>NC_090449.1:1044479131-1044790218 GCF_031143425.1 Pleurodeles waltl
TGCCACTGTTTTGTCTCTGACAAGACCGAAAATACATGGTGCTTCGGTGCCGGCAACTTCAGTAGCGACCACTTCGTCACCAAAAAATAAAAAACATCCTGCTACAATTTCGGGGCTGAAAATTTTCTGTCCACACAAAAGACCTTGGGACTGAAAATATCAGAAAAGACTTTCAGTGACTTTGGATAGTCTATAACCACCAATCACAGGTGGAACCAATTCTAGAAGTCATAGATGCTCTGTAGTGCCAACTTCAAGTTCAACAAACATTTGCAAAGCAGCGGGTCTAGCAATATGTTGAGCTAGAGCTATTAGCGTTGTAAACTCCTAACCGGACTTTTCTTGCCACGTTAAATGGAAAGAAAAAAAAAAGAAAAAACCAGCGCGCTGCAAAATAAAGAGAAAAAGTAGTCTAGAAACCATACGGAAAACATGGAGCCTCGTCTGTTTTCAGTAGTTTTCCCATGCTCTTGAGGAGGACTAAACACCAGAAAAGGCATGATGTATGCATGCCTTTCACGAATGAAAACAAGCAGAGTTTAAAAGGCAAGCCAACAAACTAATGAAAGTGACTGGTGTAACATGGTGTGGTTAAAATCCCCCTAAAGAGAGATTAGAAGAGGGACGGAGCACTTTGCGCTCGCCTCTAAAAAGGAAGCGGGTGGATTATAGCATCACCTCTGCCAACTTTAAAGAGGAAATTAGGTTTCCAAGAGTCTTGATTCCTCTCCTCCTCTAAAAACGACTACCAAAGAAAATACTTTTTCTTACTCACACTTGTCCACACGCTTGTCCACACGCTTGTCCACACGCTTGTCCACACGCTTGTCCACACGCTTGTCCACACGCTTGTCCACACGCTTGTCCACACGCTTGTCCACACACTTGTCCACACACTTGTCCACACACTTGTCCACACACTTGTCCACACACTTGTCCACACACTTGTCCACACACTTGTCCACACACTTGTCCACACACTTGTCCACACACTTGTCCACACACTTGTCCACACACTTGTCCACACACTTGTCCACACACTTGTCCACACACTTGTCCACACACTTGTCCACACACTTGTCCACACACTTCTCCACAACAGTCTCCTCCACCAACATCTCCCCCCTCCCTTAGGGTTCATACCACCTAGTTTATCACCCTGTGGGGCTCAAGATTTAGGGGATACATTAGATGAGCAGGACCCCTGGGCTGAGTATGATCCGGATCCTAATATGCCAAATGATCCAGATCTTTACCCAGCTAGACTGTCTCCACCTCAGGATTCAACAGGTTATAGCCAGAGCAGCAACATTTCTCTACGTACGTATGTAAACTGATCCAATAGAGGAGGCTTTTTTTTATTTGACACCCTTGGCGCAACACAAGGAAGGTCAATTCCTCCCAATGCTTTTGGGCATGCTCAGAGATGCAGATTACATATTTAAAGAGCCTGTATGATCAAGGGATATCCCTCTCAGAGTGTATAAAATACAGGCTGCACCCACTGATCGTTTATTTATAAAAACACAGATCCCTCCAGACTATTGTTTCCCCTACTCTGCGCAACAGGAGATGCACCTCCTGATAACGAAAGTAAAAAATTAGATGCAGCATGGAAAAAAGTGGCAGCTCAAGCACCCATTCACTGGGGATAACAACGCTTGTGCATTTGCAATTCGCATTATGATACAGCTCACTGGAATGCCATGGAGGAGCTTTTACAATACCTACCAAAAGAGCATTGAAAAGGGGGGTAGAAATTGTAAATGATTGGGCGCCATGCCTGGCTCAGATGTTCAGAGTTTAAACCAGAAGTACAGCAGGCAGTTTTAAACATGCCCTTTGATAAACAGCATTTCTTTGGGCTGCAAGTGGATACCATGCTTGAAAAATTAAACAGTCAGTCAAACTGCCAAAGCTATGGGAGCTCTGAAAGCCAGCACACATAGGGGTACTTTTCATCACGCCGAATTTGCAAGGGGCTTTCGATCATCTAAGGAACATTCTTCTTATCAAACAAAGCCGACCTCTCAATACACCAGAGGTTACATTAGAGGATCATATAAAGGCAACAATAACCAAGGAAGATGAAAACCATCTACAGCAAGTGGTTCCTCATCCACCACTAAACAATGATTTAAAACAAAACGTAACAACCCACACCACTCCTGTAGGGGGAAGGTTACACCATTTGTACGCCCAATGGTCTCAAATTACCACAGATCAATGGGTACTTCAAATTATCCAAAAATGGTTACTGTTTGGAGCTCATTTCCACTCCACCAATTATACGCCCTTGAACTCACAAACTCATCTCACTCTTCTCATAGACGAAGTACATTGGCTATAGAGCCAGTACCATTACAATAGCATGGAACAGGAGTTAACTTCCTGTAATTTCTAATACCCAAAAAAGACTGGTCTCTGAGATCAATAGTAGATCTCAGACCCATAAACCACTACATCCTATCCGAAGACTTTCATATGGTCACTCTTCAGGATGTTATTCCCCCTATTACAACAAGGCGACTTCATGACAGCGTTAGGCCTAAAAGACGCTTACTTTCACATTCTCATTTATCCTGCACACTGCAAACACCTAAGATTTATAGTTGCAGGAAAACGTTACCAATTCCAAAGTATTACTATTCGGAGGCACAATCAGTCCCAAAGTATTCACAAAATGTCTCACAGTAGTTGCAGCACTTCTCAGAAGAAAACAATTTCATGTTTTTCCTTATTTAGACAAATGACTAATCAAAGCTAACTCATTCACACAGTGTCAAAGCCACACTCAAACTACAATTTGTCTCCTACACACTCTGGGGTTCACCATAAACGACATCCAATCTCATCTGCAACCTCTACAGATAGAACCCTATCTAGGAGCTATCCTCAACACAGTTAGGACTAGCATTTCCCAACTCAGCCTGAGTTCAGGCGTTTCAATCATTAATTGCTACATTAAAACAGAACAGAACCAAACATACAGTAAGAACTGTTATGAAACTGTTAGGGATGATGGCATCTTGTATTGCCATAGTACCTCATGCCAGACTTCACATGCGTCTTCTTCAACAATGTCTCTCTTGTCGTTGGCACAGGGTCAAATGGAAGAGCTAGTGTTGTTGGATTGCCATGCTTATCACTCTCTGCATTGGTAGAACACCACAAACCTTATGAATGGGCGGCCCTTTTTAGAACTGTGCCCCAGATCACTCTCAACTGATGCCTCAAACACTGGTTGGGGAGCTCATCTCCTCAACTTCACAGTTCAGGGGATATGGGACAATACTCAGCGGTCTCTTCACATCAATTACCTGGAACTGCAAGCAGTTTTCTTAACAATGAAAGCGTTCCATTCACAATTGCAACACAAGACAGTGTTCATACGTACAGACAACATTGTTGCCATGTTCTGTCTTCAAAAACAGTGGGTGACTGTAGGAAGTTGGCTCTGTATGTGCTATTTCAAAGTAAGGAATAGCATGCACAGAGTCCAAGGGTTCCCCTTAGAGGTAAAATAGTGGTAAAAATAGATAATACTAATGCTCTATTTTGTGGTAGTGTGGTCGAGCAGTAGGCTTATCCAAGGAGTAGTGTTAAGCATTTGTTGTACATACACATAGACAATAAATGAGGTCCACACACTCAGAGACAAATCCAGCCAATAGGTTTTGTATAGAAAAATATCTTTTCTTAGTTTATTTTAAGAACCACAGGTTCAAATTTAACATGTAATATCTTGTTTGAAAGGTATTGCAGGTAAGTACATTAGGAACTTTGAATCATTTCAATTGCATGTATACTTTTCAAGTTATTCACAAATAGCTATTTAAAAAGTGGACACAGTGCAATTTTCACAGTTCCTGGGGGAGGTAAGTATTTGTTAGTTTTACCAGGTAAGTAAGACACTTACAGGGTTCAGTTCTTGGTCCAAGGTAGCCCACCGTTGGGGGTTCAGAGCAACCCCAAAGTTACCACACCAGCAGCTCAGGGCCGGTCAGGTGCAGAGTTCAAAGTGGTGCCCAAAACGCATAGGCTTCAATGGAGAGAAGGGGGTGCCCCGGTTCCGGTCTGCTTGCAGGTAAGTACCCGCGTCTTCGGAGGGCAGACCAGGGGGGTTTTGTAGGGCACTGGGGGGGGACACAAGCCCACACAGAAATTTCACCCTCAGCGGCGGGGGGGCGGCCGGGTGCAGTGTTAGAACAGGCGTCGGGTTCGCAATGTAAGTCAATGAGAGATCAAGGGATCTCTTCAGCGCTGCAGGCAGGCAAGGGGGGGCTTCCTCGGGGAAACCTCCACTTGGGAGAGGGACTCCTGGGGGTCACTTCTGCAGTGAAAGTCCGGTCCTTCAGGTCCTGGGGGCTGCGGGTGCAGGGTCTTTTCCAGGCGTCGGGACTTAGGTTTCAGAGAGTCGCGGTCAGGGGAAGCCTCGGGATTCCCTCTGCAGGCGGCGCTGTGGGGGCTCAGGGGGGACAGGTTTTGGTACTCACAGTCGTAGAGTAGTCCGGGGGTCCTCCCTGAGGTGTTGGTTCTCCACCAGCCGAGTCGGGGTCGCCGGGTGCAGTGTTGCAAGTCTCACACTTCTTGCGGGGAGTTGCAGGGTTCTTTAAAGCTGCTTCTTGAAACAAAGTTGCAGTCTTTTTGGAGCAGGTCCGCTGTCCTCGGGAGTTTCTTGTCGTCGTCGAAGCAGGGCAGTCCTCAGAGGATGCAGAGGTCGCTGGTCCCTTTGGAAGGCGTCGCTGGAGCAGAGTTCTTTGGAAGGCAGGAGACAGGCCGGTGAGTTTCTGGAGCCAAGGCAGTTGTTGTCTTCTGGTCTTCCTCTGCAGGGGTTTTCAGCTAGGCAGTCCTTCTTCTTGTTGTTGCAGGAATCTCATTTTCTAGGGTTCAGGGTAGCCCTTAAATACTAAATTTAAGGGCGTGTTTAGGTCTGGGGGGTTAGTAGCCAATGGCTACTAGACCTGAGGGTGGGTACACCCTCTTTGTGCCTCCTCCCAAGGGGAGGGGGTCACAATCCTAACCCTATTGGGGGAATCCTCCATCTGCAAGATGGAGGATTTCTAAAAGTTAGAGTCACCTCAGCTCAGGACACCTTAGGGGCTGTCCTGACTGGCCAGTGACTCCTCCTTGTTGCTTTCTTTGTTCCCTCCAGCCTTGCCGCCAAAAGTGGGGGCCGTGGCCGGAGGGGGCGGGCAACTCCACTAAGCTGGAGTGCCCTGCTGGGCTGTGTGTAGGAAGTTGGCTCTGTATGTGCTATTTCAAAGTAAGGAATAGCATGCACAGAGTCCAAGGGTTCCCCTTAGAGGTAAAATAGTGGTAAAAAGAGATAATACTAATGCTCTATTTTGTGGTAGTGTGGTCGAGCAGTAGGCTTATCCAAGGAGTAGTGTTAAGCATTTGTTGTACATACACATAGACAATAAATGAGGTACACACACTCAGAGACAAATCCAGCCAATAGGTTTTTATATAGAAAAATATCTTTTCTTAGTTTATTTTAAGAACCACAGGTTCAAATTCTACATGTAATATCTCATTCGAAAGGTATTGCAGGTAAGTACTTTAGGAACTTCAAATCATCAAAATTGCATGTATACTTTTCAAGTTATTCACAAATAGCTGTTTTAAAAGTGGACACTTAGTGCAATTTTCACAGTTCCTAGGGGAGGTAAGTATTTGTTAGGTTAACCAGGTAAGTAAGACACTTACAGGGCTTAGTTCTTGGTCCAAGGTAGCCCACCGTTGGGGGTTCAGAGCAACCCCAAAGTCACCACACCAGCAGCTCAGGGCCGGTCAGGTGCAGAGTTCAAAGTGGTGCCCAAAACACATAGGCTAGAATGGAGAGAAGGGGGTGCCCCGGTTCCGGTCTGCTTGCAGGTAAGTACCCGCGTCTTCGGAGGGCAGACCAGGAGGGTTTTGTAGGGCACCGGGGGGGACACAAGCCCACACAGAAATTTCACCCTCAGCAGCGCGGGGGCGGCCGGGTGCAGTGTAGAAACAAGCGTCGGGTTTGTAATGGAAGTCAATGGGAGATCTAGGGATCTCTTCAGCGCTGCAGGCAGGCAAGGGGGGGCTTCCTCGGGGAAACCTCCACTTGGGCAAGGGAGAGGGACTCCTGGGGGTCACTTCTCCAGTGAAAGTCCGGTCCTTCAGGTCCTGGGGGCTGCGGGTGCAGGGTCTCTTCCAGGCGTCGGGACTTAGGTTTCAGAGAGTCGCGGTCAGGGGGAGCCTCGGGATTCCCTCCGCAGGCGGCGCTGTGGGGGCTCAGGGGGGACAGGTTTTGGTACTCACAGTCGTAGAGTAGTCCGGGGGTCCTCCCTGAGGTGTTGGTTCTCCACCAGCCGAGTCGGGGTCGCCGGGTGCAGTGTTGCAAGTCTCACGCTTCTTGCGGGGAGATTGCAGGGTTCTTTAAGGCTGCTCCTTTGGATAAAGTTGCAGTCTTTTTGGAGCAGGTCCGCTGTCCTCGGGAGTTTCTTGTCTTTTTCGAAGCAGGGCAGTCCTCAGAGGATTCAGAGGTCGCTGGTCCCTTGGAAGGCGTCGCTGGAGCAGAGTTCTTTGGAAGGCAGGAGACAGGCCGGTGAGTTTCTGGAGCCAAGGCAGTCGTCGTCTTCTGGTCTTCCTCTGCAGGGGTTTTCAGCTAGGCAGTCCTTCTTCTTGTAGTTTGCAGGAATCTAATTTTCTAGGGTTCAGGGTAGCCCTTAAATACTAAATTTAAGGGCGTGTTTAGGTCTGGGGGGTTAGTAGCCAATGGCTACTAGCCCTGAGGGTGGGTACACCCTCTTTGTGCCTCCTCCCAAGGGGAGGGGGTCACAATCCTAACCCTATTGGGGGAATCCTCCATCTGCAAGATGGAGGATTTCTAAAAGTTAGTCACTTCAGCTCAGGACACCTTAGGGGCTGTCCTGACTGGCCAGTGACTCCTCCTTGTTGCTTTCTTTGTTCCCTCCAGCCTTGCCGCCAAAAGTGGGGGCCGTGGCCGGAGGGGGCGGGCAACTCCACTAAGCTGGAGTGCCCTGCTGGGCTGTGACAAAGGGATGAGCCTTTGAGGCTCACCGCCAGGTGTTACAGCTCCTGCCTGGGGGAGGTGTTAGCATCTCCACCCAGTGCAGGCTTTGTTACTGGCCTCAGAGTGACAAAGGCACTCTCCCCATGGGGCCAGCAACATGTCTCTAGTGTGGCAGGCTGCTGGAACTAGTCAGCCTACACAGATAGTCGGTTAAGTTTCAGGGGGCACCTCTAAGGTGCCCTCTGTGGTGTATTTTACAATAAAATGTACACTGGCATCAGTGTGCATTTATTGTGCTGAGAAGTTTGAAACCAAACTTCCCAGTTTTCAGTGTAGCCATTATGGTGCTGTGGAGTTCGTGTTTGACAGACTCCCAGACCATATACTCTTATGGCTACCCTGCACTTACAATGTCTAAGGTTTTGTTTAGACACTGTAGGGGTACCATGCTCATGCACTGGTACCCTCACCTATGGTATAGTGCACCCTGCCTTAGGGCTGTAAGGCCTGCTAGAGGGGTGTCTTACCTATACTGCATAGGCAGTGAGAGGCTGGCATGGCACCCTGAGGGGAGTGCCATGTCGACTTACTCGTTTTGTCCTCACTAGCACACACAAGCTGGCAAGCAGGGTGTCTGTGCTGAGTGAGAGGTCTCCAGGGTGGCATAAGACATGCTGCAGCCCTTAGAGACCTTCCTTGGCATCAGGGCCCTTGGTACTAGAAGTATCAGTTACAAGGGACTTATCTGGATGCCAGGGTCTGCCAATTGTGGATACAAAAGTACAGGTTAGGGAAAGAACACTGGTGCTGGGGCCTGGTTAGCAGGCCTCAGCACACTTTCAATTGTAAACATAGCATCAGCAAAGGCAAAAAGTCAGGGGGCAACCATGCCAAGGAGGCATTTCCTTACACAACCCCCCCCCCCCCCCCCCCCCCCCCCAAACGAAAGAGGATGAGACTAACCTTTCCCAAGAGAGTCTTCATTTTCTAAGTGGAAGAACCTGGAAAGGCCATCTGCATTGGTATGGGCAGTCCCAGGTCTGTGTTCCACTATAAAGTCCATTCCCTGTAGGGAGATGGACCACCTCAACAGTTTAGGATTTTCACCTTTCATTTGCATCAGCCATTTGAGAGGTCTGTGGTCAGTTTGAACTAGGAAGTGAGTCCCAAAGAGGTATGGTCTCACCTTCTTCAGGGACCAAACCACAGCAAAGGCCTCCCTCTCAATGGCACTCCCAACGCTGCTCCCTGGGGAGTAACCTCCTGCTAATGAAAGCAACAGGCTGGTCAAGGCCATCATCATTTGTTTGGGACAAAACTGCCCCTATCCCATGTTCAGAGGCATCAGTCTGCACAATGAACTGCTTAGAATAATCTGGAGCTTTTAGAACTGGTGCTGAGCACATTGCTTGTTTCAGGGTGTCAAAGGCCTGTTGGCATTCCACAGTCCAGTTCACTTTCTTGGGCATTTTCTTGGAGGTGAGTTCAGTGAGGGCTGTCACAATGGATCCATATCCCTTCACAAACCTCCTGTAATACCCAGTCAAGCCAAGGAATGCCCTGACTTGAGTCTGGGTTTTTGGAGCTACCCAGTCCAGAATAGTCTGGATCTTGGGTTGAAGTGGCTGAACTTGGCCTCCACCTACAAGGTGGCCCAAGTAAACCACAGTTCCCTGCCCTATCTGGCATTTGGATGCCTTGATAGAGAGGCCTGCAGATTGCAGAGCCTTCAAAACCTTCTTCAGGTGGACTAGGTGATCCTGCCAGGTGGAGCTAAAGACAGCAATATCATCAAGATAAGCTGTGCTAAAGGACTCCAAGCCAGCAAGTACTTGATTCACCAACCTTTGGAAGGTGGCAGGGGCATTCTTTAAACCAAAGGGCATAACAGTAAACTGATAATGCCCATCAGGTGTGGAGAATGCTGTTTTCTCTTTTGCTCCAGGTGCCATTTTTATTTGCCAGTACCCTGCTGTCAAGTCAAAGGTACTTAAGAATTTGGCAGCACCTAATTTGTCTATGAGCTCATCAGCTCTAGGAATTGGATGAGCATCTGTCTTGGTGACAGAATTGAGCCCTCTGTAGTCCACACAAAACCTCATCTCTTTCTTTCCATCTTTGGTGTGAGGTTTGGGGACTAAGACCACTGGGCTAGCCCAGGGGCTGTCGGAGCGCTCAATTACTCCCAATTCCAGCATCTTGTGGACTTCCACCTTGATGCTTTCCTTAACATGGTCAGACTGTCTAAAGATTTTGTTTTTGACAGGCATGCTGTCTCCTGTGTCCACATCATGGGTACACAGGTGTGTCTGACCAGGGGTTAAGGAGAAGAGTTCAGGAAACTGTTGTAGGACTCTCCTACAATCAGCTTGCTGTTTGCCAGAGAGGGTGTCTGAGTAGATCACTCCATCTACTGTGCCATCTTTTGGGTCTGATGACAGAAGATCAGGGAGAGGTTCACTCTCTGCCTCCTGATCCTCATCTGTTACCATCAACAGATTCACATCAGCCCTGTCATGGAAGAGCTTAAGGCGGTTCACATGGATCACCCTCTTGGGGCTCCTGCTTGTGCCCAGGTCCACCAGGTAGGTGACCTGACTCTTCCTTTCTAGCACTGGGTAAGGGCCACTCCATTTGTCCTGGAGTGCCCTGGGAGCCACAGGCTCCAGAACCCAGACTTTCTGCCCTGGTTGGAACTCAACCAGTGCAGCCTTTTGGTCATACCAAAACTTCTGGAGCTGTTGGCTGGCCTCAAGGTTTTTGGTTGCCTTTTCCATGTACTCTGCCATTCTAGAGCGAAGGCCAAGTTCATAGTCCACTATGTCTTGTTTAGGCTCATGGAGAGGTCTCTCCCAGCCTTCTTTAACAAGAGCAAGTGGTCCCCTTACAGGGTGGCCAAACAGAAGTTCAAAGGGTGAGAATCCTACTCCCTTCTGTGGCACCTCTCTGTAAGCGAAAAGCAGACATGGCAAGAGGACATCCCATCTCCTTTTGAGTTTTTCTGGGAGCCCCATGATCATGCCTTTTAATGTCTTGTTGAATCTCTCAACCAAGCCATTAGTTTGTGGATGGTATGGTGTAGTGAATTTGTATGTCACTCCACACTCATTCCACATGTGTTTTAGGTATGCTGACATGAAGTTGGTACCTCTGTCAGACATCACCTCCTTAGGGAAACCCACTCTGGTAAAGATACCAATGAGGGCCTTGGCTACTGCAGGGGCAGTAGTCGACCTAAGGGGAATAGCTTCAGGATACCTAGTAGCATGATCCACTACTACTAGGATGTACATATTTCCTGAGGCTGTGGGAGGTTCCAGTGGACCAACTATGTCCACACCCACTCTTTCAAAGGGGACCCCCACCACTGGAAGTGGAATGAGGGGGGCCTTTGGGTGCCCACCTGTCTTACCACTGGATTGACAGGTGGGGCAGGAGAGGCAAAACTCCTTAACCTTCTGGGACATATTGGGCCAGTAGAAGTGGTTGACTAACCTCTCCCACGTCTTGGTTTGTCCCAAATGCCCAGCAAGGGGAATATCATGGGCTAAGGTCAGAATAAACTCTCTGAACGACTGAGGCACTACCACTCTCATAGTGGCACCAGGTTTGGGGTCTCTGGCCTCAGTGTACAGGAGTCCATCTTCCCAATAGACCCTATGTGTTCCATTTTTCTTGCCCTTGGACTCTTCAGCAGCTTGCTGCCTAAGGCCTTCAAGAGAGGGACAGGTTTCTTGTCCCTTACACAGCTCCTCCCTTGAGGGTCCCCCTGGGCCTAAGAGCTCAACCTGATAAGGTTCAAGCTCCAAAGGCTCAGTTCCCTCAGAGGGCAGAACTTCTTCCTGAGAAGAGAGGTTCCCTTTTTCTGACTGTGTTGCAGTTGGTTTCCCAACTGACTTTCCTTTTCTCTTGGTAGGCTGGGCCATTTTTCCAGACTCCAGCTCTACTTTTTCACCCTGTGCCTTGCATTGTGCTCTTGTTTTTACACACACCAGTTCAGGGATACCCAGCATGGCTGCATGGGTTTTTAGTTCTACCTCAGCCCATGCTGAGGACTCCAGGTCATTTCCAAGCAGACAGTCTACTGGGATGTTTGAGGAGACCACCACCTGTTTCAGGCCATTGACCCCTCCCCATTCTAAAGTTACCATTGCCATGGGATGTGCTTTAGTTTGATTGTCAGCGTTGGTGACTGTATAGGTTTTTCCAGTCAGGTATTGGCCAGGGGAAACCAGTTTCTCTGTCACCATGGTGACACTGGCACCTGTATCCCTCAGGCCCTCTACACTTGTCCCATTAATAAAGAGCTGCTGCCTGTATTTTTGCATGTTAGGGGGCCAGGCAGCTAGTGTGGCTAAATCCACCCCGCCCTCAGAGACTAGAGTAGCTTCAGTGTGGACCCTGATTTGCTCTGGGCACACTGTTGATCCCACTTGGAGACTAGCCATTCCAGTGTTACCTGGATTGGAGTTTGGAGTGGAACTTTTCTTGGGACAGGCCTTGTCTCCAGTTTGGTGTCCAGACTGACTACAGTTTCGACACCAGGCCTTTTTGGGATCAAAGTTTTTACCCTTGTACCCAGGATTGTTTTGTGAAGAGGCTCTGGGCCCACCCTCCTGTGCAGGTTTTTGGGGGCCTTTAGAAGACTCTTTACTATTTTTATTTTTGGCTGTCTCACCACCTTTCCCCTGGGGAGGTTTTGTGACCCCTTTCTTTTGGTCACCCCCTGTGGAAGTCTTGGACACCCTTGTCTTGACCCAATGGTCCGCCTTCTTTCCCAATTCTTGGGGAGAAATTGGTCCTAGGTCTACCAGATGC
The DNA here is from genome assembly GCF_031143425.1 of Pleurodeles waltl. Taxonomy (NCBI): domain Eukaryota; kingdom Metazoa; phylum Chordata; class Amphibia; order Caudata; family Salamandridae; genus Pleurodeles; species Pleurodeles waltl. Next base: position 1,044,490,959 of record NC_090449.1, read on the forward strand.
TGATGCAGTTTATCATTGAAACAATTACTTAACAGGTGTTCTTTCACAAATAAATTGTACAGCCCATCATAATTACTTACACCACTGCCTTGAATCCAACCATCTAGTGTTTTTACTGAGTAGTCTACAAAGTCAACCCAGGTCTGGCTCGAGGATTATTTAGCCCCCCTGAATCTAATCCTATACTCCTCAGTGGAGAATCCAAAGCCCTCAATCAGGGTACCCTTCATGAGGTCATAAGATTCTGCATCTTGTCCAGAGAGTGTGAGGAGTCTATCCCTACACTTTCCTGTGAACATTTCCCAAAGGAGAGCACCCCAGTGAGATCTGTTCACTTTTCTGGTTACACAAGCCCTCTCAAAAGCTGTGAACCATTTGGTGATGTCATCACCATCTTCATATTTAGTTACAATCCCTTTAGGGATTTTCAACATGTCAGGAGAATCTCTGACCCTATTTATGTTGCTGCCACCATTGATGGGTCCTAGGCCCATCTCTTGTCTTTCCCTCTCTATGGCTAGGATCTGTCTTTCCAAAGCCAATCTTTTGGCCATCCTGGCTAACTGGATGTCCTCTTCACTGGAGTTATCCTCAGTGATTTCAGAGGTGTTGGTCTCTCCTGTGAGGGAGCCAGCATCTCTGACTATTATTTTTGGAGTCAGGGTTTGAGGGACCCTGTTCTCCCTAGATAGGACTGGTAGGGGGGAATTGTCCTCCAAGTCACTATCCTCTTCCTCTGAGTTGCCACCTTCAGAGGGGTTGGCCTTTTCAAACTCTGCCAAAAGCTCCTGGAGCTGTATTTTGGTAGGTTTGGGGCCCATTGTTATTTTCTTTATTTTACAGAGTGACCTTAGCTCCCTCATCTTAAGATGGAGGTAAGGTGTGGTGTCGAGTTCCACCACAGTCACATCTGTGCTAGACATTTTGCTTCTAAAAGTTGGAATACTTTTTAAGAATCTACAACTGGTTCTAGAATCTAATTCAAACTTTTACAAACTTTTAAACTCTAAAAGAAATGCTAAACAGGATCTAACACAAGGCCCTAGCAGGTCTTTTAAGAATTTAGAAAACTTTTCAAATTGCAAAAATCAATTTCTAATGACAATTTTGGAATTTGTCGTGTGATCAGGTATTGGCTGAGTAGTCCAGCAAATGTAAAGTCTTGTACCCCACCGCTGATCCACCAATGTAGGAAGTTGGCTCTGTATGTGCTATTTCAAAGTAAGGAATAGCATGCACAGAGTCCAAGGGTTCCCCTTAGAGGTAAAATAGTGGTAAAAATAGATAATACTAATGCTCTATTTTGTGGTAGTGTGGTCGAGCAGTAGGCTTATCCAAGGAGTAGTGTTAAGCATTTGTTGTACATACACATAGACAATAAATGAGGTACACACACTCCGAGACAAATCCAGCCAATAGGTTTTGTTATAGAAAAATATATTTTCTTAGTTTATTTTAAGAACCACAGGTTCAAATTTAACATGTAATATCTTGTTTGAAAGGTATTGCAGGTAAGTACATTAGGAACTTTGAATCATTTCAATTGCATGTATACTTTTCAAGTTATTGACAAATAGCTACTTTAAAAGTGGACATTTAGTGCAATTTTCACAGTTCCTGGGGGAGGTAAGTTTTTGTTAGTTTTTCCAGGTAAGTAAGACACTTACAGGGTTCAGTTCTTGGTCCAAGGTAGCCCACCGTTGGGGGTTCAGAGCAACCCCAAAGTCACCACACCAGCAGCTCAGGGCCGGTCAGGTGCAGAGTTCAAAGTGGTGCCCAAAACACATAGGCTAGAATGGAGAGAAGGGGGTGCCCCGGTTCCGGTCTGCTTGCAGGTAAGTACCCGCGTCTTCGGAGGGCAGACCAGGGGGGTTTTGTAGGGCACCGGGGGGGACACAAGCCCACACAGAAATTTCACCCTCAGCAGCGCGGGGGCGGCCGGGTGCAGTGTAGAAACAAGCGTCGGGTTCGCAATGTTAGTCTGAGAGATCAACGGATCTCTTCAGCGCTGCAGGCAGGCAAGGGGGGGCTTCCTCGGGGAAACCTCCACTTGGGCAAGGGAGAGGGACTCCTGGGGGTCACTTCTCCAGTGAAAGTCCGGTCCTTCAGGTCCTGGGGGCTGCGGGTGCAGGGTCTCTTCCAGGCGTCGGGACTTAGGTTTCAGAGAGTCGCGGTCAGGGGGAGCCTCGGGATTCCCTCCGCAGGCGGCGCTGTGGGGGCTCAGGGGGGACAGGTTTTGGTACTCACAGTCGTAGAGTAGTCCGGGGGTCCTCCCTGAGGTGTTGGTTCTCCACCAGCCGAGTCGGGGTCGCCGGGTGCAGTGTTGCAAGTCTCACGCTTCTTGCGGGGAGATTGCAGGGTTCTTTAAGGCTGCTCCTTTGGATAAAGTTGCAGTCTTTTTGGAGCAGGTCCGCTGTCCTCGGGAGTTTCTTGTCTTTTTCGAAGCAGGGCAGTCCTCAGAGGATTCAGAGGTCGCTGGTCCCTTGGAAGGCGTCGCTGGAGCAGAGTTCTTTGGAAGGCAGGAGACAGGCCGGTGAGTTTCTGGAGCCAAGGCAGTCGTCGTCTTCTGGTCTTCCTCTGCAGGGGTTTTCAGCTAGGCAGTCCTTCTTCTTGTAGTTTGCAGGAATCTAATTTTCTAGGGTTCAGGGTAGCCCTTAAATACTAAATTTAAGGGCGTGTTTAGGTCTGGGGGGTTAGTAGCCAATGGCTACTAGCCCTGAGGGTGGGTACACCCTCTTTGTGCCTCCTCCCAAGGGGAGGGGGTCACAATCCTAACCCTATTGGGGGAATCCTCCATCTGCAAGATGGAGGATTTCTAAAAGTTAGTCACTTCAGCTCAGGACACCTTAGGGGCTGTCCTGACTGGCCAGTGACTCCTCCTTGTTGCTTTCTTTGTTCCCTCCAGCCTTGCCGCCAAAAGTGGGGGCCGTGGCCGGAGGGGGCGGGCAACTCCACTAAGCTGGAGTGCCCTGCTGGGCTGTGACAAAGGGGTGAGCCTTTGAGGCTCACCGCCAGGTGTTACAGCTCCTGCCTGGGGGAGGTGTTAGCATCTCCACCCAGTGCAGGCTTTGTTACTGGCCTCAGAGTGACAAAGGCACTCTCCCCATGGGGCCAGCAACATGTCTCTAGTGTGGCAGGCTGCTGGAACTAGTCAGCCTACACAGATAGTCGGTTAAGTTTCAGGGGGCACCTCTAAGGTGCCCTCTGTGGTGTATTTTACAATAAAATGTACACTGGCATCAGTGTGCATTTATTGTGCTGAGAAGTTTGATACCAAACTTCCCAGTTTTCAGTGTAGCCATTATGGTGCTGTGGAGTTCGTGTTTGACAGACTCCCAGACCATATACTCTTATGGCTACCCTGCACTTACAATGTCTAAGGTTTTGTTTAGACACTGTAGGGGTACCATGCTCATGCACTGGTACCCTCACCTATGGTATAGTGCACCCTGCCTTAGGGCTGTAAGGCCTGCTAGAGGGGTGTCTTACCTATACTGCATAGGCAGTGAGAGGCTGGCATGGCACCCTGAGGGGAGTGCCATGTCGACTTACTCGTTTTGTCCTCACTAGCACACACAAGCTGGCAAGCAGGGTGTCTGTGCTGAGTGAGAGGTCTCCAGGGTGGCATAAGACATGCTGCAGCCCTTAGAGACCTTCCTTGGCATCAGGGCCCTTGGTACTAGAAGTACCAGTTACAAGGGACTTATCTGGATGCCAGGGTCTGCCAATTGTGGATACAAAAGTACAGGTTAGGGAAAGAACACTGGTGCTGGGGCCTGGTTAGCAGGCCTCAGCACACTTTCAATTGTAAACATAGCATCAGCAAAGGCAAAAAGTCAGGGGGCAACCATGCCAAGGAGGCATTTCCTTACAGTGACACAATCTCATCAACTGTCCTATTTTACACAAACAATATGGAAATGGGCAGTTCATCACCACATTCACATAATATCAAAATATCTCCTAGGGACAGACAATCACTTCGCAGAACTGCTAAGCATGATGATGCTACAAACACAGGAGTGTGATCTCCACCCACAAGTCCATCACCAGTACTTCCAAAAGTGGGGAACACCTCAAATAGACCTATTAGCAACTTATCAAAACAAAAAAATGGCAAAACGTCTCCAGGTACCCACACCCCTCAATCCGAGGGCAATGCTCTGTGGATGAGTTGGTCAGGGATATTTGCTTATGCTTTTTCCCCTTTCCCACTCTTACCATTTCTGGTCTGGAAGATAAAACAATCTTCCCTCAACATGATTCTAGTGGCCCCTACATGGGCACATCAACCATGGTTCACAACACTTTTGGATCTCTGTTTTTCCACATCAGAAGCTTCCCAACAGACCAGACCTCCTGACACAAAGACAGGGTCAAATAAAAAATCAAAATCCCAAATCACTCAACCTAGCGATATGGCTCCTGAGGTCATAGAATTTGGATATTTACAGTTAACACAGGAATATATGGATAGCCTTAAACAAGCATGCAGACCTACAACTAGACAATATTTTGCGGTAGAATGGAAACGGTTTGTTTGCTATTGCCAAACAAAAAAAATATTGACCCTCTCAAACTAACAGTACAAAGCATTGTACAATATCTATTACAATTCCAAAAAGCAAATCTAGCTTACTCATCTATTTGTTTATATTTAGTAGCCATAGCTGGATAGCTTCAAAATAGACAGCATATTTCCTTGTTTAAAATTCCAGTTATACAAACATTTATGGAAGGACTAAAAAGAATAATTCCACCTAGAATTCCTCCAGCCCCATCTTGAAATCTTAACATTGTACTCACAAGGCTTATGGCTCCACCGTTTGAGCCATTTTACTCCTGTTCCCTACAATTCCTTTCATGGAAAGTAGCTTTTTTAAATCGCTATCACCTCCCTTGGACATGTCAGTGAGCTCCAAGCTTTAACTTTAGAAGAACCTTTCTTTCAAGTTCATAAAGAAAAAAATTGTGTTAAGAAATCCAAAATTCCTTCCAAAGGTAATTTCATAATTCCATATTAATCAAACAATAGAATTGCCAGTTTTCTTTCCACAACCAGATTCAGTAGCAGAAAGAGCTCTACATGCTCTAAATGTTAAAAGGGCTCGTATGTATTATGTAGATAGAACAAACAAAAAAAAAAAAAATAGGAAAACAAAACCACTTTTTGTGGGTTTCTCTTTGCCACACAAAGGAGCGCCCCTATTTAAAACAACTATAGCTAGATGGATAGTCAAATGTATTCAGACTTGCTTTAGTAAAGCTAAATGACAGTTACCTGTACCACCGAGAGCACACTCCACTAGGGGAAAAAGGTGCATCTATATAAAAGAATAGCACGCCTGCACGCTAACCACCGCTTTATGGAGGGACTGCTTTACAGTCTATGCACAACATGTGTATCTACAGATACACATGCCATCGAGCGGAAAATGTTACTTACCAGTAAACATCGGTTAGTGGCATGTAGTGCTGCAGATTCACATGCGCTCTCCCTCCTCCTCGGACGCATGTAGATTTTGCAATTTAATAATATGTAAATGTACATATGTAAATAACATAGCATGGACATCTTTTCCATTCTATTCTTTATTTTCACTACTTCACTCTCATGCCTGCGGAGAAACAGTCTAACAAAGGACTCGATGCCCATGCGCAGTATTACCGAAAGGAGGAGTTACTCGATCCTGTGACTTAAAAAGTTTCTTAGAAGAAAAACAAGTTATACTACTCCGAACCCAACACTAGATGGTGAGCTGTGCACAGCATGTAAATCTACAGCACTACATGCCACGAACAGATGTCTACTGGTAAGTAACATTTTCTTTTTCTGACAAACCACTAAGTGGCAATATTCTTGAAAACATCTGAATATCCAGTCGTGCTAAAACTATATTTCTTTTTTAAAATCATGTCATCAATGTGTCCTTCTGCAGCTGAAAGAAATAACAAATACACTGCAGCTTTTGTAATGTCCAAAGATTAACTACTTGGTGGCATTTTCTATTCATGATGTTTGTAAAATGTGATCCTTTGGTGCATGACTAGGAATGTGGCTGCGTAGGCTGTCTTATTTTTTTAGCAGTTTGCTGTAAAATATCACTTTGGTTTCAGCGATGCAAATATCATCAGCATATGGAACAATGGAAAAGGCATTCCAGTTGTGGAACACAAGGTTGAAAAAGTGTATGTTCCAGCTTTAATCTTTGGGCAGCTTTTAACGTCTAGTAACTATGATGACGAAGAGAAGAAGGTGACCGGTAAGACTTAAGTAATTGATTCTTCGTTCTTCATTTGGTCATTTGTATATCATGAATGCCTCTTCTTTTTTTTGTAATAAATCCCCAGTTGGAATTGTAACCAAAACTAGTTTGTCCTTAAAATGTATTCTAATGTTGAAAATGTTTTGACCAGCTATGCCTCTGCAGTCTTGAAATTTGTTGGTGTTCTAACTAAGATCTTTATTATGACTCTGGTCATTAACACTCATTTTATTGACCTGAGACGTTTTAGAGTTTTCGAAGGCTGAGGTCCCCAGCCATGCGATTCATGCAAGCATCTATATTAATGACTATGGCAATGCCCCGAGGTAGAAGGATTCTGAGATGCCCTCAGAAGAGATGTTGGCTTGTGAAAACTTTGTAGATAGACTCTGTACTCTACTTCTTTGGGAACCCCCCTGTCCACTATGAGATTTAAAATGTGAGCCAGGTGCCAGTGGAGCGCATGGTAGTTAAAACAGTGTATGAAGTTGTCCATTAGAACCGCTACCTTTTCTCAGCGCCTCTTAGATGATGCTGCTGTGCCTTTTCCCTTGTTTGCACTGCTGCCATTTTACATGACACAAAGGAGCATAAAAAAAATTTAAATTAGGCCCTTTGGCCCGCAGAGAACGATTCACTTATGAAGATGTGAGCTGGTCTCCGCTTTTACTCCAAAGTTCTTCATGGCTTTGTCACAATTACAAGTTATTCCACTGTTGTGTTCCTGTAGATGTGCCTGCTTTTATGACCATAGTTTAGACAAGTTTGTTATGTTGACACGCTCACCATTTTTAGAATGCACTTTTACCTTAGTTTTTTTAATTCAGCTGTGTTTTCTTTAAACAGGATTTTATAGTTTTCTTTGTTACTGCTTTTACTTTATCCTACCATGTCCAAAGGTTATCTCAAAGCATCGAGTCTTAGATGTTATTTTGCGAGTAAAATGGACTTTGATGATACATATTTTTTGTAGTCTGGCTTTCTGATGAATACTTTTAATAGAAGATTTCTCAACTTGTGAATCTCTACAGGTGGCAGACTGGGTAGGGATGTCACCAAGCGCCATTTGTGGCCTTTCTTACAGCTTAGGTCTGATTGAGAGCTAGAACACACAGAGCCTGATGAAGGCGCCACCCCTGCTTACTGTCAGTTCTACTTCTCTGTGCCCTTTGCAGATCATGAGATTTTCACCTGTGATTTCAGTAATTATGAAGCCCTTTTCCTGGTAGTATTTAGGTAGACCAGACAGCAGCAGGTTTTTAAACGGTGTACTGAAAGCATGTCTTTTATGGATCTGCATAACATCTGACCTGCACTGAACATGACTCCAAGTCTTGTGACAGATGCTCCCCGATGTGTCACAAGAACATCCGCTATCAAGAAACCAAACTTCACCTCGCTGAGCACCAAAGTGGTGGCGATCTAAGTCGGTCCTGGTCCCTCTTGTTATGTAATTCAATATTAAGTTGATGGGCAATAAATGGAAAAATAACAATCTCTTCGACATACACCAACCTCTCCCAAGATTATGAGGATCTGTTTTATAAGTCGGATGCTGGCTTTGCCTTCCTTTTCTGAATCGTTTTTGAACTTTTTTTTTTTCTTTAGAAGTTTATCACAAAAATAACTTTGAGAGGGTGTGCTTGCATCTGAACAATTCTTGTGTGGATTACAAATGCATCAACAGTAATTTACTGCCACTAATGGTCAAACATTACATGTACAAGCAAAACCGTGGGGTTTGTACACTGCAAAGCAAGTTAAGACCTTCAAGGAGACCATGCTGCAGATAATAAAAAATATTCCAGCGCCCTCTGAATCACCTTCAGGTGCCATGGACCTAGTGGGGCTTTAGTTACATTGCTTCTGTCTTGTCATTTCCTAGCATTGACGGACCTTGGAGGAAGTTAGCCTACTCCAGTTCTGGCACGAAGCCTTGCTTCCACGCCTGTGCCACAGTCCTTGCCAGTCATTCCAACCTCTTATTGGGATCCTTTTTGGTTAGGATTCACCCTACATATTGTACTATCGCAAGGATTCTGCCATTTGGGGAGGAAAGGCACCCCCAGGTCATTTACCTCTTTATCAATTCTTCAGGAGGATGCAAGGTTATTTGTGTTATCTGTGATGCAATACATAGCTTACTATTTATACTCTGCCTATACTGATGCTGTCAGATAATCAAGATTTGCAGAATATCAGGTGCCTGAATACTTCTCTAGAATCCCTCTCCAGCGAGCCTTGTGATGCAGGCCTCCATTTACACTGCAAAATCTAACCCCTTCCCTCCAGGTCCGCCAGAATTCAAGAGAATTGACAGTGGGCACGTCATGTGCACCTGAACTGATTTTTCTTTCTTGCCTGGACACCATATACTTTGTCACTTGTGCAATGACCACCAGGGTCCTTATTAGACAATACGGCTGGATGCACTCCACCAGATTTTCAGGACATACCAAACATTGTTTTAATGGATTTGTGCTTATACAGGGTGGTTCCCAAGTTTAGGTGGAGAGCAGCTCTTGTACACAGCTCCCTGCAGCAATAGCTCACCTCAAATGCCTGTTTTTCTAGAACATTTTTAAGCATAGGATTAACACTGTGCTATCCACTCCAATCTAGCAAAGGGCAGTTGTAGGTAGTTGGCTCTGTATGCACTATTTCAAAGTAAGGAATAGTCCAAGGGTTCCCCTTAGAGGTAAGATAGTGGTAAAAAGAGATAATACTAATGCTCTATTTTGTGGTAGTGTGGTCGAGCAGTAGGCTTATCCAAGGAGTAGTGTTAAGCATTTGTTGTACATACACACAGGCAATAAATGAGAAAACACACACTCAGAGACAAATCCAGCCAATAGGTTTTGTTATAGAAAAATATATTTTCTTAGTTTATTTTAAGAACCACAGGTTCAAATTCTACATGTAATATCTCATTTGAAAGGTATTGCAGGTAAGTACTTTAGGAACTTTGAATAATTACAGTAGCACTTATACTTTTTACATAAAACACAAAAAGCGGTTTTAAAAGTGGACACAGTGCAATTTTCACAGTTCCTGGGGGAGGTAAAGTATTGTTATTTTTAGCAGGTAAGTAAATCACTTACAGGTCTCAGTTTTGGGTCCAAGGTAGCCCACCGTTGGGGGTTCAGAGCAACCCCAAAGTTATCACACCAGCAGCTCAGGGCCGGTAAGGTGCAAAGGTTAGAGGTGCCCAAAACGCATAGGCTTCAGTGGAGAGAAGGGGGTGCCCCGGTTCCAGTCTGCCTGCAGGTAAGTACCCGCGTCTTCGGAGGGCAGACCAGGGGGGTTTTGTAGGGCACCGTGGGGGACACAAGTCCACACAAAAAGTACACCCTCAGCAGCGCGGGGGCGGCCGGGTGCAGTGTGTAAACAAGCGTCGGGTTCTCTGTAGATTTCAATGGGAGACCAAGGGGTCTCTTCAGCGGTGCAGGCAGGCAAGGGGGGGGCTCCTCGGGGTCGCCACCACCTGGGCAAGGGAGAGGGCCTCCTGAGGGTCACTCCTGCACAGAAGTTCCGTTCCTTCAGGTGCTGGGGGCTGCGGGTGCAGGGTCTTTTCCAGCCGTCTGGACTTTAGAATCAGGCAGTCGCGGTCAGGGGGAGCCTCTGGATTCCCTCTGCAGGCGTCGCTGTGGGGGCTCAGGGGGGACAACTTTGGTTACTCACAGTCTCGGAGTCGCCGGACAGTCCTCCCTGAGTTGTTTGTTCTCCACCAGTCGAGTCGGGGTTGCCGGGTGCAGTGTTGCAAGTCTCACGCTTCTTGCGGGGATTTGCAGGGGTCTTTAAATCTGCTTCTTGAAACAAAGTTGCAGTTCTTTTGGAGCAGTGCCACTGTCCTCTGAGGATTCAGGGGTCGCTGGTCCTTGGGAAAGCGTCGCTGGAGCAGGTTTCTTTGGAAGGCAGGAGACAGGCCGGTAGGACTGGGGCCAAAGCAGTTGGTGTCTTCTTTCTTCTTCTGCAGGGGTTTTCAGCTCAGCAGTCCTCTTCTTCAGATAAGTTGCAGGAATCTAAATTCTTAGGTTCAGGGAAGCCCTTAAATACTAAATTCAAGGGCGTGTTTAGGTCTGGGGGGGGTTAGTAGCCAATGGCTACTAGCCCTGAGGGTGAGTACACCCTCTTTGTGCCTCCTCCTAAGGGGAGGGGGTCACATCCCTAATCCTATTGGGGGAATCCTCCATCTGCAAGATGGAGGATTTCTAAAAGTTAGTCACTTCAGCTCAGGACACCTTAGGGGCTGTCCTGACTGGCCAGTGACTCCTCCTTGTTGTTTTCGTTATTTCCTCTGGCCTTGCCGCCAAAAGTGGGGGCCGTGGCCGGAGGGGGCGGGCAACTCCACTAGCTGGAGTGTCCTGCGGTGCTGGAACAAAGGGGTGAGCCTTTGAGGCTCACCGCCAGGTGTTACAGCTCCTGCCTGGGGGAGGTGTTAGCATCTCCACCCAGTGCAGGCTTTGTTACTGGCCTCAGAGTGACAAAGTCACTCTCCCCATGGGGCCAGCAACATGTCTCTAGTGTGGCAGGCTGCTGGAACCAGTCAGCCTACACAGATAGTTGGATACAATTTCAGGGGGCACCTCTAAGGTGCCCTCTGGGGTGTGTTTTACAATAAAATGTACACTGGCATCAGTGTGCATTTATTGTGCTGAGAAGTTTGATACCAAACTTCCCAGTTTTCAGTGTAGCCATTATGGTGCTGTGGAGTTCGTGCATGACAGACTCCCAGACCATATACTCTTATGGCTACCCTGCACTTACAATGTCTAAGGTTTGGCTTAGACACTGTAGGGGCACAGTGCTCATGCACTGGTGCCCTCACCTATGGTATAGTGCACCCTGCCTTAGGGCTGTAAGGCCTGCTAGAGGGGTGTCTTACCTATACTGCATAGGCAGTGAGAGGCTGGCATGGCACCCTGAGGGGAGTGCCATGTCGACTTACTCATTTTGTTCTCACTAGCACACACAAGCTGGTAAGCAGTGTGTCTGTGCTGAGTGAGGGGTCTCTAGGGTGGCATAAAACATGCTGCAGCCCTTAGAGACCTTCCCTGGCATCAGGGCCCTTGGTACTAGGGGTACCAGTTACAAGGGACTTATCTGGATGCCAGGGTGTGCCAATTGTGGATACAAAAGTACAGGTTAGGGAAAGAACACTGGTGCTGGGGCCTGGTTAGCAAGCCTCAGCACACTTCCAATTCAAAACATAGCATCAGCAAAGGCAAAAAGTCAGGGGGTAACCATGCCAAGGAGGCATTTCCTTACAGCAGTCTTTTGCCATTTATGCAGCAAATTAAGCATAGGATTAGCTTGTGCCATCCATGATAGAAATCTGTAACCTGTTGCAACTCTGCAACCCATTTCGGAGCACAAACGCATACCCTAGTGACATGATACTGTTTAAAACCCAAAATCTGTATTGATATTCTTTAACCCTGGGACATATAGATTCAGTCATACAACTTTAGCCTGTATTTTTGTCTTCTTTAGGTGGTCGAAATGGTTACGGTGCAAAACTTTGCAATATATTCAGTACGAAGTTTACAGTTGAAACTGCCTGCAAGGAATACAAACACAGCTTCAAACAGGTAAATGTGGTGTTTCATGGGCTGTGTGACTCCATTTATTTGTTAATGGTGGCGTTTTGTGAAGCCTGTTCTGTTACTAGTTGAGAAAATATTCATTGTATAAAATTATCATCTAGTCACTTTGACACTCACCCTGCCGTACTCTTGGCATCACCTAGTAGCATTTTTAAGGTGCAGGTGACTTTGGGTGCCAGCAAGATACTCCACATTTCTTTCTCATTCTTTATCAAAGTGGCTGCATAGCAGCCCCCTTCTCCATGGAATGTTTATGCCCAGGTTATGCACATCTCAGGTGAAGGGAATCTGCTGAACTTTCCACGTGTCCTAATTACTGTGCTGCCAGAATGCAAAATTGTTAAAAGACAATTGTTTATTTGTATTGATTGCTATTTTAACATTAGAAGCACAATTTCCATAATTAAATGGGTATACTCCAATTCTGTGTTTCAGGAAATTTCTCCTTCCATTCACACTCTTGCTTTCTCACACAGTTATGTAAAGTAGCAACATCATGGCAGGTTGAAGGTTGTTGGTAGGAATGTGCTTCACACAGTTGTGTCTCCTAAAAGCACCAAAAAATGTTTGAAGCCAGTGAGTTCTGTGTCCAATGCTGGAAAGGTGGTGGTGATGGATAGGCTTATCGTGTTGATACTGATGCAGGTGACAGGAGAATTTGTGGTGCTAGTGAAATGAGAACCTTGCACAAGATGTAAGTGACTGTCACTGCTTTGTGTTGAAACAAGGTGGCATGGACACAGACATTGCCACTATTCCCTGACTATTGTGTAGAAATGAGTTAGGGATCTACAGTCTGCTGCTCTGGACTAAGTCTGTGCCATAGTCTTCCTTAAAATCTGGATAGTAATTTAGTAATGATTCCTACAGATTGTCATCTGTCCTCGAGTTTTGAACTTAAACCCCCTAATTCTGCTCCCTTCACTTCTCTTGCATTATGTAATATTTCTACTGTCTACTGCAAGGACATGGCGTTGTAATTAGGACAAAAAAAAAAACGAATTGATACGGCGGAAGCATTAAACATTTTTTTCCTATGTTGATCAATGTATTGCTTAAATCTTCTTTCTTTGATAGGTCTGGCTGAACAACATGATGAAGACGACAGATCCCAAAATTAAGTTTTTTGACGGCGATGACTATACCTGCATAACATTCCAACCAGATTTAGCGAAATTTAAAATGGAAAAACTTGATACGGACACCGTGGCCCTATTGACGAGGCGAGCCTACGACATTGCAGGATCATGCAAAGGGGTGAAAGTCATATTAAATGGAAGAAAACTCCCTGTAAGTTTCTGTTCAATTCGCAAAGCAGCTCTTGCATACATCTCGCTTAGGATGACCTGCTTCATACTTTGTCTTTCTTTGTCTTTAAGGTAAATGGATTCCGAAGCTACGTAGATCTTTACGTAAAAGACAAATTAGATGAAACAGGAGTTGCACTGAAAATTATTCATGAGGTTGTGAATGAACGGTGGGATGTTTGTCTCACTCTAAGTGAGAAAGGATTCCAGCAAATCAGTTTTGTTAATAGTATTGCCACTACAAAGGTGAGTGTATTAAGGCTTAGGATACTGATACTTACTAATCGAGTATATCAGCTTACTGACGATGGCATATAAATACAAGCAGAAAACTGTTGGTTCAGGGTCTGTATTGCTTAATAGAAACAGCAGAAAACAGGCGTTTTGATAAGATTCCCTAGCTGATACTAACGTTATCATGTCAGTTGCTGTGAATACTGACACCATGAAAGATGGATAAAAACCTGGCAATTTCCTTTCATGTCGCTTGGCTTTTTTTCTAGCTGCAGCGACACTGCCATGTACCCTTTGATCCTGGTTACCTACACCTCAGCATGACTGAGTAGAAAGTCTGTTGCTTTTCGGTCTGTGTTTAGGAAGGTGGAGCTAAAACTAAAATTTGCTTGTGAACCTTTACTGGACTGGATGGGTAAAGCCCGGGAGTCTGGTTCTCTGTATAGTGGTGGCGAGTTGGAGCAAGCTCAAATCTGCTGTGGGCAGCTTCAGGATTCAGAACACTTAGCCCAACAACTTTCACACAAACGCTAATCATTGCTATGCTTGGATACCTTTTGGTTTAATACCTTAGAAATAAAATAATGTTTAACTAAACTGAAATAAGTATTGTGGCATTGCATGCAGGTACCTAATATCGAACAAATACCCATCAGTTGCCCAACATGTGCTAAGCTTTCATCTAAATAAATGTGGTGCAATGCCATTTGCAGCACTAACTTTTAATGATACAAAAATGTGAATTAGAAAGGTAAATGGGGCTAAATGCATAAATGTAAATTAAGTAATAAATCCAGTAATCTCGTTTGTTAAAAAAAAAAAAAAATCATTTTAATTTGATGTGTCCATCTGATTTTTAATTAAGCCATAAATCTAGTTTTGCTGCTTGAATTTTGCTGGCCCACATGGTATAGTGTATAGCGTGTGTAATAATTCTTCTGATGGTGATTTGAAAGTTGCAGTCCTTCATGTCGTGTTGTTCCTTTTCTGCTAAGGGGGACTGCTATCACAATGCAAAAGGTGTTTTTTATCATTAACCTCAGACTAAACACTTCAGACCTCATCTTAGCATTTACTGTAAATGTCAGTCTCATAAAGTTTGTTAGTAATGTTTTATACAGTGTTAAAGGCCAGGAAAATTGCAACCAACTGCTGTAGAAACTGAGACAAGCCTTACTAAAGCAAGGTTTTCAAATATGCCAATAATTCATTCAAGCCCATCATATGTCTCCGGAAGCAAGCTGTGTTTAGATAGACTGTACCATATACATTCGTTCTAATGCTTTTTGAAAGTAGGAATAGAATCCTAGTACATTAACCTAGGAGCCTGTTGGGAACATATGCCTCAAAATGCTGGGAGAGACATTTTGTAGCTTTATAATAAACCACTTTTGTGCCTCAGAGCCAAAATTTTGAATTTAATACTTGAAATCATGGCAGCCAATGTAATTTACTAGTGCCTGTGATAACATGAAGATTTCTTAGTAAGTTGAATGTTGCGGTAGCTGCTGAGGTTTTCTAGAAACATTTTTTTACGTCTGATATGCCTGTGACAGCCAGAAGAATTACCAAGATCTAGCTTGGAGCCTTTAATGGACCTGGCCAAAAGCCCTGTGTTTTTTGATAGTGAAAAACTAGGCTTTCCTCTCTGCAGCATTAGATGGAAATTTGACAATCCGGTATCATTAGTATAACTATCCATTGGCTTTTGTGAAAGAAACTTCAGTAATAGGCTCTGACCTCATATTTGGTGTATTCAGGGATATTGACGGTTTGACAGTAATTTGTTCAAGCCAATAAAATTCTACCTTTAAGTCATTTATCTAATTTCCATCAATCCATCTCCTTTTTTTTATTCTATTTTTAATCAAATATCACTGATATTTACTATTGATCCATAATTGGGTCAGAAAATTTACTCCTGATCCTCCATTGTTTCTGAAATTCTGAAAGAATACAGCAAGGTCTTGAAGGAGCTAATGAAAAAGTTCCATATATACATGAAACAGCAGCATAGATGTAGGAAGTTGGCTCTGTATGCACTATTTCAAAGTAAGGAATAGCATGCACAGAGTCCAAGGGTTCCCCTTAGAGGTAAGATAGTGGCAAAAAGAGATAATACTAATGCTCTATTTTGTGGTAGTGTGGTCGAGCAGTAGGCTTATCAAAGGAGTAGTGTTAAGCATTTGTTGTACATGCACACAGGCAATAAATGAGGAACACACACTCAGACAAATCCAGCCAATAGGTTTTGTTATAGAAAAATATCTTTTCTAAGTTTAATTTAAGAACCACAGGTTCAAATTTTACATGTAATATCTCATTTGAAAGGTATTGCAGGTAAGTACTCTAGGAACTTGGAATCATTACTGTAGGAAGTTGGCTCTGTATGTGCTATTTCAAAGTAAGGAATAGCATGCACAGAGTCCAAGGGTTCCCCTTAGAGGTAAAATAGTGGTTAAAAAGAGATAATACTAATGCTCTATTTTGTGGTAGTGTGGTCGAGCAGTAGGCTTATCCAAGGAGTAGTGTTAAGCATTTGTTGTACATACACATAGACAATAAATGAGGTACACACACTCAGAGACAAATCCAGCCAATAGGTTTTGTTATAGAAAAATATCTTTTCTTAGTTTATTTTAAGAACCACAGGTTCAAATTTTACAAGTAATAGCTCATTTGAAAGGTATTGCAGGTAAGTACTCTAGGAACTTTGAATCATTACTTTAGCATGTATACTTTTGTCATAAAACACAATAAGCTGTTTTAAAAGTGGACACTTAGTGCAATTTTCACAGTTCCTGGGGGAGGTAAGATAATGTTAGTTTTAGCAGGTAAGTAAGTCACTTACAGGTTTCAGTTTTTGGTCCAAGGTAGCCCACCGTTGGGGGTTCAGAGCAACCCCAAAGTTATCACACCAGTAGCTCAGGGCCGGTCAGGTGCAAAGATCAAAGAGGTGCCCAAAACACCCAGGCTTCAATGGAGAGAAGGGGGTGCCCCGGTTCCAGTCTGCCTGCAGGTAAGTACCCGCGTCTTCGGAGGGCAGACCAGGGGGGTTTTGTAGGGCACCGGGGGGGACACAAGTTAGCACAGAAAGTACACCCTCCGCAGCGCGGGGGCGGCCGGGTGCAGGGTGCAAACAAGCGTCGGGTTTCCTTCAGTTTTCAATGGGAGACCAAGAGGTCTCTTCAGCGATGCAGGCAGGCAAGGGGGGGGCTCCTCTGGGTAGCCACCACCTGGGCAAGGGAGAGGGCCTCCTGGGGGTCACTCCTGCACAGAAGTTCCGTTCCTTTAGGCGCTGGGGGCTGCGGGTGCAGGGTCTTTTCTAGCCGTCGGGAAATGGAGTTAAGACAGTCGCGGTCAGGGGGAGCCTGGGGATTCCCTCTGCAGGCGTCGCTGTGGGGGCTCAGGGGGGACAACTTTGGTTACTCACTGTCGTAGAGTCGCCGGAGGGTCCTCCCTGAGTTGGTTGTTCTCCACCAGTCGAGTCGGGGTCGCCGGGTGCAGTGTTGAAAGTTTCACGCTTCTTGCGGGAAGTTGCAGGGGTCTTTAAATCTGCTCCTTGTAACAAAGTTGCAGTTCTTTTGGAGCAGTGCCGCTGTCCTCGGGAGTTTCTTGTCTTCTTCGAAGCGGGCAGTCCTCAGAGGATTCAGAGGTCGCTGGTCCCTTGGAAAGCATCGCTGGAGCAGGGTTCTTTGGAAGGCAGGAGACAGGCCGGTGAGTCTGGGGCCAAGGCAGTTGGTGTCTTCTGGTCTTTCTCTGCAGGGGTTTTCAGCTTTGCAGTCCTTCTTGTAGTTGCAGGAATCTAGTTTCTAGGTTCAGGGAGAGCCCTTAAATACTAAATTTAAGGGCGTGTTTTAGGTCTGGGGGGTTAGTAGCCAATGGCTACTAGCCCTGAGGGTGAGTACACCCTCTTTGTGCCTCCTCCCAAGGGGAGGGGGTCACATCCCTAATCCTATTGGGGGAATCCTCCATCTGCAAGATGGAGGATTTCTAAAAGTTAGTCACTTCAGCTCAGGACACCTTAGGGGCTGTCCTGACTGGCCAGTGACTCCTCCTTGTTGTTTTCTTTGTTTCCTCCAGCCTTGCCGCCAAAAGTGGGGGCCGTGGCCGGAGGGGGCGGGCAACTCCACTAGCTGGAGTGTCCTGCTGGGCTGTGACAAAGGGGTGAGCCTTTGAGGCTCACCGCCAGGTGTTACAGCTCCTGCCTGGGGGAGGTGTTAGCATCTCCACCCAGTGCAGGCTTTGTTACTGGCCTCCGAGTGACAAAGGCACTCTCCCCATGGGGCCAGCAACATGTCTCTAGTGTGGCAGGCTGCTGGAACCAGTCAGCCTACACAGATAGTCGGTTAAGTTTCAGGGGGCACCTCTAAGGTGCCCTCTGTGGTGTATTTTACAATAAAATGTACACTGGCATCAGTGTGCATTTATTGTGCTGAGAAGTTTGATACCAAACTTCCCAGTTTTCAGTGTAGCCATTATGGTGCTGTGGAGTTCGTGTTTGACAGACTCCCAGACCATATACTCTTATGGCTACCCTGCACTTACAATGTCTAAGGTTTTGCTTAGACACTGTAGGGGTACAGTGCTCATGCACTGGTACCCTCACCTATGGTATAGTGCACCCTGCCTTATGGTTGTAAGGCCTGCTAGAGGGGTGTCTTACCTATACTGCATAGGCAGTGAGAGGCTGGCATGGCACCCTGAGGGGCGTGCCATGTCGACTTACTCATTTTGTTCTCACTAGCACACACAGGCTTGTAAGCAGTGTGTCTGTGCTGAGTGAGGGGTCTCTAGGGTGGCATAATACATGCTGCAGCCCTTAGAGATCTTCCCTGGCATTAGGGCCCTTGGTACCAGGGGTACCAGTTACAAGGGACTTATCTGGATGCCAGGGTGTGCCAATTGTGGATACAAAAGTACAGGTTTAGGGAAAGAACACTGGTGCTGGGGCCTGGTTAGCAGGCCTCAGCACACTTTCAATTCAAAACATAGCATCAGCAAAGGCAAAAAGTCAGGGGGTAACCATGCCAAGGAGGTATTTCCTTACACAGCTCCCCCCCCCCCCCCCAAACGAAAGAGGATGAGACTAACCTTTCCCAAGAGAGTCTTCATTTTCTAAGTGGAAGAACCTGGAAAGGCCATCTGCATTGGCATGGGCAGTCCCAGGTCTGTGTTCCACTATAAAGTCCATTCCCTGTAGGGAGATGGACCACCTCAACAGTTTTGGATTTTCACCTTTCATTTGCATCAGCCATCTGAGAGGTCTGTGGTCAGTCTGAACTAGGAAGTGAGTACCAAAGAGGTATGGTCTCAGCTTCTTCAGGGACCAAACCACAGCAAAGGCCTCCCTCTCAATGGCACTCCAACGCTGCTCCCTGGGGAGTAACCTCCTGCTAATGAAAGCAACAGGCTGGTCAAGGCCATCATCATTTGTTTGGGACAAAACTGCCCCTATCCCATGTTCAGAGGCATCTGTTTGCACAATGAATTGCTTGGAGTAATCTGGAGCTTTTAGAACTGGTGCTGTGCACATAGCTTGTTTCAGGGTGTCAAAGGCCTGTTGGCACTCTATGGTCCAGTTTACTTTCTTGGGCATTTTCTTGGAGGTCAATTCTGTGAGGGCTGTCACTATTGATCCATATCCCTTCACAAACCTCCTACAGTACCCAGTCAAGCCAAGGAATGCCCTGACTTGAGTCTGGGTTTTTGGAGCTTCCCAGTCCAGAATAGTCTGGATCTTGGGTTGAAGTGGCTGAACTTGGCCTCCACCTACAAGGTGTCCCAGGTAAACCACAGTTCCCTGCCCTATCTGGCATTTGGATGCCTTGATAGAGAGGCCTGCAGATTGCAGAGCCTTCAAAACCTTCTTCAGGTGGACCAGGTGATCCTGCCAGGTGGAGCTGAAGACAGCAATATCATCAAGATAAGCTGCACTACAGGATTCCAACCCAGCAAGGACTTGATTCACCAACCTTTGGAAGGTGGCAGGGGCATTCTTTAAACCAAAGGGCATAACAGTGAGCTGATAATGCCCATCAAGTGTGGAGAATGCTGTCTTTTCTTTTGCTCCAGGGGCCATTTTGATTTGCCAGTACCCAGCTGTTAAGTCAAAGGTACTTAAGAATTTGGCAGCCCCTAATTTGTCTATGAGCTCATCAGCTCTAGGAATGGGATGGGCATCTGTCTTGGTGACAGAGTTGAGACCTCTGTAGTCCACACAAAACCTCATCTCTCTCTTTCCATCTTTGGTGTGAGGTTTGGGCACTAAGACCACTGGGCTAGCCCAGGGGCTGTCAGAGTGCTCTATTACTCCCAATTCCAGCATCTTGTGGACTTCCACCTTGATGCTTTCCTTAACTTGATCAGACTGTCTAAATATTTTGTTTTTGACAGGCATGCTGTCTCCTGTGTCCACATCATGGGTACACAGGTGTGTCTGACCAGGGGTTAGGGAAAAGAGTTCAGCAAACTGTTGTAGGACCTTCCTACAGTCAGCTTGCTGTTGGCTAGAGGGGGTGTCTGAGTAGATCACTCCATCCACTGAGCCATCTTTAGGGTCTGATGAGAGGAGATCAGGGAGAGGTTCACTCTCAGCTTCCTGGTCCTCATCTGTTACCATTAACAGATTTACATCAGCCCTATCATGGAAGAGTTTTAGGCGGTTTACATGGATCACCCTCTTGGGGCTCCTGCTTGTGCCTAGGTCCACCAGGTAGGTGACCTGACTCTTCTTTTCCAGGATTGGGTAAGGGCCACTCCATCTGTCCTGAAGTGCCCTGGGAGCCATAGGCTCCAAAACCCAAACTTTCTGCCCTGGTTGGAACTCAACCATTGCAGCCTTTTGGTCATACCAAAACTTCTGGAGCTGTTGGCTGGCCTCCAGGTTTTTGCTTGCCTTTTCCATGTACTCTGCCATTCTTGACCGAAGGCCAAGTACATAGTCCACTATGTCTTGTTTAGGCTCATGAAGAGGTCTCTCCCAGCCTTCTTTAACAAGAGCAAGTGGTCCCCTTACAGGGTGGGCAAACAGAAGTTCAAAGGGTGAGAACCCTACTCCCTTCTGAGGCACCTCTCTGTAAGCGAAAAGCAGACATGGCAAGAGGACATCCCATCTCCTTTTGAGTTTTTCTGGGAGCCCCATGATCATGCCCTTTAATGTCTTGTTGAATCTCTCAACAAGGCCATTAGTTTGTGGATGATATGGTGTAGTGAATTTATAAGTCACTCCACACTCATTCCACATGTGTTTTAGGTAAGCTGACATGAAGTTGGTACCTCTGTCAGAAACCACCTCCTTAGGGAAACCCACTCTGGTAAAGATACCAATGAGGGCCTTGGCTACTGCAGGGGCAGTAGTCGACCTAAGGGGAATAGCTTCAGGATACCTAGTAGCATGATCCACTACTACTAGGATGTACATATTTCCTGAGGCTGTGGGAGGTTCTAGTGGACCAACTATGTCCACACCCACTCTTTCAAAGGGGACCCCCACCACTGGAAGTGGAATGAGGGGGGCCTTTGGGTGTCCACCTGTCTTACCACTGGCTTGACAGGTGGGACAGGAGAGGCAAAACTCCTTAACCTTCTGGGACATATTGGGCCAGTAGAAGTGGTTGACTAACCTCTCCCACGTCTTGGTTTGTCCCAAATGCCCAGCAAGGGGAATATCATGGGCTAAGGTCAGAATAAACTCTCTGAAACCCTGAGGCACTACCACTCTTCTAGTGGCACCAGGTTTGGGATCTCTTGCCTCAGTGTACAGGAGTCCATCTTCCCAATAGACCCTATGTGTTCCATTTTTCTTGCCTTTGGACTCTTCAGCAGCTTGCTGCCTAAGGCCTTCAAGAGAGGGACAGGTTTCTTGCCCCTTACACAACTCTTCCCTTGAGGGTCCCCCTGGGCCCAAGAGCTCAACCTGATAAGGTTCCAGCTCCATAGGCTCAGTTCCCTCAGAGGGCAGAACTTCTTCCTGAGAAGAGAGGTTCTCTTTCTCTTGTTGTGTTGCAGCTGATTTCCCAGCTGACTTTCCTTTTCTCTTGGTAGGCTGGGCCATTCTTCCAGACTCCAGCTTTACTTTTTCACCCTGTGCCTTGCACTGTGCCCTTGTCTTGACACACACCAGTTCAGGGATACCCAGCATGGCTGCATGGGTTTTCAGTTCTACCTCAGCCCATGCTGAGGACTCCAGGTCATTTCCAAGCAAACAGTCTACTGGGATGTTCGAGGAGACCACCACCTGTTTCAGGCCATTGACCCCTCCCCACTCTAAAGTTACCATAGCCATGGGATGTACTTTAGTTTGATTGTCAGCATTGGTGACTGGATAGGTTTGTCCAGTCAGGTATTGACCAGGGGAAACCAGTTTCTCTGTCACCATAGTGACACTGGCACCTGTATCCCTCAGGCCCTCTACACTTGTCCCATTAATTAAGAGCTGCTGCCTGTATTTTTGCATGTTAGGGGGCCAGGCAGCCAGTGTGGCTAAATCCACCCCACCCTCAGAGACTAATGTAGCTTCAGTGTGACACCTGATTTGCTTTGGGCACACTGTTGATCCCACTTGGAGACTAGCCATTCCAATGTTAGCTGGAGTGGAGTTAGAAGTGGTATTTTTCTTTGGACAGGTGTAGGAAGTTGGCTCTGTATGTGCTATTTCAAAGTAAGGAATAGCATGCACAGAGTCCAAGGGTTCCCCTTAGAGGTAAAATAGTGGTAAAAATAGATAATACTAATGCTCTATTTTGTGGTAGTGTGGTCGAGCAGTAGGCTTATCCAAGGAGTAGTGTTAAGCATTTGTTGTACATACACATAGACAATAAATGAGGTACACACACTCAGAGACAAATCCAGCCAATAGGTTTTTGTATAGAAAAATATCTTTTCTTAGTTTATTTTAAGAACCACAGGTTCAAATTCTACATGTAATATCTCATTCGAAAGGTATTGCAGGTAAGTACTTTAGGAACTTCAAATCATCAAAATTGCATGTATACTTTTCAAGTTATTCACAAATAGCTGTTTTAAAAGTGGACACAGTGCAATTTTCACAGTTCCTAGGGGAGGTAAGTATTTGTTAGGTTAACCAGGTAAGTAAGACACTTACAGGGCTTAGTTCTTGGTCCAAGGTAGCCCACTGTTGGGGGTTCAGAGCAACCCCAAAGTCACCACACCAGCAGCTCAGGGCCGGTCAGGTGCAGAGTTCAAAGTGGTGCCCAAAACACATAGGCTAGAATGGAGAGAAGGGGGTGCCCCGGTTCCGGTCTGCTTGCAGGTAAGTACCCGCGTCTTCGGAGGGCAGACCAGGGGGGTTTTGTAGGACACCGGGGGGGACACAAGTCCACACAGAAATTTCACCCTCAGCAGCGCGGGGGCGGCCGGGTGCAGTGTAGAAACAAGCGTCGGGTTTTCAATGTTAGTCTATGAGAGATCTCGGGATCTCTTCAGCGCTGCAGGCAGGCAAGGGGGGGATTCCTCGGGGAAACCTCCACTTGGGCAAGGGAGAGGGACTCCTGGGGGTCACTTCTCCAGTGAAAGTCCGGTCCTTCAGGTCCTGGGGGCTGCGGGTGCAGGGTCTCTCCCAGGCGTCGGGACTTTAGGTTCAAAGAGTCGCGGTCAGGGGAAGCCTCGGGATTCCCTCTGCAGGCGGCGCTGTGGGGGCTCAGGGGGGACAGGTTTTGGTACTCACAGTATCAGAGTAGTCCTGGGGTCCCTCCTGAGGTGTTGGATCGCCACCAGCCGAGTCGGGGTCGCCGGGTGCAGTGTTGCAAGTCTCACGCTTCTTGCGGGGAGCTTGCAGGGTTCTTTAAAGCTGCTGGAAACAAAGTTGCAGCTTTTCTTGGAGCAGGTCCGCTGTCCTCGGGAGTTTCTTGTCTTTTCGAAGCAGGGGCAGTCCTCAGAGGATGTCGAGGTCGCTGGTCCCTTTGGAAGGCGTCGCTGGAGCAGGATCTTTGGAAGGCAGGAGACAGGCCGGTGAGTTTCTGGAGCCAAGGCAGTTGTCGTCTTCTGGTCTTCCGCTGCAGGGGTTTTCAGCTGGGCAGTCCTTCTTCTTGTAGTTGCAGGAATCTAATTTTCTAGGGTTCAGGGTAGCCCTTAAATACTAAATTTAAGGGCGTGTTTAGGTCTGGGGGGTTAGTAGCCAATGGCTACTAGCCCTCAGGGTGGGTACACCCTCTTTGTGCCTCCTCCCAAGGGGAGGGGGTCACAATCCTAACCCTATTGGGGGAATCCTCCATCTGCAAGATGGAGGATTTCTAAAAGTAAGAGTCACTTCAGCTCAGGACACCTTAGGGGCTGTCCTGACTGGCCAGTGACTCCTCCTTGTTGCTTTCTTTGTTCCCTCCAGCCTTGCCGCCAAAAGTGGGGGCCGTGGCCGGAGGGGGCGGGCAACTCCACTAAGCTGGAGTGCCCTGCTGGGCTGTGACAAAGGGGTGAGCCTTTGAGGCTCACCGCCAGGTGTTACAGCTCCTGCCTGGGGGAGGTGTTAGCATCTCCACCCAGTGCAGGCTTTGTTACTGGCCTCAGAGTGACAAAGGCACTCTCCCCATGGGGCCAGCAACATGTCTCTAGTGTGGCAGGCTGCTGGAACCAGTCAGCCTACACAGATAGTTGGTTAAGTTTCAGGGGGCACCTCTAAGGTGCCCTCTGTGGTGTATTTTACAATAAAATGTACACTGGCATCAGTGTGCATTTATTGTGCTGAGAAGTTTGATACCAAACTTCCCAGTTTTCAGTGTAGCCATTATGGTGCTGTGGAGTTCGTGTAAAACAGACTCCCAGACCATATACTCTTATGGCTACCCTGCACTTACAATGTCTAAGGTTTTGCTTAGACACTGTAGGGGCACAGTGCTCATGCACTGGTACCCTCACCTATGGTATAGTGCACCCTGCCTTAGGGCTGTAAGGCCTGCTAGAGGGGTGTCTTATCTATACTGCATAGGCAGTGAGAGGCTGGCATGGC
Organism: Pleurodeles waltl; assembly: GCF_031143425.1. Classification (NCBI taxonomy): domain Eukaryota; kingdom Metazoa; phylum Chordata; class Amphibia; order Caudata; family Salamandridae; genus Pleurodeles; species Pleurodeles waltl. Next base: position 1,044,515,335 of record NC_090449.1, read on the forward strand.
ACCCTGAGGGGAGTGCCATGTCGACTTACTCATTTTGTTCTCACTAGCACACACAGGCTTGTAAGCAGTGTGGCTGTGCTGAGTGAGGGGTCTCTAGGGTGGCATAATGCATGCTGCAGCCCTTAGAGACCTTCCCTGGCATCAGGGCCCTTGGTACCAGAGGTACCAGTTACAAGGGACTTATCTGGATGCCAGGGTGTGCCAATTGTGGGATCAATGGTACATTTTAGGTGAAAGAACACTGGTGCTGGGGCCTGGTTAGCAGGGTCCCAGCACACTTCTCAGTCCAGTCAGCATCAGTATCAGGCAAAAAGTGGGGGGTAACTGCAACAGGGAGCCATTTCTTTACACAAGCCCCCCCCAGCCCACAGGCCAGGAGACTCAGCCAACGCTGGAAGAGTCTTCCTAGTCTGTCAGGCGAGGAAGAGTAGAGGAAATGGCTGGTTTGTTGCAGGGCCTACTCTGCCTTACATCCTCCTGTTCAGGTCATTCCCTCTGGGGAACTGACCCACTTCCACAGTGATAGGACCTAGTCTGAACTGCCTCTTGTCTGCCTCTTCAATGTCTCCACCCATTCTTTCTATTTTGGTCTTAGAGGTATCCACCTCTGCTAACCTTATCTTGGCCAGGGTTACCCCTAGCTTACCCAAAGAGGTTACCCAGAGCTGGAGTAACCCCACCATGACCAATAGGGTCAGGGGGCCTAACTTGCTATTTGGCATGGGGTCAGACCACCATGCTAAGGATAGTGCAGCCATAAAGGCTAACACCCAGCAGAGGCCACTGACAGCTGTCAGTGCCCAGAACCACACCTTTAGCTCTTCACCTAAAAGGGAAGGGGCTAAGTTACAGGCTTCTTTGGGTTCAGGTTGCCTGTCTGCTGTATTAGAGTGGGGGGTTACCACATCTTGTAGTAAACACCCTTCTTCCACTCTTTCTTCTGTTAGCTGAGGAGCCACCCACTCAGGCTTAACAGTTGCCTGACTAGCCAGGACTTCTTGTGGGTCAGGTTGGACTTTATCAGGGCCATTTTTGGAGTTCTCCCCTACTGGAGCAGAATCTCCTTGGCTTGCTGTAACCTTGGCTAAAGGTTGTCCACCCTTCCTACTCTGTTTTCTTTTCTTCTTCTTATGGGGCCTGCTTGCATTTACTGCAGAGGCAGGACTTCCAGAATCCTTGGGAGAGGACTGGCACTGGACCAGTTCCTCTCTTGGGCTCTGACTAACCTCTGGGTAGTCATTTCCAAGGAGACAATCAAGGGGGAGGTCTGTACTGACTACTACCCTTCTCCAGCTAAGAGTGCCACCCACTTCGATGGGTACTAAAGCCACAGGCCTCTTAGTGACCCTGTCTAGGCTAACTCTTACCCTGGCAGTCTCACCTGGGATGTACTGGTTTGAGAGCACCAGCCTGTCATGCACAATAGTGTGACTGGCACAAGTGTCTCTCAGGGCAGTGGTTGGGATTCCATTCACCAGTAGGTGGTGGAAGTGTCTACTTCCCTCTGGAATCTCCAACTCACCTGTTGGGCCCTGTTTCCAGTTGAAGGCTATGAAGACCTCCTCATCTGAGGAGTCATCTCCCATGGCTACACTGGTTACCCCTGGAATTTTGTTCTGGGGTTTGTTTTTGGGACAAGAAGTGTCCTTGGTGTGGTGCCCAGACTGTTTACAGTTGTGGCACCATGCCTTAGTGGCATCCCAGTTCTTACCCTGGTACCCACCTTTGTTTTGGGTTGTGTCTTGGGGCCCACCCACCTGTTCTGGTTTTTGGGGGCCTACAGAGGACTCTTTTTCTTTGTTTCTAGTGTCACCCACTTTCTCCTGGGGAGTTTTTGTAACCCCTTTCTTTTGGTCACCCCCAGTGGAAGTTTTGGTTACCCTAGTCTTGACCCAGTGGTCTGCCTTCTTTCCCAATTCTTGGGGAGAAATTGGACCTAGGTCTACCAGATACTGATGCAACTTTTCATTGAAGCAGTTACTTAAAATGTGTTCTTTCATAAACAAATTATAAAGCCCAACATAGTCACACACTTCATTTCCAGTTAACCAACCATCTAGTGTTTTTACTGAGTAGTCTACAAAATCAACCCGGGTCTGGCTCGAGGATTTTTGAGCCCCCCTGAATCTAATTCTATACTCCTCAGTGGAGAATCCAAAGCCCTCAATCAGGGTACCCTTCATGAGGTCATAAGATTCTGCATCTTTTCCAGAGAGTGTGAGGAGTCTATCCCTACACTTTCCAGTGAACATTTCCCAAAGGAGAGCACCCCAGTGAGATCTGTTTACTTTTCTGGTTACACAAGCCCTCTCAAAAGCTGTGAACCATTTGGTGATGTCATCACCATCTTCATATTTTGTTACAATCCCTTTGGGGATTTTTAGGATATCAGGAGAATCTCTGACCCTATTTAAGTTGCTGCCACCATCGATGGGACCTAGGCCCATCTCTTTTCTTTCCCTTTCTATGGCTAGGAGCTGTCTTTCCAAAGCCAATCTTTTGGCCATCCTGGCTAACTGGATGTCCTCTTCACTGGAGTTATCCTCAGTGCTTTCAGAGAGGTTGGTCCCTCCTGTGAGGGAGCCAGCATCTCTGACTATTATTGTTGGAGTCAGGGCTTGAGAAGCCCTGTTCTCCCTAGATTGGACTGGTGGGGGGGAATCCTCCTCCAAGTCACTATCATCTTCATCTGTGTTGCCATCCACAGAGGGGTTGGCTCTTGCATACTCTGACAACAGCTCCTGGAGCTGTAGTTTGGTAGGTCTGGAGCCCATTGCTATTTTCTTTAGTTTACAGAGTGACCTTAGCTCTCTCATCTGGAGATGGAGGTAAGGTGTGGTGTCTAGTTCCACCACATTCACATCTGTGCTAGACATTGTTTCTAAAAGTTGGAATACTTTTTAAGAATCTAAAACTAGTTCTAGGTTCTAATTCAAACTTTTACAAAACTTTTAAACTCTAAAAGAAATGCTAACAGGGACTAATACAAGGCCCTAGCAGGACTTTAAAGAATTTAGAAAAATTTCAATTTGCAAAAATCAATTTCTAATGACAATTTTTTGGAATTTGTCGTGTGATCAGGTATTGGCTGAGTAGTCCAGCAAATGCAAAGTCTTGTACCCCACCGCTGATCCACCAATGTAGGAAGTTGGCTCTGTATGTGCTATTTCAAAGTAAGGAATAGCATGCACAGAGTCCAAGGGTTCCCCTTAGAGGTAAGATAGTGGCAAAAAGAGATAATACTGATGCTCTATTTTGTGGTAGTGTGGTCGAGCAGTAGGCTTATCAAAGGAGTAGTGTTAAGCATTTGTTGTACATGCACACAGGCAATAAATGAGGAACACACACTCGGAGACAAATCCAGCCAATAGGTTTTGTTATAGAAAAATATATTTTCTTAGTTTATTTTTAGAACCACATGTTCAAATTTTACATGTAATATCTTATTTGAAAGGTATTGCAGGTAAGTACTCTAGGAACTTTGAATCATTACATTAGCATGTATACTTTTTACATAAAACACAAATAGCTGTTTTAAAAGTGGACACAGTGCAATTTTCACAGTTCCTGGGGGAGGTAAAGTTTTGTTAGATTTCACAGGTAAGTAAGTCACTTACAGGTTTCAGTTTTTGGTCCAAGGTAGCCCACCGTTGGGGGTTCAGAGCAACCCCAAAGTCACCACACCAGCAGCTCAGGGCTGGTCAGGTGCAGAGGTCAAAGAGGTGCCCAAAACACATAGGCTCCAATGGAGAGAAGGGGGTGCCCCGGTTCCAGTCTGCCAGCAGGTAAGTACCCGCGTCTTCGGAGGGCAGACCAGGGGGATTTTGTAGGGCACCGTGGGGGACACAAGTCCACACAAAAAGTACACCCTCAGCAGCGCGGGGCGGCCGGGTGCAGTGTGCAAACAAGCGTCGGGTTTTCTGTAGGTATAAATGGGAGACCAAGGGGTCTCTTCAGCGGTGCAGGCAGGCAAGGGGGGGGCTCCTCGGGGTAGCCACGACCTGGGCAAGGGAGAGGGCTTCCTGGGGGTCACTCCTGCACAGGAGTTCCGTTTCTTTAGGTGCTGGGGGGCTGCGGGTGCAGGGTCTTTTCCAGCCGTCGGGAAATGGAGTTCAGGCGTCGCGGTCAGGGGGAGCCTCGGGATTCCCTCTGCAGGCGTCACTGTGGGGGCTCAGGGGGGACAACTTTGGTTACTCACTGTAGGAAGTTGGCTCTGTATGTGCTATTTCAAAGTAAGGAATAGCATGCACAGAGTCCAAGGGTTCCCCTTAGAGGTAAAATAGTGGTAAAAATAGATAATACTAATGCTCTATTTTGTGGTAGTGTGGTCGAGCAGTAGGCTTATCCAAGGAGTAGTGTTAAGCATTTGTTGTAGATACACATAGACAATAAATGAGGTACACACACTCAGAGACAAATCCAGCCAATAGGTTTTGTTATAGAAAAATATATTTTCTTAGTTTATTTTAAGAACCACAGGTTCAAATTTAACATGTAATATCTTGTTTGAAAGGTATTGCAGGTAAGTACATTAGGAACTTTGAATCATTTCAATTGCATGTATACTTTTCAAGTTATTCACAAATAGCTACTTTAAAAGTGGACACTTAGTGCAATTTTCACAGTTCCTGGGGGAGGTAAGTTTTTGTTAGTTTTACCAGGTAAGTAAGACACTTACAGGGTTCAGTTCTTGGTCCAAGGTAGCCCACCGTTGGGGGTTCAGAGCAACCCCAAAGTTACCACACCAGCAGCTCAGGGCCGGTCAGGTGCAGAGTTCAAAGTGGTGCCCAAAACGCATAGGCTATAATGGAGAGAAGGGGGTGCCCCGGTTCCGGTCTGCTTGCAGGTAAGTACCCGCGTCTTCGGAGGGCAGACCAGGGGGGTTTTGTAGGGCACCGGGGGGGACACAAGCCCACACAGAAATGTCACCCTCAGCGGTGCGGGGGCGGCCGGGTGCAGTGTAGAAACAATCGTCGGGTTTTCAATGTTAGTCTATGAGAGATCAAGGGATCTCTTCAAGGGTCTGCAGGCAGGCAAGGGGGGGCTTCCTCGGGGAAACCTCCACTTGGACAAGGGAGAGGGACTCCTGGGGGTCAATTCTGCAGTGAAAGTCCGGTCCTTCAGGTCCTGGGGGCTGCGGGTGCAGGGTCTTTTCCAGGCGTCGGGACTTAGGTTTCAGAGAGTCGCGGTCAGGGGAAGCCTCGGGATTCCCTCTGCAGGCGGCGCTGTGGGGGCTCAGGGGGGACAGGTTTTGGTACTCACAGTCGTAGAGTAGTCCGGGGGTCCTCCCTGAGGTGTTGGTTCTCCACCAGCCGAGTCGGGGTCGCCGGGTGCAGTGTTGCAAGTCTCACGCTTCTTGCGGGGAGTTGCAGGGTTCTTTAAAGCTGCTTCTGGATACAAAGTTGCAGTCTTTTTGGAGCAGGTCCGCTGTCCTCGGGAGTTTCTTGTCGTCGTCGAAGCAGGGCAGTCCTCAGAGGATTCAGAGGTCGCTGGTCCCTTTGGAAGGCGTCGCTGGAGCAGAGTTCTTTGGAAGGCAGGAGACAGGCCGGTGAGTTTCTGGAGCCAAGGCAGTTGTTGTCTTCTGGTCTTCCTCTGCAGGGGTTTTCAGCTGGGCAGTCCTTCTTCTTGTTGTTGCAGGAATCTAATTTTCTAGGGTTCAGGGTAGCCCTTAAATACTAAATTTAAGGGCGTGTTTAGGTCTGGGGGGTTAGTAGCCAATGGCTACTAGCCCTGAGAGTGGGTACACCCTCTTTGTGCCTCCTCCCAAGGGGAGGGGGTCACAATCCTAACCCTATTGGGGGAATCCTCCATCTGCAAGATGGAGGATTTCTAAAAGTTAGTGACTTCAGCTCAGGACACCTTAGGGGCTGTCCTGACTGGCCAGTGACTCCTCCTTGTTGCTTTCTTTGTTCCCTCCAGCCTTGCCGCCAAAAGTGGGGGCCGTGGCTGGAGGGGGCGGGCAACTCCACTAAGCTGGAGTGCCCTGCTGGGCTGTGACAAAGGGGTGAGCCTTTGAGGCTCACCGCCAGGTGTCACAGCTGCTGCCTGGGGGAGGTGTTAGCATCTCCACCCAGTGCAGGCTTTGTTACTGGCCTCAGAGTGACAAAGGCACTCTCCCCATGGGGCCAGCAACATGTCTCTAGTGTGGCAGGCTGCTGGAACTAGTCAGCCTACACAGACAGTCGGTTAAGTTTCTGGGGGGCACCTCTAAGGTGCCCTCTGTGGTGTATTTTACAATAAAATGTACACTGGCATCAGTGTGCATTTATTGTGCTGAGAAGTTTGATACCAAACTTCCCAGTTTTCAGTGTAGCCATTATGGTGCTGTGGAGTTCGTGTTTGACAAGCTCCCAGACCATATACTCTTATGGCTACCCTGCACTTACAATGTCTAAGGTTTTGTTTAGACACTGTAGGGGTACCAATGCTCATGCACTGGTACCCTCACCTATGGTATAGTGCACCCTGCCTTAGGGCTGTAAGGCCTGCTAGAGGGGTGATTGACCTATACTTGCATAGGCAGTGAGAGGCTGGCATGGCACCCTGAGGGGAGTGCCATGTCGACTTACTCGTTTTGTTCTCACTAGCACACACAAGCTGGCAAGCAGTGTGTCTGTGCTGAGTGAGAGGTCTCCAGGGTGGCATAAGACATGCTGCAGCCCTTAGAGACCTTCCTTGGCATCAGGGCCCTTGGTACTAGGAGTACCAGTTACAAGGGACTTATCTGGATGCCAGGGTCTGCCAATTGTGGATACAAAAGTACAGGTTAGGGAAAGAACACTGGTGCTGGGGCCTGGTTAGCAGGCCTCAGCACACTTTCAATTGTAAACATAGCATCAGCAAAGGCAAAAAGTCAAGGGGCAACCATGCCAAGGAGGCATTTCCTTACACTCACGGTCTCTGAGTCGCCGGAGGGTCCTCCCTGAGTTGTTGTTTCTCCACCAGTCAAGTCGGGGTCGCCGGGTGCAGTGTTGCAAGTCTCCCGCTTCTTGCGGCGATTTGCAGGGGTCTTTAAATCTGCTCCTCTGTAACAAAGTTGCAGTTCTTTTGGAGCAGTGCCGCTGTCCTCAGGAGTTTCTTGTCTTTTCTTGAAGCAGGGCAGTCCTCTGAGGATTCAGGGGTCGCTGGTCCTTAGGAAAGCGTCGCTGGAGCAGGTTTCTTTTGGAAGGCAGGAGACAGGCCGGTAGGACTGGGGCTAAAGCAGTTGGTGTCTTCTTTCTTCTTTCTGCAGGGGTTTTCAGCTCAGCAGTCCTCTTTTTCAGGTAAGTTGCAGGAATCTAAATCTTAGGTTCAGGGGAGCCCTTAAATACTAAATTTAAGGGCGTGTTTAGGTCTGGGGGGGTTAGTAGCCAATGGCTACTAGCCCTGAGGGTGAGTACACCCTCTTTGTGCCTCCTCCCAAGGGGAGGAGGTCACATCCCTAATCCTATTGGGGGAATCCTCCATCTGCAAGATGGAGGATTTCTAAAAGTTAGTCACTTCAGCTCAGGACACCTTAGGGGCTGTCCTGACTGGCCAGTGACTCCTCCTTGTTATTCTCATTATTTTCTCCGGCCTTGCCGCCAAAAGTGGGGGCCGTGGCCGGAGGGGGCGGGCAACTCCACTAGCTGGAGTGTCCTGCGGTGCTGTAACAAAGGGGTGAGCCTTTGAGGCTCACCGCCAGGTGTTACAGCTCCTGCCTGGGGGAGGTGTTAGCATCTCCACCCAGTGGAGGCTTTGTTACTGGCCTCAGAGTGACAAAGGCACTCTCCCCATGGGGCCAGCAACATGTCTCTAGTGTGGCAGGCTGCTGGAACCAGTCAGCCTACACAGATAGTTGGATACAATTTCAGGGGGCACCTCTAAGGTGCCCTCTGGGGTGTGTTTTGCAATAAAATGTACACTGGCATCAGTGTGCATTTATTGTGCTGAGAAGTTTGATACCAAACTTCCCAGTTTTCAGTGTAGCCATTATGGTGCTGTGGAGTTCGTGTTTGACAAACTCCCAGACCATATACTCTTATGGCTACCCTGCACTTACAATGTCTAAGGTTTGGCTTAGACACTGTAGGGCCACAGTGCTCATGCACTGGTGCCCTCACCTATGGTATAGTGCACCCTGCCTTAGGGCTGTAAGGCCTGCTAGAGGGGTGTCTTACCTTTACTGCATAGGTAGTGAGAGGCTGGCATGGCACCCTTAGGGGAGTGCCATGTCGACTTATTCATTTTGTTCTCACTAGCACACACAAGCTGGTAAGCAGTGTGTCTGTGCTGAGTGAGGGGTCTCCAGGGTGGCATAAGACATGCTGCAGCCCTTAGAGACCTTCCCTGGCATCAGGGCCCTTGGTACCAGGGGTACCAGTTACAAGGGACTTATCTGGATGCCAGGGTGTGCCAATTGTGGATACAAAAGTACAGGTTTAGGTAAAGAACACTGGTGCTGGGGCCTGGTTAGCAGGCCTCAGCACACTTTCAATTCAAAACATAGCATCAGCAAAGGCAAAAAGTCAGGGGGTAACCATGCCAAGGAGGCATTTCCTTACACCTGGTATGTCCAATCAGTGTTGGGTCAAAATGCACCTACTTTGGGGAGACCTTTGTACTGTATGTCCCTGTGTCCTGATAAAATGTCTTTGAACTACTGTCAATGACTCATTTCAACCTATTCTTACTAGACCTATTTATATAGTTGCAGGAGCTTACTTATGTCAGGATCAGTAGGTGATCACTAAGCTGTTTGGTACCCCGCAGACCCAACCCCTAACCCTCCCCCCTAGTTCCTACCTGTATACAGAGGAACACAATACCAAAGGTAAAAAGCGTTGTCAGGGTGAATGGCTATCCTGTGATACCCCTACGTAGCTCCAGTGAGGTGTCTTCTCCACAATCTTTGCATACTTTGTAATGATTTTTAGGGCCTCTGACATTTATTAGCCTTGTATAGAATTGAGAAGCAACTGAGACAAGAGTAATGTAAATGTAAATGTAAATTAGCACTTGTATAGCGCACTACTCACCCGTTAGGGTCTCAAGGCGCTGTACTCATACCGCTATGGAACCCCTCCTGGCTTTTCCCTGTGAGGCGCCCACTCCTGAGCACCCCCAGGGTGAAGCCAGGCATCCAAGCGCTGTTGGGGCCGTTGTGGAGATTAAGCAAGCTATTGCCCAGAGTTGCACCCATGAATTAGATTAGGCACCGAGGCGAGAATTATCTGGTCAAGGGGAATTGAGCCCAAGACCTGCCGAAGCGGGACTTGAACCCTGGTCTTGAGCCAGGTCTCTGCTTCAGGGTCTGCCGCTCTAACCATTGAGCCACACTTCTCCATTAATGGATGTTCAATACCCACATTTGTTCAGTGTAGCACTGTGCTAGCTCCCAGATTAGGATTTTTTCTGCAAACAAACAAAAAAAAAAAAAAAGTTCAGTGGAGTGTTTCCCATTCCGTACATTTCCCTCTGCAATCCTGTTTGATGTGTTCTCTTGGGTTTGTTCAGAAACACCCTTGGGTTTGTTAAAAAATAAAAATAAAAAAATAACCCTTTGGGTTATTGGACCTTTAGCTTGATTTATGGATCTGATGTTTCCAAGATGTGATTCTAAATAAGGATTTAGGTGTAAGAAAACCCCTGATTCAATTGTTCCTTTCAAGGCCCCCTTCAATGCACAGCTCCACTATTATGCATTTGTTTCAAACAGCTGAATGTATTTTGTGGCACCTAAAGCCTGAAAGGTAGCACGTTTTGTGACTGCTAGTTTCTAAATGTGTTTTTGTATGCCATTATTGTTGTGCTAACAGTCTACTGACTTTTTTTGTAGGGTGGTAGGCATGTGGACTATGTGGTGGATCAAATTGTTACCAAACTCATTGAAACTGTGAAGAAGAAGAATAAAGCTGGTGTTTCTGTAAAACCATTCCAGGTAAAGCATGCTCACCTTCTGTGCCTGCCCAAGAAGAAATATACTGCTACAAAGCTTTAAATGGCCTCTTTTCTTTCTGCAGGTAAAGAATCATGTGTGGGTCTTTGTCAATTGTTTAATTGAAAACCCAACATTTGACTCTCAGACAAAGGAGAACATGACCCTGCAGCTAAAAAGCTTTGGCTCGAAATGTCCGCTATCTGAAAGATTTTTCAAAGGGGTAAGTATAAATTGCATAATACGTGTAAGGTTGCATGTACACTTTTGTAGTAGAGGTAAAGTTTTCTAAATTTTGACCACATTTGACTTCTCTAAATGGCAATTCAGTCTTTTGCCAGAAATGGAGTAGTTTCTAAAAAGGGCTGAAGGCATAGACTACCTCTTTACAGTGCTGCTAGGATTATTTTGTCTCTTTCATAGGATTCTTTTTAATAAATTGCTGAGCACTGTTTGGTAAGTTTTTTTTTTTTTTTTTTTTAAACTGGTTAATGTTGAGCTTTTACTCAAGTCAACTAAAGCAACCATGTTTTGAAAATATAATTTCGTCAGTGATACATAGATCACTGACGAAGATACTAGAATAGTCCTTAAGTTCTTTTAGTTGCTGCTTTAAAATTCGCTTCTGCTACCAAAGCAAACCGGAGTGAAAATGTACTTTCTGGAATTGTGGCCTGCACTTGTCTGTCGCCTCATCCATGCAATATTGTTTTTTAGTACATAAAAAAAAAACAGCTGGTTAAGATAGTATCTTGCTCCCATTGCCTCTCTGTCATACTTATGTCTTGTTTAATCTTTTTGGTAGTACCTTAAAGACGTCGTTATGATCTGTAAGTTCTTACTTATCCATACTCCTCTCTTTCAGGCTTCTAACTGTGGCATTGTGGAAAGTATTCTGAACTGGGTGAAATTCAAGGCACAGACACAGCTAAATAAGAAGTGCTCCTCCGTGAAGCATAGTAAAATTAAAGGCATCCCTAAGTTGGACGACGCTAATGATGCTGGTATTCACTGCTTTTTGTACCCCCTCTACTATAATGTTGCAGAATAGCTTTTGTCATTTTTTTTATTATTGTAGGGTGACATTTTGTCAGCTACACTATTTTCACTAAAAGTCTGTTAGCTCTTGCCATCATGCAAATGTTGTCAAACAAAATCCATAAAAAAAATCTACTTCCCTGTGCCATGAATCGGACCGAAGAAATTTCTAAACTGTTTGTTGAAGTGCTTTATCATTCATTCCTAAAACTGCAGGTAGTTTGTAAGGAGACTGGTTGTCCATGTCAATCATTATCTCGTCTTAGTTGCCTTTGGCATCTTATGTGCACTTTGAAGTTACTCTTATTTTCATAAGGGGAAAAAAAACCCTCATGGTTTAGATTTGCTGTTTCTTTATTTTTTCCAAGTTTGTTTTGAGGACAGTGCCTGTGTTTACTCTGTACTTTCTTTGCATGATTGTTTGGGAATCTCTCGAAAATGATTGCTGTAATTGGACTTTAGAGTTAGATGAGGTGGTTAGCATGCCTTTTCTGGATTCTCATATGAAACATTTGTGTACTGTAGGCCACGTTAAAGGCTGTCTATGCAGCAGCTTTCCCTTGGTACTGCATTGTCCTCCATTGGGCAGAATGGCTGCCAATACAAGCTTCGACTACCCATGCTATGTCCTTCTGGTTGTGTTAAAATATTGTTTCAAAAATATCAACCTGTCATAATATAATTGTCAAAGTGTCGAAGACCAAAGTACCGGGGGAAAAAAGTGCAGATAGGTTAGTATAGATTTACTACTTTTACTGGCACATCTACTTACCTTGAAGATCGGTATCTCATTGAGTTACATGTATGTGGAGTTAATTAGATTAAACTTATACTTTGCTATCGATTCTTACCTTGGTGGAAATAGATTGGGAACCAACATTTCAACAACATTATCTTAGCACAGTGACCTGCTGTCTCCAGAATATGCTGCTGTGAGTTGAACAGGCTACACGTGCAAACATATAAAGCAAAAAACATAATTGCCAAAGACAGTCTTGTCACAGACATACTCGGTATTTTATCTTCATCCAGAGTCACTCTTTCAAAATATTTACTTTTGTAAGTAATGGTTAAAAATGCCCTGTAAGAGGCTTTCTATTTTTGTTCGGGTTAACTCTGTGCTGCAGACTCCACAAAGCAGGGTTTCTGGAAGGCTGCGCTAAAACCGGTTTGTTGGCGGCACCTGATAATCTGAAAGACTGAATTAAAAAGGGTAAAAAAAACTTGTATGATTTTTCGTTCTTTTAATTTTTTCCCCCCCGTGGCCTTTGTAGACTAATCCGAGGGTGCAAATTTTCGACTGGTCCTAGTGAAAATTATCTCAGCTAAGGAATGTTGATAGTTTACAACACATGCAGAGTAAAAGTGCTGATACTGCATTTATGTGTTAGCTTTTCGCATTTAATGTAATGGATTTTTATGTTTTCAACCAGGTGGTAAACATTCCCTTGACTGTACACTCATCTTGACGGAAGGGGACTCAGCCAAATCTCTGGCTGTCTCTGGTTTAGGGGTCATAGGACGTGATCGATATGGTGTTTTCCCACTTAGGGGTAAAATTCTCAATGTACGAGAGGCTTCCCACAAACAGGTAAGATAAAAGTAATACTGGCGAAGATATATCTAGAGCCCTCATCACAAGCATCAGTAATGCTATTTTTGTGGCCAGTTTTGCTTTTACTTAATGAGAGGTTGTTTTTCATTTTACACAGATTATGGAAAATGCCGAAATTAACAACATCATCAAAATAGTCGGACTCCAGTACAAAAAAACATATGATGATAATGAATCTTTGAAAACCTTACGCTACGGAAAAATTATGATCATGACTGATCAGGTTAGTTTCTGGTGCTTGTTATAAACTCAGAACAATCTCCTTTTTCCTCAGTCTTTACAGATATTCTGGATTGAGAACCCTCATATGTACCTACTGTCCGTCCCATGTTATGAAATTCATGATTGCTTTCTTCTTGGTGATGCTTGTTAAACTGAACTTACGAGCCTCTGACATGGCTGCTTAACAGATCGGGTATTGCCTCTACAACCTAAGAGCACAAACCTCTGTGAAGGCAATCAAAGGCTAGAGGTCCAGACTCTTAGTAAAGTGAAAACCTCAAAAGAATTCCCTTGCCTAACCTCCAACCACAAGCTAACTGTTAATTCAGTAATCATTGCATGCCTCAATGCAAGGCTTGCCGCCCCTGCCGAAATATGGTCAAGGCTTCCCAGTTCTTACTTTGTGAGAGAAAGTAGCATGTGCTGAAAATGGATATTTCACTGCACCCCATGTTGCCCTTCAACTAGTATTTTCACTCAGCTGACCTCACTCTTCTGTCTTCTAAGAGAAGCAAGTATTACCTCCTTGCTTTATAAGCCTGCAAATCATTTAGCCTGTAATGGTATGTTCGATGGCATCTGTCGCTGTAGATACGCATGTTCTGCAATAGCTCGCCATCTGGTGTTGGGCCGGAGTGTTACAAGTTGTTTTTCTTCGAAGAAGTCTTTCGAGTCACGGGACCGAGTGACTCCTCCTTTTGTCTCCATTGCGCATGGGCGTCGACTCCATCCTCGATTGTTTTTTTTCCGCCATCGGGTTCGGACGTGTTCCTGTCGCTCCGAGTTTCGGAACGGAAAAAATAGTTAATTTCGGAAGATTTTCGTCGGTATTGTTGCGTTCGGGATCGGCGTACTTAGATTCAACACCGCATCGAAGATCGAAGAGCTCCGGTGCCCTTCGGGGTAGTTTTTCGATCCTCCGTCGGGGCCTGGTCGGCCCGACCGCGTGCTGAGGAACGCCGATGGAACGGACCCCGTTCCGTTTCTGCCCCAAATGCCACAATAAATACCCCTACACAGACCAACACTTGGTCTGCAACCTGTGCCTGTCACCTGAGCACAGCGAAGACACCTGCGAGGCCTGTCGTGCGTTCCGGTCCCGAAAAACACTCCGAGACCGTCGAGCCAGAAGACTTCAAATGGCGTCCGCACCGACAGCCCAACGGGAGTTCGAGGAACAGGAAGAGGAAGGTACCTTCTCGATCCAAGACTCAGACTCCGAAGGATTCGACGATACACAAACCGTGAGTAAGACGTCGAAAACCACACAAAGAAACATTTACAAGGCCCAGGGGACGCCACTGCCACCAGGCCATGGCTCAACCCATAAAATCGGTGACCGACCGTCGGCACCGAAAAAGGCCCAAACAGTGCCGAGATCGTCCGACTCCGGTCGAGACACCGGCACGCAGCCTTCTCGGGACCGAGAAAGTGCTGGAGACAAGCCTCGACACCGAGATGCCGGTGTGGACACGGCTCGACGCCGAGACAGCGGCACCGAAACAGATCGACGCCGAGAGGCTTCGGCACCGAAAAGAAAAAAAGTCACCTCGGAGCCGAAAAAACACGCAGACACAGTTTCGACGCCGAAACAAACTGCAAGCGACCCAGCTTCAGGCTCTTATACAGAAGAGCACTCGCTAACCTCCCAAATGCAGAAGCATAGGTTTGAGGAAGAGCTACAAGCAACTGATGCGGACCATACGCAAAAGCGTATCTTCATTCAGCAGGGGACAGGAAAAATAAGCACCCTTCCCCCCATTAGGAGAAAGAGAAGGTTGGAGTTCCAGGCGGAACAAGTACCACAACCAAAAGTGGTGAAAAGAGTTACACCACCACCCTCTCCTCCGCCCGTGATTAACGTTTCACCAGCACAAACGCCATCACACTCCCCAGCTCACACCACCATGAGCCAGGGTGACCAAGACCAGGACGCATGGGACCTATACGACGCCCCAGTGTCAGATAACAGCCCAGAGGCATACCCTACAAAACCATCTCCACCAGAAGACAGCACCGCGTACTCTCAGGTGGTGGCTAGAGCAGCACAATTTCACAACGTAAGCCTCCACTCAGAACAGGTCGAGGATGATTTCCTGTTCAACACACTCTCCTCCACCCACAGCTCCTACCAAAGCCTGCCTATGCTCCCTGGTATGCTCCGGCACGCAAAAGACATATTTAAGGACCCGGTCAAAAGTAGGGCAATCACACCAAGGGTGGAAAAAAAGTATAAGCCGCCTCCTACAGACCCGGCTTTCATCACAACACAGCTGCCACCAGACTCTGTTGTTGTAGGAGCAGCTAGGAAAAGGGCCAACTCTCACACATCTGGAGATGCACCACCCCCAGATAAAGAAAGCCGCAAGTTTGATGCAGCTGGTAAAAGAGTCGCAGCACAAGCTGCAAACCAGTGGCGCATCGCGAACTCCCAGGCACTACTTGCGCGCTATGACAGAGCCCACTGGGACGAGATGCAACATCTCATTGAACATCTGCCCAAAGACTTCCAAAATAGGGCAAAACAAGTGGTTGAGGAGGGACAGGCCATCTCCAACAACCAGATCCGCTCCTCCATGGACGCTGCAGATACAGCTGCACGGACAATTAATACATCTGTAACTATCAGAAGGCATGCATGGCTCCGAACGTCTGGATTTAAACCAGAGATTCAACAAGCAGTTCTCAATATGCCTTTTAATGAAAAAGAACTGTTCGGTCCAGAAGTGGACACAGCGATTGAGAAACTCAAAAAAGATACGGACACTGCCAAAGCCATGGGCGCACTCTACTCCCCGCAGAGCAGAGGGAATTACAGCT
Organism: Pleurodeles waltl; assembly: GCF_031143425.1. Taxonomy (NCBI): domain Eukaryota; kingdom Metazoa; phylum Chordata; class Amphibia; order Caudata; family Salamandridae; genus Pleurodeles; species Pleurodeles waltl. Next base: position 1,044,530,925 of record NC_090449.1, read on the forward strand.
CATTCCGTAAAACGCCCTTTCGAGGGGGGTTTCGGGGTCAAAGCACACAAGCCAGCACCTCACAAGCCACACCGTCCAGTTACCAAGGACAGTATAGAGGAGGTTTTCGGGGACAATATAGAGGAGGGCAATTCCCTAGAAATAGAGGAAGATTCCAAAGCCCCAAAACCCCTACTACTAAACAGTGACTCACATGTCACTCACCCCCTCCACACAACACCAGTGGGGGGACGAATAGGTCATTATTACAGAGCATGGGAGAAAATCACTACAGACACTTGGGTTCTAGCAATTATCCAACATGGTTACTGCATAGAATTTCTACAGTTCCCTCCAAACATACCACCAAAAGCACAAAATTTAACAACACACCATTCCAATCTCCTAGAGATAGAAGTGCAGGCACTATTGCAAAAGAATGCAATCGAATTAGTGCCAAACACACAAATAAACACAGGAGTTTACTCACTGTACTTTCTGATACCAAAGAAGGACAAAACACTGAGACCAATCCTAGACCTCAGAGTAGTCAACACTTTCATCAAATCAGACCACTTCCACATGGTCACACTACAAGAAGTATTGCCATTGCTAAAGCTGCACGACTACATGGCAACTTTAGACCTCAAGGATGCTTATTTCCATATACCAATTCACCCATCGCACAGGAAATACCTAAGGTTTGTATTCAAAGGAATACATTACCAATTCAAGGTACTGCCTTTCGGATTAACAACCGCACCAAGAGTCTTTACCAAATGTCTAGCGGTAGTCGCTGCACACATCAGAAGGCAGCAAATACATGTGTTCCCATATCTAGACGACTGGCTAATCAAGGCCCATTCGTTAATAGAGTGCTCAAATCACACAAATCATATCATACAAACCCTCTTCAAACTAGGGTTCACCGTCAATTTCACAAAATCCAAGATTCGGCCACGCAAGGTACAACAATACCTGGGAGCCATAATAGACACATCAAAAGGAGTAGCCACTCCAAGTCCACAAAGAATTCAAAATTTCAACACCATCATACAACGCATGTATCCAACACAAAAGATACAAGCAAAGATGGTATTACAACTCCTAGGCATGATGTCATCATGCATAGCCATTGTCCCAAACGCAAGACTGCACATGAGGCCCTTACAACAATGCCTAGCATCACAGTGGTCTCAAGCACAGGGTCACCTTCTAGATCTGGTGTTAATAGACCGCCAAACTTACCTCTCGCTTCTGTGGTGGAACAACATAAATTTAAACAAGGGGCGGCCTTTCCAAGACCCAGTGCCACAATACGTAATAACAACAGATGCTTCCATGACAGGGTGGGGAGCACACCTCGATCAACACAGCATACAAGGACAATGGAACGTACATCAAACAAAACTGCATATCAATCACCTAGAACTTCTTGCAGTTTTTCAAGCACTAAAAGCTTTCCAACCAATAATAGTTCACAAATACATTCTCGTCAAAACAGACAACATGACAACAATGTATTATCTAAACAAGCAGGGAGGGACGCACTCCACGCAGTTAAGCATGTTAGCACAAAAAATTTGGCATTGGGCAATTCACAACCAAATTCGCCTAATTGCACAGTTTATACCAGGGATACAAAATCAACTCGCAGACAATCTCTCTCGAGATCACCAACAGGTCCACGAATGGGAAATTCACCCCCAAATACTGAACACTTATTTCAAACTCTGGGGAACACCTCAGATAGACTTGTTTGCGACAAGGGAGAACGCAAAATGCCAAAACTTCGCATCCAGATACCCACACAAACAATCCCAAGGCAATGCCCTATGGATGAACTGGTCAGGGATATTTGCTTACGCTTTTCCTCCTCTCCCTCTCCTTCCTTACCTGGTAAACAAACTCAGTCAAAGCAAACTCAAACTCATATTGATAGCACCAACTTGGGCAAGGCAACCCTGGTACACAACGCTGCTAGACCTATCAGTGGTACCCTGCATCAAATTGCCCAACAGGCCAGATCTGTTGACACAGCACAACCAAAAGATCAGACACCCAGATCCAGCATCGCTGAATCTAGCAATCTGGCTCCTGAAATCCTAGAATTCGGGCACTTACAACTTACCCAAGAATGTATGGAAGTCATAAAACAAGCAAGAAGGCCATCCACCAGGCACTGCTATGCAAGTAAATGGAAGAGGTTTGTTTGCTACTGCCATATTAATCAAATACAACCATTACACACAACTCCAGAACATGTAGTGGGTTATTTGCTTCACTTACAAAAATCTAACCTAGCTTTCTCTTCCATTAAGATTCACCTTGCAGCAATATCTGCATACCTGCAGACTACCTATTCAACTTCCCTATATAAAATACCAGTCATTAAAGCATTCATGGAGGGCCTTAGGAGAATTATACCACCAAGAACACTACCTGTTCCTTCATGGAACCTAAATGTTGTCCTAACTAGACTTATGGGTCCACCTTTTGAACCCATGCACTCCTGCGACATACAGTTCCTAACCTGGAAGGTGGCATTTCTCATCGCCATTACTTCCCTGAGAAGAGTAAGCGAGATTCAGGCGTTTACTATACAGGAACCTTTTATACAACTACACAAAAATAAAGTCGTCCTAAGGACCAATCCTAAATTTTTGCCAAAGGTTATTTCACCGTTCCATCTAAATCAAACAGTGGAACTTCCGGTGTTCTTTCCACAGCCAGATACCGTAGCTGAAAGGGCACTACATACATTAGATGTCAAAAGAGCATTAATGTATTACATTGACAGAACAAAGAACATCAGAAAGACTAAACAACTCTTTATTGCATTTCAAAAACCTCATGCAGGAAACCCAATTTCAAAACAAGGTATAGCCAGATGGATAGTTAAATGCATCCAAATCTGCTACCTTAAAGCTAAACGACAGCTGCCCATTACACCAAGGGCACACTCAACCAGAAAGAAAGGTGCTACCATGGCCTTTCTAGGAAACATCCCAATGCAAGAAATATGTAAGGCAGCCACATGGTCTACGCCTCACACATTCACCATGCACTACTGTGTAGACGTGTTATCCGCACAACAAGCCACAGTAGGTCAAGCTGTATTAAGGACATTATTTCAGACTACTTCCACTCCTACAGGCTGATCCACCGCTTTTGGGGAAATAACTGCTTACTAGTCTATTGCAGAACATGCGTATCTACAGCGACAGATGCCATTGAACTGAAAATGTCACTTACCCAGTGTACATCTGTTCGTGGCATCAGTCGCAGTAGATTCGCATGTGCCCACCCGCCTCCCCGGGAGCCTGTAGCAGTTTGGAAGTTACCTTCAATTATTTATATATGTATCATCTCAACCTTAAATAAGTGCATACTTAGTCACTCCATTGCATGGGCACTATTACTACAATTCAACTCCTACCTCACCCTCTGCGGGGAAAAACAATCGAGGATGGAGTCGACGCCCATGCGCAATGGAGACAAAAGGAGGAGTCACTCGGTCCCGTGACTCGAAAGACTTCTTCGAAGAAAAACAACTTGTAACACTCCGGCCCAACACCAGATGGCGAGCTATTGCAGAACATGCGAATCTACTGCGACTGATGCCACGAACAGATGTACACTGGGTAAGTGACATTTTCATTACCTCACTAAACAGTTGATGGCCTAGAGTATCCAAATAATCCATAAAAAACAGCCTGCTGCCCAAGGGCTCCAAAGAAGAAAACAAAATTGTTTCAACATTTAGTAGGCTGTCCCTGAACTCCATTCACATTCCAATGCACTTTACTACTATTCCAGTACACTTTACTAACAACTCCCCTGCATTTCCACAAGAAGACACTTTCTAACTGACCTGCATACCCTATTAAGCTGTGGTATTCACAGCTGTTAACCTAGCTTTTCACCTAGCCTTGCTAACTCTTTACCTGAAGGCACTCTGTCTTACTTAGTGAAAACCTTTACTGCATCACCTCTTTGTTCGTGTTTCACTTTTTGCTAGTCTGCTATACCGTCTTCTGTTGCCTCAGTTGGGCATGGTTTATGCTGTTATGGAACTGTTAAATTTTTTTTGTCATAGGTATTGAGAAGACAAATGGAATCCTAAAGAGAAAGACACTAAAATGGAGAGTTTCCTAGATTAATATGCTCTAGAATTCTTCTATATATTGACGGAACCTGGAAATACAACCTTTAAAAGCATTTATATTGTGCTAGATAAACCAGAAAGCGACAGACGTACACAAATTAAAAAATGGTCACCTGTTTAAGTGGTCTCACACCTCCTGTGAGGGAGATGTCCTAAAATGCTTTACACCTGTGACTTTACTTGTTTTGTTTGACATGTGCATAGAATTTATTAAAACTTGCCAAAGCTTTGCCTTTTTTTTTTTTTTTTTTTTGAAGCAGCTCTTGGTAATGGGGATTGTTGGTACAAACTCACTCAGTGAATGGAAGGATTAATTAGAATCCAATGTTAACGGTTAGAAGCAATTACTTTTCCAAAATTAAATAAACCTAAAATTACTGCAAAAAACTTTCATGTACCACAGTATTTTGCGAGCAGTTTTAGGTCTCCTTAAGATGCTATTTTCATCACAACATGGTTATTTTTTGTATACTTAGGATCAAGACGGCTCTCACATCAAAGGCTTGTTGATTAACTTTTTCCATCACAATTGGCCATCACTGCTGAGGCACAGTTTTCTGGAGGAGTTCATTACTCCGATCGTAAAGGTACGGAATTTTAGGTTTACATTTTTTTACATAAATATTTACAACCTGTAAATGGTTAACCAGGTGTGGCTTTGTCTTTAAGGTATCCAAAAGTAAGCAAGAACTGGCCTTCTATAGCATTCCTGAATTTGATGAATGGAAAAAACAACTGGAAAGTACAAAACTGTGGAAGATAAAGTACTACAAAGGTTTGTTTGTAAAAGCCTCGTTATAGTTAATAGTGACTTGTGTGGAAGTAGTTATGCTTAATGCAGTATGTCGGTCTCCGCAGATAACTTGATGGAACTGGGTTTGTCTCAGTCATCGATTACCAGACAACTCATTGTCACTCTTTGGTTCTGCTTTGCAACGTCTGTACCAGCCCTGCCCTGATCAGAGTATACAAAGTGTCCAATTAGATTAAAAATATAAAAGCTACTTTATCTCCTCTCCCTTGAGTCTTTTAATTTACACTGTCATAAAATACAGTCTGGATCTTGTTCATGCCTTCCATTCAGGTACCTCAGCCATGCCTAACAACCGGACATCGATTCTAGATCAAATGCCAGTTGCAGGACAATTATACCATGGTGCATTAACAACGTATATAATACAACATGCCATATTACAATATTTGTACTGTTAACACTTAAAACTGCTGCTAGGTACTGGTGTGTTGTTTATTTCCCACTGCTGAAATGGGGAAGAACCCCTAAATCCCCCCCCGCCCCCTTTTTTTATACTTGAAATGGGGGAAATATTTCTGTAAACATCTCCCAAAAAAGCCCTACTCATCTCTGAACCCTAAAAACCCCTTACTGTTCCTTACCCATACCTGAACCCTAAACATCCGCACTACCCCTTATCTCTACCCATCCTTGAACCTTAAAAAAACCCTTACCCATCCCTGAACTCTAAAAACCCTTGCTATCCCTTAAGCCTTCCCAACCCAGAACCATAAAAACCCACTCACTATACCTTACCCATCCCATAAACCTAAAAACCCTCCCTACTCTTTTCCCGTTTCCCATCGCTGAACCATAAAAACTCCTCACTGTCCCTTACTCCTACCATGCCTGAAACTTAAACTCCCTTCTTACCTTTACACATGAACTCAACTACCCCTTACTACCACTTATCACCACCCATCGCCTGAAACCTTACAAATCAGGAACCATACATTTCAGGTTCATAGACATAGGGTGGTTCTTTGCACTGACCCTAATTTCTTACCTAATGTGGTCTCATCCCTTCACATCAAACTATTGAGCTACCTGTTTTTCCCACAGCCAGAGTCTGTAGCTTAAAGGACGATTCACACACCTGATGTGAAAAGAGTTTGTGTGTTCTATCAGCTGAATCAAACCATTTAAAAAGTCTGATTAATATTTTGTTGGCTTGACTAAACCCCACAATCTATCTTTCATTTGCAAAGAGGGCATTGACCGATGGGTGGATGCATCCAAAGATTTTATGCCAAGTCTAAGTGCACCCTACCAGTGCCCTGAAAAGCACATTCATTGCTGAAAAATAAGTATTCTGATAGTCTCCTTATTTATCATATATATGGCTGCTAGTTGGTCAACACCACACACATTTACCAAGCATTATTCTGTAGTTATACTTGTATGCCAGCAAGCGCTAGTCGGCTGTGTGGTTTTAAAGGCATGTTTTGAAACATCTGCATCATCTACTATGTAGACACCACTTTTTGGAGGAACTGCTTTACAATCTGTGCAGAGAATATATATCTATAGCCACACAAACAATGAATTGGAGATGTTACACCTTAACAATCTGTTCATAGCATGTAGTTCTGTAGATTCAAATGCACCTGCTCTCCTCCCTGGAAGCTAGCAATGATCATACTTGTTTGCTAAGTTTTTCACACACTTTTAAATTGTTAACATCAATACTCTGTCTTGCACAAGGCATTCTACTTACACTGCTTGCCAGCTGAGCGGGAAAACAATAGTTGGCACAATTGTGCTGATCGAACAGTCAGTCAATCAAACATTCATAGAGCGGAGCAAATTACCTGTGAGGGTCTCGAGGCGCTGCTAATGAACTCTGGAGCACCGGACGAGTCACAACGTGTATTGTGATGCAAACTTCTTTGAAGAAAACCTGCAAATGTCAGGGACGAACATTACATGGCTGGAGTATGTAGAGCTTGTGAATCTACATTTAGGTTTGAGTAGATATACAGAACAAAGCAGTCGGCAGCAATTCACTACCTGCCTTACTGCTGGTGATGAAAGCAAGACCAATCCTCCAACATATCCAAAGCGAAACATTACACCACACTCCCAAGAACACCGATATTAGGGTTTATTATTAAAGTACGATGAGGCAAACACTGCCGCATTTCAACCACAGAGAATCTTTCTCACAGTGAGTCCTTCTTTACTGTCACTTTTATACATACAGCCCACCTTGCTCATAATGAAGCATTATGGGTAATGTAGTCCAATGAAAACCACTGTTGCATTTAACTTGTAAAATAACATTGCAAGCAAGCGAAAATTCAGTGCACATGAACTGAAAATGTGGATATCAATATACCCTTGCTGTCATTGTTACATAGTTATAATGCTTTCATTGGCTAAGTGTGAGATTGACTTGCATACAATGACCTGAAATATTGAGAAAAGAGTAATTATTATTCATTTCTAGGCATCATGAGAAGTATCTGTGATTTGTGGTTAAATGTATACCTCATTGTAGGGCTGAGTGCCTAATTGCATTGTCATCAAAGTACCATATGTCTGCTGATACTATCACATAGGCTTAGTATATCGTAACTCTTAATAGAGTACTCTGACTGATTGATCTTATGACTATGCAAAAAGATCTAAATTATATTGAGACATGTGGCCAGTATAGAGATGTCATGGGCATCGTTCGTATCTATACCTTGGAATTAAGTACACCACTTAATTGCATGGCTAAGTGCCAATGATCAAATTATCATCACATAATCCTAAACCTACCTATAATACCTCATAGTTCTTGCAATAATACTACATATGTTTGATACATTATATGGTTCATGGTTCAGGATATTGGTTTCTAGATATCTATTGACACTAGTTATTATAAATGTAGGTGCAACTCTTCATCCACATTCGTGTTGAATTTAGATTCCAAGCAGTGTAATTATAATATTGGATCACCTCCTCTCTCACTCTTCGGAACAATGGCAATTGCACAAAATCTCATTGTTTTCCAGTTATCCTGATTCTAAAGCTTGTGTTTTGCAATGGAATAACTCATTGATACTCAAAGTATGGACCGGGGCCATCTGTGGCCCTCTTAACCTTCACATGCGGCCCTCGGGTTAGTTGCAGCACTGGGCTCCTGTTTACTTTAGAGAACATTAACATTCAGAAAGATGTTAAATGGGGAAGCTTTTATTTACTAGCTAGCTGAAGTAAGGGAAAAGAAGCAAATAGTATATTCTGCACCATTTAACCACCCACAAAGTTCCACTCCCATCCTTCTAACATCAGTGTGGCCCTCTGGCTCACCACAAACCGTAGTTTGTGGCCCCATGGAAAATGATTTAGTATCTGTGAAATAACTGATATCTTTATTCTGTACAGCTTGTATGTGTTCCAGTGTTCTCTTTTTGAGAGGGAATGTTGTAATCCCCACATATTTGAGACTGCATACACATTCAGTGACAGACTACTTACTGGGTTTCACATGTGATTCTTTGATTAATAATAATATTTATTTTCCTTAAATCACAGCCTAATGTTGGAGTTCCTGTAGTGCGGTGTAATTTTTCGCTTTGGCTATACTTGTGGAGTGGTCTTCCTTTCACCGCCAACACTAAGAAGTAATCTTGTACTGGATTATTTAATCCTGAGGCCTAGAGGAGGGTTTATAGCCTATGATAGAGTGAAATGTGGGGGAGGAAGAAAAAAAGCACATTTTATAGATGTGAACAAGTGGCAATATCGCCACCTCTGTAATAAATACATGTATCTAGAAAGAAATAAAAAAAAAAACGTACTTATAAAGATGCAAAGGTACTCCAGATGTACTTAATGTGATGTAATGACACTTGATGCTGTATCCTGCGACTTTACGACTGACATTCTTTTTCTACATGAAGACGTACATATGAAGTGCATATCTTGTGAGGGAGAGGTTTGGCCCTAAAAATATAAAAAATAACACAAATTGATATACAATTTCCTTTTAAAAAAAATCATGTAAACTTTTTTTGATGTGTCTTGTGCAACATTTTGAAGCAAAACCAAACCATTGGCCCTAGGGTCACTGCAAACCAGACGGCCTCATTAATCAATACCAAAGGCTTCATTTGCACATCTGTGAGTTTTTTTTTTCTTTTTTCTCACACCTCCTGCTTTCGTGCTGCCAAGGACCAGTTTCAGCTTATCTGCCTGGTAATAGTAAGGACATTGTTTGGGTCTTCTTTGTGTTTTTTTTTGTTGGTATAAAACAATAACCCCGTAGCAAGACCGATTACCATGCTGAGGTCGGAGTTTATCCTCAAATTTGTGTCAGCAACAAGAGAAAATTTGAAGACCTTGTTATTGCCTAGACTGCAGCACTCATACAGAAAAAATTCTTGGTACCCAACTTTTTGAGGAAGTGGGCTGCCTTTGAGACCAAGGTGTTAAGTCGTATAAGTGTTAAAAATCCTTGTGGATAATGATAGGAGAAGTTTAATGCCTGAGAGCTGCGAGTTCTGCACACAGAGCCTCCAGACTTAAACTATACCCTGTCAATGAACAGAAGAAATTAGGGGTGCAAAAGATTACTGCACCAAACCTGGTCAGCTTTCCAGGGTATATTGACAAACACATGCACTGATTTTAAAAAAAGATTATTTTGGGCTGTTGCCAAAAAGTGTTATTGATTTTCAATGAGTTGTGGTTGAAACATTGTGTAGGAAGTTGGCTCTGTATGTGCTATTTCAAAGTAAGGAATAGCATGCACAGAGTCCAAGGGTTCCCCTTAGAGATAAGATAGTGGCAAAAAGAGATAATACTAATGCTCTATTTTGTGGTAGTGTGGTCGAGCAGTAGGCTTATCAAAGGAGTAGTGTTAAGCATTTGTTGTACATACACACAGGCAATAAACGAGGAACACACACTCAGAGACAAATCCAGCCAATAGGTTTTGTTATAGAAAAATATCTTTTCTTGGTTTATTTTAAGAACCACAGGTTCAAATTCTACATGTAATATCTCATTTGAAAGGTATTGCAGGTAAGTACTTTAGGAACTTTGAATAATTACAGTAGCATTTATACGTTTTACATAAAACACAAATAGCGGTTTTAAAAGTGGACACAGTGCAATTTTCACAGTTCCTGGGGGAGGCAAAGTATTGTTCTTTTTAACAGGTAAGTAAATCACTTACAGGTCTCAGTTTTGGGTCCAAGGTAGCCCACCGTTGGGGGTTCAGAGCAACCCCAAAGTTATCACACCAGCAGCTCAGGGCCGGTCAGGTGCAAAGGTTAAAGAGGTGCCAAAAACGCATAGGCTTCAATGGAGAGAAGGGGGTGCCCCGGTTCCAGTCTGCCAGCAGGTAAGTACCCGTGTCTTCGGAGGGCAGACCAGGGGGGTTTTGTAGGGCACCGTGGGGGACACAAGTCCACACAAAGTACACCCTCAGCAGCGCGGGGGCAGCCGGGTGCAGTGTGTAAACAAGCGTCGGGTTCTCTGTAGATTTCAATGGGAGACCAAGGGGTCTCTTCAGCGGTGCAGGCAGGCAAGGGGGGGGGCTCCTCGGGGTAGCCACCACCTGGGCAATGAGAGGGCCTCCTGGGGGTCACTCCTGCACAGAAGTTCAGTTCCTTCAGGTGCTGGGGGCTGCGGGTGCAGGGTCTTTTCCAGCCGTCTGGACTTTAGGTTCAGGCAGTCGCGGTCAGGGGGAGCCTCGGGATTCCCTCTGCAGGCGTCGCTGTGGGGGCTCAGGGGGGACAACTTTGGTTACTCACGGTCTCGGAGTCGCCGGAGGGTCCTCCCTGAGTTGTTTGTTCTCCACCAGTCGAGTCGGGGTCGCCGGGTGCAGTGTTGCAAGTCTCACGCTTCTTGCGGGGATTTGCAGGGGTCTTTAAATCTGCTTCTTGAAACAAAGTTGCAGTTCTTTTGGAGCAGTGCCGCTGTCCTCGGGAGTTTCTTGTCTTTCTTGAAGCAGGGCAGTCCTCTGAGGATTCAGGGGTCGCTGGTCCTTGGGAAAGCGTCGCTGGAGCAGGTTTCTTTGGAAGGCAGGAGACAGGCTGGTAGGACTGGGGCCAAAGCAGTTGGTGTCTTCTTTCTTCTTCTGCAGGGGTTTTCAGCTCAGCAGTCCTCTTCTTCAGGTAAGTTGCAGGAATCTAAATCTTTAGGTTCAGGGAAGCCCTTAAATACTAAATTTAGGGGCGTGTTTAGGTCTGGGGGGGTTAGTAGCCAATGGCTACTAGCCCTGAGGGTGAGTACACCCTCTTTGTGCCTCCTCCCAAGGGGAGGGGGTCACATCCCTAATCCTATTGGGGGAATCCTCCATCTGCAAGATGGAGGATTTCTAAAAGTTAGTCACTTCAGCTCAGGACACCTTAGGGGCTGTCCTGACTGGCCAGTGACTCCTCCTTGTTGTTCTCATTATTTCCTCCGGCCTTGCCGTCAAAAGTGGGGGCCGTGGCCGGAGGGGGCGGGCAACTCCACTAGCTGGAGTGTCCTGCGGTGCTGGAACAAAGGGGTGAGCCTTTGAGGCTCACCGCCAGGTGTTACAGCTCCTGCCTGGGGGAGGTGTTAGCATCTCCACCCAGTGCAGGCTTTGTTACTGGCCTCAGAGTGACAAAGGCACTCTCCCCATGGGGCCAGCAACATGTCTCTAGTGTGGCAGGCTGCTGGAACCAGTCAGCCTACACAGATAGTTGGATACAGTTTCAGGGGGCACCTCTAAGGTGCCCTCTGGGGTGTATGTTACAATAAAATGTACACTGGCATCAGTGTGCATTTATTGTGCTGAGAAGTTTGATACCAAACTTCCCAGTTTTCAGTGTAGCCATTATGGTGCTGTGGAGTTCGTGCATGACAGACTCCCAGACCATATACTCTTATGGCTACCCTGCACTTACAATGTCTAAGGTTTGGCTTAGACACTGTAGGGGCACAGTGCTCATGCACTGGTGCCCTCACCTATGGTATAGTGCACCCTGCCTTAGGGCTGTAAGGCCTGCTAGAGGGGTGTCTTACCTATACTGCATACGCAGTGAAAGGCTGGCATAGCACCCTGAGGGGAATGCCATGTTGACTTACTCATTTTGTTTTCACTAGCACACACAAGCTGGTAAGCAGTGTGTCTGTGCTGAGTGAGGGGTCTCTAGGGTGGCACAAAACATGCTGCAGCCCTTAGAGACCTTCCCTGGCATCAGGGCCCTTGGTACCAGGGGTACCAGTTACAAGGGACTTATTTGGATGCCAGGGTGTGCCAATTGTGGATACAAAAGTACAGGTTAGGGAAAGAACACTGGTGCTGGGGCCTGGTTAGCAGGCCCCAGCACACTTTCAAATCAAAACTTAGCATCAGCAAAGGCAAAAAGTCAGGGGGCAACCATGCCAAGGAGGCTTTTCCTTACACATTGCCTTTGTTGGAAAGACAACAACTCAATAGGTTTTAAAGTGTGAAATAACTGGCTGGAGAAGAAGTCTTCTGCAGATAAAAATGATAATCAAGGCATTCAGGAGAAATGTAATTCTGGGTCATGAAATTAGCGATCCCAAAATGACATTAGCTGTACTATGAGACCCACACCCTTCGTGTGTGGGTGGGGCGTTGGTAGGACCGTTACATGTGGGGTGGCAATGCATGTAAATGGATGGTTGAGGAGCTTTTAACTTTTGCCTGCTATTGAATGCTACATTTCCTTTTATCAGGTTAGATTTTAATATCTGGTGCAGTTCCTGCTCTACCTTTTCTTGTCCCTTGTTAGCTGTGCAGCGAATCAATCCTGGATTTGATTTCGCGGGTGAGAAGAATACCTCTGACAGGACTTTGTTTTTAGCTGATGGGGGTAGGGCAAGCAATTCAAATTACGTGGATATTCAGCAAATGTTTGGTTATTGAAGATCTTGATCCCTTCCTATTTCAGTACAACATACTTGTTTCTGCTTCCTCAGATTTTAGAATGAGTTCTATCTAACAACTTCATTTTTTTCCCCTCATATTTCAAAAGGGAACTTTTTGCCTCTTGTGGAAGTTTTAGTGACTAGTGTATTTCCTATCCCACTCACTGAAAGTTTACTCTAGAAACCACATGTCCAACTGTTTAGACTGACCTGCAGTAGCGAATACAATTTTTGAAGCTAAGAGCTGATGCATGCAGTAGGCTACAGCATGCCAGCACGTCACAAGAATCGGTTCAGCATTATTACATTCTTTAGAAAAGATGGCTTGATAATCCATACTGCATAAAATATATATATGGAGTTGGTATACTTAACTTGGAGATGCTGCAGTTCTCTTAGGCATGGCATGTGCCCTAAAATTAATGATGGTGCATAAAGTGAAATGGTCAGTAGGCATCTCCTAATGTGTGTGTGTGTGTTCGCTAACTCTCTCGCCCTCCATCTCGCAGTCCCTCTCCGTTCTCAAGCCTCTTTTGCTTGTTCATGTTACATAGGCAGTAGAGCTGTGATTCTTGAGCAAGGGACAGGAGAACACGTCTGTTTGGGAAGTAGAGGCAAAGTGTGAAAGACATTGACTTATGATTAACTTAAGGATTGTGAGCAAAGTAAAGAGCATAATTCAGAAAGGGCTGGGTCATACACAGGTGAATGTATACAAGAGATTAAGCAACCTTTAGAAGTTAATAGAAAGTTTCTCATATTTGTAGGTTTGGGTACGAGCACTGCTAAAGAAGCGAAAGAGTACTTTGCTGACATGGATCGGCATCGAATTATATTTAGGTACGCCGGCCCAGAAGATGATGCTGCAATTACTTTGGTAAGAACAATTTCTTGAATCTTTATTTTTGCATTCTTCTGCATTACATGGGCTGTTCGAATTTTAAACCTCTCTTAACTGCTCTTTGGGTTGCATTTCTCTGTCATTCTGCGTCATATGTATGGATAGATGTTCTAGAGGTGGACATCTTTCACCCCTTCTTTCAAGCAGAAGACCACTTATGTCCAAAATGCATATCTCAATGAATAGTGTGATCATTGCACGGTTTTAATAACTTCTGTGGCATTGCAGAAGGAACACAGTTCTGTAATGTATGCTGTGTATGTCAGATGAAAGTGGATTGTAGATGATACATCATACTTTTTACCACTGAAATCATTAATATTTATAAGTTTTCAACCGTAGTATGTTTAATTCTTACCTGTTAAAGTGGTCCTTCTCTGCTTCCTCCATAGCAAGGCAAGCTTATGTGGCAGGGCACAATCATCCACTGCACATTGTAACAGTCATACCTTGGATGACGTGATTGCAAATTCATCGGTTGCAGAGGGAACTTAGAGTATCTATTGGTGTATTTCCTTCGGACATCAGCAGGGCGCTAACGTCATTTCACTGACACCGAAAGTGAAATGTGCTGATCGACTCTTAACTTTCTATGCCTCTGTGCTTGCACAGTTATTTCAACCTCCTGAGTACCGAGTCAGATGGGAGAGGTATCATTGGAAAGGGGGGATTGCCGCAGGAGGGTGATTTCCCAAAGCAGGGATCCACCCCCTAGACATCAGGTTGGTGGGTATGTCGGGAGGAGGGGGTGGGGGGAGGAGCAGAAAGCCCATTAGTCACTAGGGAATATTTGTTTGAAAAAAAAGAGGGGTGGGGGCTGCCCACCACCATGGGGATGGTTATGCCTCCACCACAGCTGAAGGGAGCAATAGTCTTTATGCTCCCCCATCTCATCCCAACGGCAAACAAGAGGAGAATTGACTCTTTTGGGTGTTGATTTTACATGTGGACCAGGAGAGTGTGGTTAACTCCCAATATCTCCCAACTTGCAATGGTGAACAGCTACACTTTTTGGGCTTGGGTAGGCTGCTGCCTGAAAAAACCTACACACCTTTGAAAGCTAGACATCTAGGGGATGTCCAGGGTGGTGTGCCCTGTGCACCCCACACTATTTCCCTACCCACAATGCCCTGCAAACCTCCAACTTTGCCTGAAGTCACACATTTCCCCTACATTTCTTTGAAGGAAACGTCTGGAACTTACAGGAATCCACAAAATTCCTACCACCCAACATTGCTCTATTATAGCAATAAAAATGCTGCCTCACTTGTGTGGGCCTAGTGCCAGCAACAGGAACGGATCCAACAGTGGTGAATAGGAGCCTTCATGCAAGCACTCCTTTGTCCTTGGTTTCAATCATGCCTGTTACAGCACTAGCCTAGCCACACAAGTGGGGCAGCGTTTTTATTGACACAAGTGGCTGCACTGTCAGAAAATGCACGGAAGGGGTGACTGAGCCCCTCCTCCCCCAAGGGAAATGGAGAACACTCACTTAAGTTTGTGCCCCCAAGTGCCACCGAATGTTAGCTCCTAAAAAAAAAACCGCTAAAAAGGCTGTAACCTCTGCCTAACAGGACCACTACATAAGTTGTGAAGCATGCTCAAAGTTTAGACCCAGAGAGCGAGGGAGAGGCAGAGGAGTAAACACCAGTCATCCATGCAGGTGCAGAGAAAGGGGAGCCCTTTGCTGAGGGACTTCAGCCTATCAAGTGAGAAGGACAACTTTCAGGAGGCAGAACAGGCCCAGGCAGAAAGCTGATGTTCAGGTGGAAGAGGTGGGTGAAGTAGAGTCAAAACAGCCGACAAACCCAGAGAAGGTGAACCTCTAACGGACAACATTGAAAAAATGGCTGAGCCGAAGACTTTGAACTCAAGTTCACACAAGAATACCTCTGTGCAGTAGCACTTGGCAACCGTAGGAAAGTCAAAACATAAAGCACCCCACTGGTCCTAAAAGAGGGACACGGATGGATGTCACCCCTCAGAGAAGCCTTCAACTTCGAAAGGCAATTGAGGGGGCCAAGAAGGGTGTACCGGAGGTGCTGGACCTGAAGAAAAAGGCATAGAAGCCTACCAATGCTGAAAGTTCGGGCACTCAAATTCAAGTAGAAGAAAGGACACAGGCTTGTTTCCTCCAATGAAACACCTCCAATCACGTACTAAAAAAAACAATACTTCATCATGCTGCCTTTAATTCTAGATCAAGGGAGGGAAACCTTTGCAAGGCGGTAACACTAAGTATAGAAAGAAATATAAACATTCCTGAAAAGACCCTGTCTACTTCAAGGGCAATACTGTGGAAAATTCTATTGTGGCCACAGCAAGAACACAGGCTAATGTACCATCATCCATGGGACCCCTACCAGAGAAGGAAATCAAGAGGCTGAAAAGCTGTAAGTGGGCTTCAACACAAAGAAGGTTCACAAACTCAAATGTGCTCCTAAACCACTATGGCCACTGTCACTGGGAGAAAGTCTGAGAGCTCCTGAAACATCTTCCGAACAGTATTAAGAGGAGAGCCAAACTGGTAGAAGAAAGTAAAGCAATACCAAACACTTGCCTGAAATTGGCTTTGGATGTGGCAGATACATCCAGCAGACAAATGGTAACTGGAACATCGGTGACGAAAGGCACCTGGCTGTGCATGTCCGGATTAAGAAATAAGGTTCAGGCGAACATCATAAACGTACCTTACTCACTATGGACACATCCCACACAGGCTATGGAGCACACAGGGCAGTGCAAATTCAAGCGAACACAACTGCGATGACCTTATCTAAACAAGGAAGGATAAGCTCACATGCTGTTAAATCAAGCCTGAGAGATCTGGAGGTGGGACATTCTCAGAAGAGACCTAACAATACACCTGCCAGCTGTAGAAAATGGAAAATCAAATGAACTTCTGTATCACACAGTTGGGAACTAAACAACAAAGTGCTCCAGGAGGTCTTCTGGCAGTGGGGCACGCCAGAGATTGGCCTATTTGCAACCCATGAAGATGCAGAATGTTAAACTTTCCATTCAGGCACACACACCGCTTCTCCCAAGGGAATGCTCAGTCGAGCGACTGGTCAGGGAAATTAGCGTATGCTTTTGCACCAGCTCCCCCTCATATCTTCAGTGATAAGCAAGTGCCAACAATCACAGATGACAGTGATCTTAATTGCCACACAGTGGGCAAGATAAACGTTCTCAGACCTGGTGGAGGGTGGTGCAGGTAAATGTAAAGAAGTTGCTAAGAAAGCACAACCTTTTCTCCATGCAAGCTGGCAAGGTCTCTCACTCAGATGTAAACAGCCTGAGTCTAGCAGCCTGGCGCCTGAGGACAGTTTGGACACCTGTATCTTCCAAAACATTCAACTGATGTTTTAAAGAAAGCATGGAGGCAGAGCATAAGGATATCCTACATGACGAAATGGCATACATACGTCCTGTGGTGAAAAGACAAGGGACGACTCCTCACCTTATCTGATGATACTATAATGATCAGGTACGTGTCTCTCCCCCCCCCCCCCCCCCCCCCCCCCCGCTTGCTAAACAAACTGACAAACACATTGTTAAGGATGCACTTGGTGGCAATAGTAGCCTACACATAAAGCCACATTGGAAAGAGCTTCTTCACCATACTGGTTATCAAGAGGTTCTTGGAAGGGGCAAAGAGAATAGCTCCATCTAGATCTGCACCACTACCAATGTGGAACTGTTACTGTTACTAAGAGAAATTATGAAAGCATTGTTTGAATTTCTGAGTGGGGGGGGGGGGGGGAGGGGGGGAAGAGCTGTGGTTCCTGACCTGGAAGACCGGCTTCCTAATCGCAATCACATCACTGCAGGGTGAGTGAATTGCAAGTACTAACCATGGAAGAACCATACCTGCAAATCCAAATAATAGGGACACTATGAAGACCAATCCATTTTTCCTCCAAAACATACTCCAATTCCATGTGAACAGAGCTATCTGGTTACCAGGTTCTTTCAACAGTTAGATGTGTGTAGGGCTGTGATGTACTACCTAAACAGGACAATGAAGGTCCGAAAGGGAGGTCAGTTTTTCATATCATTTGTAAACACCAGTGTAGGAAGTTGGCTCTGTATGTGCTATTTCAAAGTAAGGAATAGCATGCACAGAGTCCAAGGGTTCCCCTTAGAGGTAAAATAGTGGTAAAAAGAGATAATACTAATGCTCTATTTTGTGGTAGTGTGGTCGAGCAGTAGGCTTATCCAAGGAGTAGTGTTAAGCATTTGTTGTACATACACATAGACAATAAATGAGGTACACACACTCGGAGACAAATCCAGCCAATAGGTTTTGTTATAGAAAAATATCTTTTCTTAGTTTATTTTAAGAACCACAGGTTCAAATTTTACATGTAATATCTCATTTGAAAGGTATTGCAGGTAAGTACTCTAGGAACTTTGAATCATTACTTTAGCATGTATACTTTTGTCATAAAACACAATAAGCTGTTTTAAAAGTGGACACTTATTGCAATTTTCACAGTTCCTGGGGGAGGTAAGATAATGTTAGTTTTAACAGGTAAGTAAGTCACTTACAGGTTTCAGTTTTTGGTCCAAGGTAGCCCACCGTTGGGGGTTCAGAGCAACCCCAAAGTTATCACACCAGCAGCTCAGGGCCGGTCAGGTGCAAAGGTCAAAGAGGTGCCCAAAACACATAGGCTTCAATGGAGAGAAGGGGGTGCCCCGGTTCCAGTCTGCCTGCAGGTAAGTACCCGCGTCTTCGGAGGGCAGACCAGGGGGGTTTTGTAGGGCACCGGGGGGGACACAAGTTAGCACAGAAAGTACACCCTCAGCAGCGCGGGGGCGGCCGGGTGCAGTGTGGGAACAAGCGTCGGGTTTCCTTCGGTTTTCAATGGGAGACCAAGAGGTCTCTTCAGCGGTGCAGGCAAGGGGGGGGGCTCCTCGGGGTAGCCACCACCTAGGCAAGGGAGAGGGCCTCCTGGGGGTCACTCCTGCACAGAAGTTACGTTTCTTTAGGCGCTGGGGGCTGCGGGTGCAGGGTCTTTTCCAGGCGTCGGGAAATGGAGTTCAGACAGTCGCGGTCAGGGGGAGCCTGGGGATTCCCTCTGCAGGCGTCGCTGTGGGGGCTCGGGGGGACAACTTTGGTTACTCACAGTCGTGGAGTCGCCGGAGGGTCCTCCCTGAGCTGTTTGTTCTCCACCAGTCGAGTCGGGGTCGCCGGGTGCAGTGCTGCAAGTCTCACGCTTCTTGCGGGGAGTTGCAGGGGTCTTTAAATCTGCTCCTTGTAACAAAGTTGCAGTTCTTTTGGAGCAGTGGCGCTGTCCTCTGGAGTTTCTTGTCTTCTTCGAAGCGGGGCAGTCCTCAGAGGATTCAGAGGTCGCTGGTCCCTTGGAAAGCGTAGCTGGAGCAGGGTTCTTTGGAAGGCAGGAGACAGGCCGGTGAGTTCTGGGGCCAAGGCAGTTGGTGTCTTCTGGTCTTCCTCTGCAGGGGTTTTCAGCTTTGCAGTCCCTCTTCTTGTAGTTGCAGGAATCTGATTTCTATGGTCAGGGAGAGCCCTTAAATACTAAATTTAAGGGCGTGTTTTAGGTCTGGGGGGTTAGTAGCCAATGGCTACTAGCCCTGAGGGTGAGTACACCCTCTTTGTGCCTCCTCCCAAGGGGAGGGGGTCACATCCCTAATCCTATTGGGGGAATCCTCCATCTGCAAGATGGAGGATTTCTAAAAGTTAGTCACTTCAGCTCAGGACACCTTAGGGGCTGTCCTGACTGGTCAGTGACTCCTCCTTGTTGTTTTCTTTGTTTCCTCTGGCCTTGCCGCCAAAAGTGGGGGCCCTGGCCGGAGGGGGCGGGCAACTCCACTAGCTGGAGTGTCCTGCTGGGCTGTGACAAAGGGGTGAGCCTTTGAGGCTCACCGCCAGGTGTTACAGCTCCTGCCTGGGGGAGGTGTTAGCATCTCCACCCAGTGCAGGCTTTGTTACTGGCCTCAGAGTGACAAAGGCACTCTCCCCATGGGGCCAGCAACATGTCTCTAGTGTGGCAGGCTGCTGGAACCAGTCAGCCCACACAGATAGTCGGTTAAGTTTCAGGGGGCACCTCTAAGGTGCCCTCTGTGGTGTATTTTACAATAAAATGTACACTGGCATCAGTGTGCATTTATTGTGCTGAGAAGTTTAATACCAAACTTCCCAGTTTTCAGTGTAGCCATTATGGTGCTGTGGAGTTCGTGTTTGACAGACTCCCAGACCATATACTCTTATGGCTACCCTGCACTTACAATGTCTAAGGTTTTGCTTAGACACTGTAGGGGTATAGTGCTCATGCACTGGTACCCTCACCTATGGTATAGTGCACCCTGCCTTAGGGCTGTAAGGCCTGCTAGAGGGGTGTCGTACCTATACTGCATAGGCAGTGAGAGGCTGGCATGGCACCCTGAGGGGAGTGCCATGTCGACTTACTCATTTTGTTCTCACTAGCACACACAGGCTTGTAAGCAGTGTGTCTGTGCTGAGTGAGGGGTCTCTAGGGTGGCATAATACATGCTGCAGCCCTTAGAGACCTTCCCTGGCATCAGGGCCCTTGGTACCAGAGGTACCAGTTACAAGGGACTTATCTGGATGCCAGGGTGTGCCAATTGTGGAATCAAAAGTACAGGTTGGGGAAAGAACACTGGTGCTGGGGCCTGGTTAGCAGGCCTCAGCACACTTTCAATTCAAAACATAGCATCAGCATAGGCAAAAAGTCAGGGGGTAACCATGCCAAGGAGGCATTTCCTTACAACCAGCAAGGGCTCTCTGGTAATGAAGGGGACCATTGCAAGGTGGACAGTAAAAACAATTCAGCTGTGCCACCAGAACACAGGAGTACGCTTGGAGGAGAAGCCCACAAGGAAGAAAGGATCCCACCTGGCCTTTCTCACCGACCTTCCAATAAAACAACTTTTATGGTGGGCACATTGTCAATAATCCACTCTGTTACATAACACTATTGTGTGGATTCCCAGATAAGCAAGGAGGCTCAGGTGGGACCACCCTCATTTTAACACTCCTCCAAGAATGGCCCAGAGTATGCGTACAAAATCAATGCACAGAATGTTCATCCAGAAAAGGATTCATGCTGCAAAACAAAATGGTTGCTTAGTAGGAGTAGTTTTGCAACTTGAAGAATTGTCTGGGATCATGTTCGACTCTCCACGAAATGCAGTGAGAGTAGGAGGGAAATATGCTAAAATACCAAAAGATAAGAGGGAAGACAGCAAGCACGGGAGTCATCAAAGGGTGGTGGTGTTGGGGGGGAAGAGGACGGGGGATGGCAGAATAATCTGAAGATGGTGACCATGCGCAGAGACTTTCTGGGTGCACGTCTGACATCATAGGAGGATGGGTATAGCACCAAATAGCATATACCCAAGCATTGAACTTTAAAGGAGGCAGACATGTTGGAGGCAGTGATAAGAAAAAAAAAATGTGGACTACCTAGGAACAGTAGAAGCACAACCCCCTTGAAACACTCTAACCTTCAGTATGGATCTCTCTGGCAGCCACCTAGGTGCAAAAGAAGCCCTCTGCCCCTGAAGCGGGTCTGAAGGAATCCCAACTACTTTCTGTGGGATGGTCCCTGAGAGATTGCCTGACAGGAATACAGTCCAGCAGGACCACATCCTGTAACCAGCGTCTGCTGTAGTATGAATGCACAGATTGACTACCAGGGAGAGGGAATGAGTGCCAAAAATGGAAAGAGCAGACAAAACAAGTGCCCCCTGATAAACTCTCACTAGATCAAACTGTGGAAGTAAATTATGACACAAAAAAAAAGCAAAACACACACTGTAAGAAGTTGGCTCTGTATGTGCTATTTCAAAGTAAGGAATAGCATGCACAGAGTCCAAGGGTTCCCCTTAGAGGTAAAATAGTGGTAAAAATAGATAATGCTAATGCTCTATTTTGTGGTAGTGTGGTCGAGCAGTAGGCTTATCCAAGGAGTAGTGTTAAGCATTTGTTGTACATACACATAGACAATAAATGAGGTACACACACTCAGAGACAAATCCAGCCAATAGGTTTTGTATAGAAAAATATCTTTTCTTAGTTTATTTTAAGAACCACAGGTTCAAATTTAACATGTAATATCTTGTTTGAAAGGTATTGCAGGTAAGTACATTAGGAACTTTGAATCATTTCAATTGCATGTATACTTTTCAAGTTATTCACAAATAGCTATTTAAAAAGTGGACACAGTGCAATTTTCACAGTTCCTGGGGGAGGTAAGTTTTTGTTAGTTTTACCAGGTGTAAAGAAATGGCTCCCTGTTGCAGTTACCCCCCACTTTTTGCCTGATACTGATGCTGACTTGACTGAGAAGTGTGCTGGGACCCTGCTAACCAGGCCCCAGCACCAGTGTTCCTTCACCTAAAATGTACCATTGTATCCACAATTGGCACACCCTGGCATTCAGATAAGTCCCTTGTAACTGGTACTTCTAGTACCAAGGGCCCTGATGCCAAGGAAGGTCTCTAAGGGCTGCAGCATGTCTTATGCCACCCTAGAGACCCCTCACTCAGCACAGACACACTGCTTACAAGCCTGTGTGTGCTAGTGAGAACAAAATGAGTAAGTCGACATGGCACTCCCCTCAGGGTGCCATGCCAGCCTCTCACTGCCTATGCAGTATAGGTAAGACACCCCTCTAGCAGGCCTTACAGCCCTAAGGCAGGGTGCACTATACCATAGGTGAGGGTACCAGTGCATGAGCACTGTGCCCCTACAGTGTCTAAACAAAACCTTAGACATTGTAAGTGCAGGGTAGCCATAAGAGTATATGGTCTGGGAGTCTGTCAAACACGAACTCCACAGCACCATAATGGCTACACTGAAAACTGGGAAGTTTGGTATCAAACTTCTCAGCACAATAAATGCACACTGATGCCAGTGTACATTTTATTGTAAAATACACCACAGAGGGCACCTTAGAGGTGCCCCCTGAAACTTAACCGACTGTCTGTGTAGGCTGACTAGTTCTAGCAGCCTGCCACAAACCGAGACATGTTGCTGGCCCCATGGGGAGAGTGCCTTTGTCACTCTGAGGCCAGTAACAAAGCCTGCACTGGGTGGAGATGCTAACACCTCCCCCAGGCAGGAATTGTCACACCTGGCGGTGAGCCTCAAAGGCTCACCTCCTTTGTGCCAACCCAGCAGGACACTCCAGCTAGTGGAGTTGCCCGCCCCCTCCGGCCAGGCCCCACTTTTGGCGGCAAGGCCGGAGAAGATAATGAGAAAAACAAGGAGGAGTCACTGGCCACGCAGGACAGCCCCTAAGGTGTCCTGAGCTGAAGTGACTCTAACTTTTAGAAATCCTCCATCTTGCAGATGGAGGATTCCCCCAATAGGGTTAGGATTGTGACCCCCTCCCCTTGGGAGGAGGCACAAAGAGGGTGTACCCACCCTCAGGGCTAGTAGCCATTGGCTACTAACCCCCCAGACCTAAACACGCCCTTAAATTTAGTATTTAAGGGCTACCCTAAACCCTAGAAAATTAGATTCCTGCAACTACAAGAAGAAGGACTGCCCAGCTGAAAACCCCTGCAGCGGAAGACCAGAAGACGACAACTGCCTTGGCTCCAGAAACTCACCGGCCTGTCTCCTGCCTTCCAAAGATCCTGCTCCAGCGACGCCTTCCAAAGGGACCAGCGACCTCGACATCCTCTGAGGACTGCCCCTGCTTCGAAAAGACAAGAAACTCCCGAGGACAGCGGACCTGCTCCAAGAAAAGCTGCAACTTTGTTTCCAGCAGCTTTAAAGAACCCTGCAAGCTCCCCGCAAGAAGCGTGAGACTTGCAACACTGCACCCGGCGACCCCGACTCGGCTGGTGGCGATCCAACACCTCAGGAGGGACCCCAGGACTACTCTGATACTGTGAGTACCAAAACCTGTCCCCCCTGAGCCCCCACAGCGCCGCCTGCAGAGGGAATCCCGAGGCTTCCCCTGACCGCGACTCTTTGAACCTAAAGTCCTGACGCCTGGGAGAGACCCTGCACCCGCAGCCCCCAGGACCTGAAGGACCGGACTTTCACTGGAGGAGTGACCCCCAGGAGTCCCTCTCCCTCGCCCAAGTGGAGGTTTCCCCGAGGAATCCCCCCCTTGCCTGCCTGCAGCGCGGAAGAGATCCCGAGATCTCTCATAGACTAACATTGCGAACCCGACGCTTGTTTCTACACTGCACCCGGCCGCCCCCGCGCCGCTGAGGGTGAAATTTCTGTGTGGACCTGTGTCCCCCCCAGTGCCCTACAAAACCCCCCTGGTCTGCCCTCCGAAGACGCGGGTACTTACCTGCAAGCAGACCGGAACCGGGGCACCCCCTTCTCTCCATTCTAGCCTATGTGTTTTGGGCACCACTTTGAACTCTGCACCTGACCGGCCCTGAGCTGCTGGTGTGGTGACTTTGGGGTTGCTCTGAACCCCCAACGGTGGGCTACCTTGGACCAAGAACTGAACCCTGTAAGTGTCCTACTTACCTGGTAAAACTAACAAAAACTTACCTCCCCCAGGAACTGTGAAAATTGCACTAAGTGTCCACTTTTAAAACAGCTATTTGTCAATAACTTGAAAAGTATACATGCAATTTTTATGATTTGAAGTTCCTAAAGTACTTACCTGCAATACCTTTCGAACAAGATATTACATGTTAAATTTGAACCTGTGGTTCTTAAAATAAACTAAGAAAAGATATTTTTCTATAACAAAACCTATTGGCTGGATTTGTCTCTGAGTGTGTGTACCTCATTTATTGTCTATGTGTATGTACAACAAATGCTTAACACTACTCCTTGGATAAGCCTACTGCTCGACCACACTACCACAAAATAGAGCATTAGTATTATCTATTTTTACCACTATTTTACCTCTAAGGGGAACCCTTGGACTCTGTGCATGCTATTCCTTACTTTGAAATAGCACATACAGAGCCAACCTCCTACATTGGTGGATCAGCGGTGGGGTACAAGACTTTGCATTTGCTGGACTACTCAGCCAATACCTGATCACACGACAAATTCCAAAATTGTCATTAGAAATTGATTTTTGCAATTTGAAAAGTTTTCTAAATTCTTAAAAGTCCTGCTAGGGCCTTGTGTGTTAAGTCCCTGTTTAGCATTTCTTTTAGAGTTTAAAAGTTTGTAAAAGTTTGAATTAGATTCTAGAACCAGTTGTAGATTCTTAAAAAGTATTCCAACTTTTAGAAGCAAAATGTCTAGCACAGATGTGACTGTGGTGGAACTCGACACCACACCTTACCTCCATCTTAAGATGAGGGAGCTAAGGTCACTCTGTAAAATAAAGAAAATAACAATGGGCCCCAAACCTACCAAAATACAGCTCCAGGAGCTTTTGGCAGAGTTTGAAAAGGCCAACCCCTCTGAGGGTGGCAACTCAGAGGAAGAGGATAGTGACTTGGAGGACAATTCCCCCCTACCAATCCTATCTAGGGAGAACAGGGTCCCTCAAACCCTGACTCCAAAAATAATAGTCAGAGATGCTGGTTCCCTCACAGGAGAGACCAACACCTCTGAAATCACTGAGGATAGCCCCAGTGAAGAGGACATCCAGTTAGCCAGGATGGCCAAAAGATTGGCTTTGGAAAGACAGCTCCTAGCCATAGAAAGGGAAAGAAAAGAGATGGGCCTAGGTCCCATCGATGGTGGCAGCAACTTAAATAGGGTCAGAGATTCTCCTGACATCCTAAAAATCCCCAAAGGGATTGTAACAAAATATGAAGATGGTGATGACATCACCAAATGGTTCACAGCTTTTGAGAGGGCTTGTGTAACCAGAAAAGTAAACAGATCTCACTGGGGTGCTCTCCTTTGGGAAATGTTCACTGGAAAGTGTAGGGATAGACTCCTCACACTCTCTGGAAAAGATGCAGAATCTTATGACCTCATGAAGGGTACCCTGATTGAGGGCTTTGGATTCTCCACTGAGGAGTATAGAATTAGATTCAGGGGGGCTCAAAAATCCTCGAGCCAGACCTGGGTTGATTTTGTAGACTACTCAGTAAAAACACTGGATGGTTGGTTAACTGGAAATGAAGTGTGTGACTATGTTGGGCTTTATAATTTGTTTATGAAAGAACACATTTTAAGTAACTGCTTCAATGAAAAGTTGCATCAGTATCTGGTAGACCTAGGTCCAATTTCTCCCCAAGAATTGGGAAAGAAGGCAGACCACTGGGTCAAGACTAGGGTAACCAAAACTTCCACTGGGGGTGACCAAAAGAAAGGGGTTACAAAAACTCCCCAGGAGAAAGTGGGTGACACTAGAAACAAAGAAAAAGAGTCCTCTGTAGGCCCCCAAAAACCAGAACAGGTGGGTGGGCCCCAAGACACAACCCAAAACAAAGGTGGGTACCAGGGTAAGAACTGGGATGCCACTAAGGCATGGTGCCACAACTGTAAACAGTCTGGGCACCACACCAAGGACACTTCTTGTCCCAAAAACAAACCCCAGAACAAAATTCCTGGGGTAACCAGTGTAGCCATGGGAGATGACTCCTCAGATGAGGTCTTCCTAGCCTTCCACTGGAAACAGGGCCCAACAGGTGAGTTGGAGATTCCAGAGGGAAGTAGACACTTCCACCACCTACTGGTGAATGGAATCCCAACCACTGCCCTGAGAGACACTTGTGCCAGTCACACTATTGTGCATGACAGGCTGGTGCTCTCAAACCAGTACATCCCAGGTGAGACTGCCAGGGTAAGAGTTAGCCTAGACAGGGTCACTAAGAGGCCTGTGGCTTTAGTGCCCATAGAAGTGGGTGGCACTCTTAGCTGGAGAAGGGTAGTAGTCAGTACCGACCTCCCCCTTGATTGTCTCCTTGGAAATGACTACCCAGAGGTTAGTCAGAGCCCAAGTGAGGAACTGGTCCAGTGCCAGTCCTCTCCCAAGGATTCTGGAAGTCCTGCCTCTGCAGTAAATGCAAGCAGGCCCCAGAAGAAGAAGAAAAGAAAACAGAGTAGGAAGGGTGGACAAACTTTAGCCAAGGTTACAGCAAGCCAAGGAGATTCTGCTCCAGTAGGGGAGAACTCCAAAAATGGCCCTGATAAAGTCCAACCTGACCCACAAGAAGTCCTGGCTAGTCAGGCAACTGTTAAACCTGAGTGGGTGGCTCCTCAGCTAACAGAAGAAAGAGTGGAAGAAGGGTGTTTACTACAAGATGTGGTAACCCCCCACTCTAATACAGCAGACAGGCAACCTGAACCCAAAGAAGCCTGTAACTTAGCCCCTTCCCTTTTAGGTGAAGAGCTAAAGGTGTGGTTCTGGGCACTGACAGCTGTCAGTGGCCTCTGCTGGGTGTTAGCCTTTGTGGCTGCACTATCCTTAGCATGGTGGTCTGACCCCATGCCAAATAGCAAGTTAGGCCCCCTGACCCTATTGGTCATGGTGGGGTTACTCCAGCTCTGGGTAACCTCTCTGGGTAAGCTAGGGGTAACCCTGGCCAAGATAAGGTTAGCAGAGGTGGATACCTCTAAGACCAAAATAGAAAGAATGGGTGGAGACATTGAAGAGGCAGACAAGAGGCAATTCAGACTAGGTCCTATCACTGTGGAAGTAGGTCAGTTCCCCAAAGGGAATGACCTGAACAGAAGGATGTAAGGCAGAGTAGGCCCTGCAACTAACCAGCCTATTTCTCCTACTCTTCCTCGCCTGACAGACTAGGAAGACTCTCCCAGCTTGGGCTGAGTCTCCTGGCCTGTGGGCTGGGGGGGGCTTGTGTAAAGAAATGGCTCCCTGTTGCAGTTACCCCCCACTTTTTGCCTGATACTGATGCTGACTTGACTGAGAAGTGTGCTGGGACCCTGCTAACCAGGCCCCAGCACCAGTGTTCCTTCACCTAAAATGTACCATTGTATCCACAATTGGCACACCCTGGCATTCAGATAAGTCCCTTGTAACTGGTACTTCTAGTACCAAGGGCCCTGATGCCAAGGAAGGTCTCTAAGGGCTGCAGCATGTCTTATGCCACCCTAGAGACCCCTCACTCAGCACAGACACACTGCTTACAAGCCTGTGTGTGCTAGTGAGAACAAAATGAGTAAGTCGACATGGCACTCCCCTCAGGGTGCCATGCCAGCCTCTCACTGCCTATGCAGTATAGGTAAGACACCCCTCTAGCAGGCCTTACAGCCCTAAGGCAGGGTGCACTATACCATAGGTGAGGGTACCAGTGCATGAGCACTGTGCCCCTACAGTGTCTAAACAAAACCTTAGACATTGTAAGTGCAGGGTAGCCATAAGAGTATATGGTCTGGGAGTCTGTCAAACACGAACTCCACAGCACCATAATGGCTACACTGAAAACTGGGAAGTTTGGTATCAAACTTCTCAGCACAATAAATGCACACTGATGCCAGTGTACATTTTATTGTAAAATACACCACAGAGGGCACCTTAGAGGTGCCCCCTGAAACTTAACCGACTGTCTGTGTAGGCTGACTAGTTCTAGCAGCCTGCCACAAACCGAGACATGTTGCTGGCCCCATGGGGAGAGTGCCTTTGTCACTCTGAGGCCAGTAACAAAGCCTGCACTGGGTGGAGATGCTAACACCTCCCCCAGGCAGGAATTGTCACACCTGGCGGTGAGCCTCAAAGGCTCACCTCCTTTGTGCCAACCCAGCAGGACACTCCAGCTAGTGGAGTTGCCCGCCCCCTCCGGCCAGGCCCCACTTTTGGCGGCAAGGCCGGAGAAGATAATGAGAAAAACAAGGAGGAGTCACTGGCCACGCAGGACAGCCCCTAAGGTGTCCTGAGCTGAAGTGACTCTAACTTTTAGAAATCCTCCATCTTGCAGATGGAGGATTCCCCCAATAGGGTTAGGATTGTGACCCCCTCCCCTTGGGAGGAGGCACAAAGAGGGTGTACCCACCCTCAGGGCTAGTAGCCATTGGCTACTAACCCCCCAGACCTAAACACGCCCTTAAATTTAGTATTTAAGGGCTACCCTGAACCCTAGAAAATTAGATTCCTGCAACTACAAGAAGAAGGACTGCCCAGCTGAAAACCCCTGCAGCGGAAGACCAGAAGACGACAACTGCCTTGGCTCCAGAAACTCACCGGCCTGTCTCCTGCCTTCCAAAGATCCTGCTCCAGCGACGCCTTCCAAAGGGACCAGCGACCTCGACATCCTCTGAGGACTGCCCCTGCTTCGAAAAGACAAGAAACTCCCGAGGACAGCGGACCTGCTCCAAGAAAAGCTGCAACTTTGTTTCCAGCAGCTTTAAAGAACCCTGCAAGCTCCCCGCAAGAAGCGTGAGACTTGCAACACTGCACCCGGCGACCCCGACTCGGCTGGTGGCGATCCAACACCTCAGGAGGGACCCCAGGACTACTCTGATACTGTGAGTACCAAAACCTGTCCCCCCTGAGCCCCCACAGCGCCGCCTGCAGAGGGAATCCCGAGGCTTCCCCTGACCGCGACTCTTTGAACCTAAAGTCCCGACGCCTGGGAGAGACCCTGCACCCGCAGCCCCCAGGACCTGAAGGACCGGACTTTCACTGGAGGAGTGACCCCCAGGAGTCCCTCTCCCTCGCCCAAGTGGAGGTTTCCCCGAGGAATCCCCCCCTTGCCTGCCTGCAGCGCGGAAGAGATCCCGAGATCTCTCATAGACTAACATTGCGAACCCGACGCTTGTTTCTACACTGCACCCGGCCGCCCCCGCGCCGCTGAGGGTGAAATTTCTGTGTGGACCTGTGTCCCCCCCGGTGCCCTACAAAACCCCCCTGGTCTGCCCTCCGAAGACGCGGGTACTTACCTGCAAGCAGACCGGAACCGGGGCACCCCCTTCTCTCCATTCTAGCCTATGTGTTTTGGGCACCACTTTGAACTCTGCACCTGACCGGCCCTGAGCTGCTGGTGTGGTGACTTTGGGGTTGCTCTGAACCCCCAACGGTGGGCTACCTTGGACCAAGAACTGAACCCTGTAAGTGTCCTACTTACCTGGTAAAACTAACAAAAACTTACCTCCCCCAGGAACTGTGAAAATTGCACTAAGTGTCCACTTTTAAAACAGCTATTTGTCAATAACTTGAAAAGTATACATGCAATTTTTATGATTTGAAGTTCCTAAAGTACTTACCTGCAATACCTTTCGAACAAGATATTACATGTTAAATTTGAACCTGTGGTTCTTAAAATAAACTAAGAAAAGATATTTTTCTATAACAAAACCTATTGGCTGGATTTGTCTCTGCGTGTGTGTACCTCATTTATTGTCTATGTGTATGTACAACAAATGCTTAACACTACTCCTTGGATAAGCCTACTGCTCGACCACACTACCACAAAATAGAGCATTAGTATTATCTATTTTTACCACTATTTTACCTCTAAGGGGAACCCTTGGACTCTGTGCATGCTATTCCTTACTTTGAAATAGCACATACAGAGCCAACCTCCTACACCAGGTAAGTAAGACACTTACAGGGTTCAGTTCTTGGTCCAAGGTAGCCCACCGTTGGGGGTTCAGAGCAACCCCAAAGTTACCACACCAGCAGCTCAGGGCCGGTCAGGTGCAGAGTTCAAAGTGGTGCCCAAAACGCATAGGCTAGAATGGAGAGAAGGGGGTGCCCCGGTTCCGGTCTGCTTGCAGGTAAGTACCCGCGTCTTCGGAGGGCAGACCAGGGGGGTTTTGTAGGGCACCGGGGGGGACACAAGTCCACACAGAAATTTCACCCTTAGCAGCGCGGGGGCGGCCGGGTGCAGTGTAGAAACAAGCGTCGGGTTTTCAATGTTAGTCTATGAGAGATCTCGGGATCTCTTCAGCGCTGCAGGCAGGCAAGGGGGGGATTCCTCGGGGAAACCTCCACTTGGGCAAGGGAGAGGGACTCCTGGGGGTCACTTCTCCAGTGAAAGTCCGGTCCTTCAGGTCCTGGGGGCTGCGGGTGCAGGGTCTCTCCCAGGCGTCGGGACTTTGGGTTCAAAGAGTCGCGGTCAGGGGAAGCCTCGGGATTCCCTCTGCAGGCGGCGCTGTGGGGGCTCAGGGGGGACAGGTTTTGGTACTCACAGTATCAGAGTAGTCCTGGGGTCCCTCCTGAGGTGTCGGATCTCCACCAGCCGAGTCGGGGTCGCCGGGTGCAGTGTTGCAAGTCTCACGCTTCTTGCGGGGAGCTTGCAGGGATCTTTAAAGCTGCTGGAAACAAAGTTGCAGCTTTTCTTGGAGCAGGTCCGCTGTCCTCGGGAGTTTCTTGTCTTTTCGAAGCAGGGGCAGTCCTCAGAGGATGTCGAGGTCGCTGGTCCCTTTGGAAGGCGTCGCTGGAGCAGGATCTTTGGAAGGCAGGAGACAGGCCGGTGAGTTTCTGGAGCCAAGGCAGTTGTCGTCTTCTGGTCTTCCGCTGCAGGGGTTTTCAGCTAGGCAGTCCTTCTTCTTGTAGTTGCAGGAATCTGATTTTCTAGGGTTCAGGGTAGCCCTTAAATACTAAATTTAAGGGCGTGTTTAGGTCTGGGGGGTTAGTAGCCAATGGCTACTAGCCCTGAGGGTGGGTACACCCTCTTTGTGCCTCCTCCCAAGGGGAGGGGGTCACAATCCTAACCCTATTGGGGGAATCCTCCATCTGCAAGATGGAGGATTTCTAAAAGTTAGAGTCACTTTAGCTCAGGACACCTTAGGGGCTGTCCTGACTGGCCAGTGACTCCTCCTTGTTGCTTTCTTTGTTCCCTCCAGCCTTGCCGCCAAAAGTGGGGGCCGTGGCCGGAGGGGGCGGGCAACTCCACTAAGCTGGAGTGCCCTGCTGGGCTGTGACAAAGGGGTGAGCCTTTGAGGCTCACCGCCAGGTGTCACAGCTCCTGCCTGGGGGAGGTGTTAGCATCTCCACCCAGTGCAGGCTTTGTTACTGGCCTCAGAGTGACAAAGGCACTCTCCCCATGGGGCCAGCAACATGTCTCTAGTGTGGCAGGCTGCTGGAACCAGTCAGCCTACACAGCTAGTTGGTTAAGTTTCAGGGGGCACCTCTAAGGTGCCCTCTGTGGTGTATTTTACAATAAAGTGTACACTGGCATCAGTGTGCATTTATTGTGCTGAGAAGTTTGATACCAAACTTCCCAGTTTTCAGTGTAGCCATTATGGTGCTGTGGAGTTCGTGTTTGACAGACTCCCAGACCATATACTCTTATGGCTACCCTGCACTTACAATGTCTAAGGTTTTGTGTAGACACTGTAGGGGCACAGTGCTCATGCACTGGTACCCTCACCTATGGTATAGTGCACCCTGCCTTAGGGCTGTAAGGCCTGCTAGAGGGGTGTCTTACCTATACTGCATAGGCAGTGAGAGGCTGGCATGGCACCCTGAGGGGAGTGCCATGTCGACTTACTCATTTTGTTCTCACTAGCACAGACAGGCTTGTAAGCAGTGTGTCTGTGCTGAGTGAGGGGTCTCTAGGGTGGCATAAGACATGCTGCAGCCCTTAGAGACCTTTCTTGGCATCAGGGCCCTTGGTACTAGAAGTACCAGTTACAAGGGACTTATCTGAATGCCAGGGTGTGCCAATTGTGGATACAATGGTACATTTTAGGTGAAGGAACACTGGTGCTGGGGCCTGGTTAGCAGGGTCCCAGCACACTTCTCAGTCCAGTCAGCATCAGTATCAGGCAAAAAGTGGGGGGTAACTGCAACAGGGAGCCATTTCTTTACACAAGCCCACTGTAAGGAAATGCCTCCTTGGCATGGTTGCCCCCTGACTTTTTGCCTTTGCTGATGCTATGTTTACAATTGAAAGTGTGCTGAGGCCTGCTAACCAGGCCCCAGCACCAGTGTTCTTTCCCTAACCTGTACTTTTGTATCCACAATTGGCAGACCCTGGCATCCAGATAAGTCCCTTGTAACTGGTACTTCTAGTACCAAGGGCCCTGATGCCAAGGAAGGTCTCTAAGGGCTGCAGCATGTCTTATGCCACCCTGGAGACCTCTCACTCAGCACAGACACACTGCTTGCCAGCTTGTGTGTGCTAGTGAGGACAAAACGAGTAAGTCGACATGGCACTCCCCTCAGGGTGCCATGCCAGCCTCTCACTGCCTATGCAGTATAGGTAAGCCACCCCTCTAGCAGGCCTTACAGCCCTAAGGCAGGGTGCACTATACCATAGGTGAGGGTACCAGTGCATGAGCCTGGTACCCCTACAGTGTCTAAACAAAACCTTAGACATTGTAAGTGCAGGGTAGCCATAAGAGTATATGGTCTGGGAGTCTGTCAAACACGAACTCCACAGCACCATAATGGCTACACTGAAAACTGGGAAGTTTGGTATCAAACTTCTCAGCACAATAAATGCACACTGATGCCAGTGTACATTTTATTGTAAAATACACCACAGAGGGCACCTTAGAGGTGCCCCCTGAAACTTAACCGACTGTCTGTGTAGGCTGACTAGTTCCAGCAGCCTGCCACACCAGAGACATGTTGCTGGCCCCATGGGGAGAGTGCCTTTGTCACTCTGAGGCCAGTAACAAAGCCTGCACTGGGTGGAGATGCTAACACCTCCCCCAGGCAGGAGCTGTGACACCTGGCGGTGAGCCTCAAAGGCTCACCCCTTTGTCACAGCCCAGCAGGGCACTCCAGCTTAGTGGAGTTGCCCGCCCCCTCCGGCCACGGCCCCCACTTTTGGCGGCAAGGCTGGAGGGAACAAAGAAAGCAACAAGGAGGAGTCACTGGCCAGTCAGGACAGCCCCTAAGGTGTCCTGAGCTGAGGTGACTCTGACTTTTAGAAATCCTCCATCTTGCAGATGGAGGATTCCCCCAATAGGGTTAGGATTGTGACCCCCTCCCCTTGGGAGGAGGCACAAAGAGGGTGTACCCACCCTCAGGGCTAGTAGCCATTGGCTACTAACCCCCCAGACCTAAACACGCCCTTAAATTTAGTATTTAAGGGCTACCCTGAACCCTAGAAGATTAGATTCCTGCAACAAGAAGAAGGACTGCCTAGCTGAAAACCCCTGCAGAGGAAGATCAGAAGACGACTACTGCCTTGGCCCCAGAAACTCACCGGCCTGTCTCCTGCCTTCCAAAGATCCTGCTCCAGCGACGCCTTCCAAAGGGACCAGCGACCTCGACATCCTCTGAGGACTGCCCCTGCTTCGAAAAGACAAGAAACTCCCGAGGACAGCGGACCTGCTCCAAGAAAGGCTGCAACTTTGTTTCCAGCAGCTTTAAAGAACCCTGCAAGCTCCCCGCAAAAGGCGTGAGACTTGCAACACTGCACCCGGCGACCCCGACTCGGCTGGTGGCGATCCAACACCTCAGGAGGGACCCCAGGACTACTCTAAGACTGTGAGTACAAAAACCTGTCCCCCCTGAGCCCCCACAGCGCCGCCTGCAGAGGGAATCCCGAGGCTTCCCCTGACCGCGACTCTTTGAATCCTAAGTCCCGACACCTGGGAGAGACCCTGCACCCGCAGCCCCCAGGACCTGAAGGACCGGACTTTCACTGGAGGAGTGACCCCCAGGAGTCCCTCTCCCTTGCCCAAGTGGAGGTTTCCCCGAGGAACCCCCCCCTTGCCTGCCTGCAGCGCTGAAGAGATCCCTAGATCTCCCATTGACTTCCATTACAAACCCGACGCTTGTTTCTACACTGCACCCGGCCGCCCCCGCGCTGCTGAGGGTGAAATTTCTGTGTGGACTTGTGTCCCCCCCGGTGCCCTACAAAACCCCCCTGGTCTGCCCTCCGAAGACGCGGGTACTTACCTGCAAGCAGACCGGAACCGGGGCACCCCCTTCTCTCCATTCTAGCCTATGTGTTTTGGGCACCACTTTGAACTCTGCACCTGACCGGCCCTGAGCTGCTGGTGTGGTAACTTTGGGGTTGCTCTGAACCCCCAACGGTGGGCTACCTTGGACCAAGAACTGAACCCTGTAAGTGTCTTACTTACCTGGTAAAACTAACAAATACTTACCTCCCCTAGGAACTGTGAAAATTGCACTAAGTGTCCACTTTTAAAACAGCTATTTGTCAATAACTTGAAAAGTATACATGCAATTTTGATGATTTGAAGTTCCTAAAGTACTTACCTGCAATACCTTTCGAATGAGCTATTACATGTAGAATTTGAACCTGTGGTTCTTAAAATAAACTAAGAAAAGATATTTTTCTATATAAAAACCTATTGGCTGGATTTGTCTCTGAGTGTGTGTACCTCATTTATTGTCTATGTGTATGTACAACAAATGCTTAACACTACTCCTTGGATAAGCCTACTGCTCGACCACACTACCACAAAATAGAGCATTAGTATTATCTATTTTTACCACTATTTTACCTCTAAGGGGAACCCTTGGACTCTGTGCATGCTATTCCTTACTTTGAAATAGCACATACAGAGCCAACTTCCTACATTGGTGGATCAGCGGTGGGGTACAAGACTTTGCATTTGCTGGACTACTCAGCCAATACCTGATCACACGACAAATTCCAAAATTGTCATTAGAAATTGATTTTTGCAATTTGAAAAGTTTTCTAAATTCTTAAAAGACCTGCTAGGGCCTTGTGTTAGATCCTGTTTAGCATTTCTTTTAGAGTTTAAAAGTTTGTAAAAGTTTGAATTAGATTCTAGAACCAGTTTTAGTTTCTTAAAAAGTATTCCAACTTTTAGAAGCATAATGTCTAGCACAGATGTGAATGTGGTGGAACTCGACACCACACCTTACCTCCATCTACAGATGAGAGAGCTAAGGTCACTCTGTAAACTAAAGAAAATAGCAATGGGCCCCAAACCTACCAAAGTACAGCTCCAGGAGCTTTTGGCAGAGTTTGAAAAGGCCAACCCCTCTGAGGATGGCAACTCAGAGGATGAAGATAGTGACTTGGAGGGAAATTCCCCCCCTCCAGTCCTACTTAGGGAGAGCAGGGCTTCTCAAGCCCTGACTCCACAAATAATAGTCAGAGATGCTGGTTCCCTCACAGGAGGGACCAACAACTCTGAAATCACTGAGGATAACTCCAGTGAAGAGGACATCCAGTTAGCCAGGATGGCCAAAAGATTGGCTTTGGAAAGACAGATCCTAGCCATAGAGAGGGAAAGACAAGAGATGGGCCTAGGACCCATCAATGGTGGCAGCAACATAAATAGGGTCAGAGATTCTCCTGACATGTTGAAAATCCCCAAAGGGATTGTAACTAAATATGAAGATGGTGATGACATCACCAAATGGTTCACAGCTTTTGAGAGGGCTTGTGTAACCAGAAAAGTGAACAGATCTCACTGGGGTGCTCTCCTTTGGGAAATGTTCACAGGAAAGTGTAGGGATAGACTCCTCACACTCTCTGGACAAGATGCAGAATCTTATGACCTCATGAAGGGTACCCTGATTGAGGGCTTTGGATTCTCCACTGAGGAGTACAGGATTAGGTTCAGGGGGGCTCAAAAATCCTCGAGCCAGACCTGGGTTGACTTTGTTGACTACTCAGTGAAAACACTAGATGGTTGGATTCAAGGCAGTGGTGTAAGTAATTATGATGGGCTGTACAATTTATTTGTGAAAGAACACCTGTTAAGTAATTGTTTCAATGATAAACTGCATCAGCATCTGGTAGACCTAGGACCAATTTCTCCCCAAGAATTGGGAAAGAAGGCGGACCATTGGGTCAAGACAAGGGTGTCCAAGACTTCAACAGGGGGTGACCAAAAGAAAGGGGTCACAAAGACTCCCCAGCAGAAGGGTGATGAGACAACCAAACCTAAAAATAGTAAAGAGTCTTCTACAGGCCCCCAAAAACCTGCACAGGAGGGTGGGCCCAGAGCCTCTTCACAAAACAATGGGTACAAGGGTAAAAACTTTGATCCCAAAAAGGCCTGGTGTCATAGCTGTAAACAGCATGGACACCAAACTGGAGACAAGGCCTGTCCCAAGAAAGGTTCCACTCCAAACTCCCATCCAGGTAACACTGGTATGGCTAGTCTCCAAGTGGGATCAACAGTGTGCCCAGAGCAAATCAGGGTCCACACTGAAGCTACTCTAGTTTCTGAGGGTGGGGTGGATTTAGCCACACTAGCTGTCTGGCCGCCTAACATGCAAAAATACAGACAGCAACTCTTAATTAATGGGACTAGAATAGAGGGCCTGAGGGATACAGGTGCCAGTGTCACCATGGTGACAGAGAAACTGGTTTCCCCTGGCCAATACCTGACTGGAAAAACTTACACAGTCACCAACGCTGACAATCAGAGAAAAGTACATCCCATGGCAATGGTTACTTTAGAATGGGGAGGGGTCAATGGCCTGAAGCAGGTGGTGGTCTCCTCAAATATCCCAGTGGACTGTCTGCTTGGAAATGACCTGGAGTCCTCAGCATGGGCTGAGGTAGAGCTAAAAACCCATGCAGCAATGCTGGGTATCCCTGAACTGGTGTGTGTGAAAACAAGAGCACAATGCAAGGCACAGGGTGAAAAAGTAGAGCTGGAGTCTGGAAAAATGGCCCAGCCTACCAAGAGAACAGGAAAGTCAGTTGGGAAACCAACTGCAACACAGCAAAAGAAAGGGAACCTCTCTTCTCAGGAAGAAGTTCTGCCCTCTGAGGGAACTGAGCCTTTGGAGCTTGAACCTTATCAGGTTGAGCTCTTAGGCCCAGGGGGACCCTCAAGGGAGGAGCTGTGTAAGGGACAAGAAACCTGTCCCTCTCTTGAAGGCCTTAGGCAGCAAGCTGCTGAAGAGTCCAAAGGCAAGAAAAATGGAACACATAGGGTCTATTGGGAAGATGGGCTCCTGTACACTGAGGCCAGAGACCCCAAACCTGGTGCCACTAGGAGAGTGGTAGTGCCTCAGCTGTTCAGAGAGTTCATCCTAACATTGGCCCATGACATTCCCCTTGCTGGACATTTGGGACAAACCAAGACGTGGGAGAGGTTAGTCAACCACTTCTACTGGCCCAATATGTCCAACATGGTTAAGGAGTTTTGCCTCTCCTGCCCCACCTGTCAAGCCAGTGGTAAGACAGGTGGGCATCCAAAGGCCCCCCTCATTCCACTTCCAGTGGTGGGGGTGCCCTTTGAAAGAGTGGGTGTGGACATAGTTGGTCCACTAGAACCTCCCACAGCCTCAGGAAATATGTATATCCTGGTAGTAGTGGATCATGCTACCAGGTATCCTGAAGCTATTCCCCTTAGGTCGACTACTGCCCCTGCAGTAGCCAAGGCCCTCATTGGTATCTTTACCAGAGTGGGTTTCCCTAAGGAGGTGGTGTCTGACAGAGGTACCAACTTCATGTCAGCATACCTAAAGCACATGTGGAATGAGTGTGGAGTGACTTATAAATTCACTACACCTTACCATCCACAAACTAATGGCTTAGTTGAGAGATTCAACAAGACATTAAAAGGCATGATCATGGGGCTCCCAGAAAAACTCAAAAGGAGATGGGATGTCCTCCTGCCATGTCTGCTTTTCGCTTACAGGGAGGTACCACAGAAGGGAGTAGGGTTCTCACCCTTTGAACTTCTGTTTGGTCATCCTGTAAGGGGACCACTTGCCCTTGTTAAAGAAGGCTGGGAGAGACCTCTCCATGAGCCTAAACAGGACATAGTGGACTATGTACTTGGCCTTCGCTCTAGAATGGCAGAGTACATGGAAAAGGCAACCAAAAACCTTGAGGCCAGCCAACAGCTCCAGAAGTTTTGGTATGACCAAAAGGCTGCACTGGTTGAGTTCCAACCAGGGCAGAAAGTCTGGGTTCTGGAGCCTGTGGCTCCCAGGGCTCTCCAGGACAAATGGAGTGGCCCTTACCCAGTACTAGAGAGGAAGAGTCAGGTCACCTACTTGGTGGACCTGGGCACAAGCAGGAGCCCCAAAAGGGTGATCCATGTAAACCGCCTTAAGCTCTTCCACGACAGGGCTGATGTCAATCTGTTGATGGTAACAGATGAGGATCAGGAGGCAGAGAGTGAACCTCTCCCTGATCTTCTGTCATCAGACCCAAAAGATGGTACAGTAGATGGAGTGATCTACTCAGACACCCTCTCTGGCCAACAGCAAGCTGATTGTAGGAGAGTCCTACAACAGTTTCCTGAACTCTTCTCCTTAACCCCTGGTCAGACACACCTGTGTACCCATGATGTGGACACAGGAGACAGCATGCCTGTCAAGAACAAAATCTTTAGACAGTCTGACCATGTTAAGGAAAGCATCAAGGTGGAAGTCCACAAGATGCTGGAATTGGGAGTCATTGAGCGCTCTGACAGCCCCTGGGCTAGCCCAGTGGTCTTAGTCCCCAAACCTCACACCACAGATGGAAAGAAAGAGATGAGGTTTTGTGTGGACTACAGAGGGCTCAATTATGTCACCAAGACAGATGCTCATCCAATTCCAAGAGCTGATGAGCTCATAGACAAATTAGGTGCTGCCAAATTCTTAAGTACCTTTGACTTGACAGCAGGGTACTGGCAAATAAAAATGGCACCTGGAGCAAAAGAGAAAACAGCATTCTCCACACCTGATGGGCATTATCAGTTTACTGTTATCCCCTTTGGTTTAAAGAATGCCCCTGCCACCTTCCAAAGGTTGGTGAATCAAGTCCTTGCTGGCTTGGAGTCCTTTAGCACAGCTTATCTTGATGATATTGCTGTCTTTAGCTCCACCTGGCAGGATCACCTGGTCCACCTGAAGAAGGTTTTGAAGGCTCTGCAATCTGCAGGCCTCTCTATCAAGGCATCCAAATGCCAGATAGGGCAGGGAACTGTGGTTTACTTGGGCCACCTTGTAGGTGGAGGCCAAGTTCAGCCACTCCAACCCAAGATCCAGACTATTCTGGACTGGGTAGCTCCAAAAACCCAGACTCAAGTCAGGGCATTCCTTGGCTTGACTGGGTATTACAGGAGGTTTGTGAAGGGATATGGATCCATTGTGACAGCCCTCACTGAACTCACCTCCAAGAAAATGCCCAAGAAAGTGAACTGGACTGTGGAATGCCAACAGGCCTTTGACACCCTGAAACAAGCAATGTGCTCAGCACCAGTTCTAAAAGCTCCAGATTATTCTAAGCAGTTCATTGTGCAGACTGATGCCTCTGAACATGGGATAGGGGCAGTTTTGTCCCAAACAAATAATGATGGCCTTGACCAGCCTGTTGCTTTCATTAGCAGGAGGTTACTCCCCAGGGAGCAGCGTTGGAGTGCCATTGAGAGGGAGGCCTTTGCTGTGGTTTGGTCCCTGAAGAAGCTGAGACCATACCTCTTTGGGACTCACTTCCTAGTTCAAACTGACCACAGACCTCTCAAATGGCTGATGCAAATGAAAGGTGAAAATCCTAAACTGTTGAGGTGGTCCATCTCCCTACAGGGAATGGACTTTATAGTGGAACACAGACCTGGGACTGCCCATGCCAATGCAGATGGCCTTTCCAGGTTCTTCCACTTAGAAAATGAAGACTCTCTTGGGAAAGGTTAGTCTCATCCTCTTTCGTTTGGGGGGGGGTTGTGTAAGGAAATGCCTCCTTGGCATGGTTGCCCCCTGACTTTTTGCCTTTGCTGATGCTATGTTTACAATTGAAAGTGTGCTGAGGCCTGCTAACCAGGCCCCAGCACCAGTGTTCTTTCCCTAACCTGTACTTTTGTATCCACAATTGGCAGACCCTGGCATCCAGATAAGTCCCTTGTAACTGGTACTTCTAGTACCAAGGGCCCTGATGCCAAGGAAGGTCTCTAAGGGCTGCAGCATGTCTTATGCCACCCTGGAGACCTCTCACTCAGCACAGACACGCTGCTTGCCAGCTTGTGTGTGCTAGTGAGGACAAAACGAGTAAGTCGACATGGCACTCCCCTCAGGGTGCCATGCCAGCCTCTCACTGCCTATGCAGTATAGGTAAGACACCCCTCTAGCAGGCCTTACAGCCCTAAGGCAGGGTGCACTATACCATAGGTGAGGGTACCAGTGCATGAGCATGGTACCCCTACAGTGTCTAAACAAAACCTTAGACATTGTAAGTGCAGGGTAGCCATAAGAGTATATGGTCTGGGAGTCTGTCAAACACGAACTCCACAGCACCATAATGGCTACACTGAAAACTGGGAAGTTTGGTATCAAACTTCTCAGCACAATAAATGCACACTGATGCCAGTGTACATTTTATTGTAAAATACACCACAGAGGGCACCTTAGAGGTGCCCCCTGAAACTTAACCGACTATCTGTGTAGGCTGACTAGTTTTAGCAGCCGGCCACAAACCGAGACATGTTGCTGGCCCCATGGGGAGAGTGCCTTTGTCACTCTGAGGCCAGTAACAAAGCCTGCACTGGGTGGAGATGCTAACACCTCTCCCAGGCAGGAATTGTCACACCTGGCGGTGAGCCTCAAAGGCTCACCTCCTTTGTGCCAACCCAGCAGGACACTCCAGCTAGTGGAGTTGCCCGCCCCCTCCGGCCAGGCCCCACTTTTGGCGGCAAGGCCGGAGAAGATAATGAGAAAAACAAGGAGGAGTCACTGGCCAGTCAGGACAGCCCCTAAGGTGTCCTGAGCTGAGGTGACTCTGACTTTTAGAAATCCTCCATCTTGCAGATGGAGGATTCCCCCAATAGGGTTAGGATTGTGACCCCCTCCCCTTGGGAGGAGGCACAAAGAGGGTGTACCCACCCTCAGGGCTAGTAGCCATTGGCTACTAACCCCCCAGACCTAAACACTCCCTTAAATTTAGTATTTAAGGGCTACCCTGAACCCTAGAAAATTAGATTCCTGCAACTACCAGAAGAAGGACTGCCCAGCTGAAAACCCCTGCAGCGGAAGACCAGAAGACGACAACTGCCTTGGCTCCAGAAACTCACCGGCCTGTCTCCTGCCTTCCAAAGATCCTGCTCCAGCGACGCCTTCCAAAGGGACCAGCGACCTCGACATCCTCTGAGGACTGCCCCTGCTTCGAAAAGACAAGAAACTCCCGAGGACAGCGGACCTGCTCCAAGAAAAGCTGCAACTTTGTTTCCAGCAACTTTAAAGAACCCTGCAAGCTCCCCGCAAGAAGCGTGAGACTTGCAACACTGCACCCGGCGACCCCGACTCGGCTGGTGGAGATCCGACACCTCAGGAGGGACCCCAGGACTACTCTGATACTGTGAGTACCAAAACCTGTCCCCCCTGAGCCCCCACAGCGCCGCCTGCAGAGGGAATCCCGAGGCTTCCCCTGACCGCGACTCTTTGAACCTAAAGTCCCGACGCCTGGGAGAGACCCTGCACCCACAGCCCCCAGGACCTGAAGGACCGGACTTTCACTGGAGGAGTGACCCCCAGGAGTCCCTCTCCCTCGCCCAAGTGGAGGTTTCCCCGAGGAATCCCCCCCTTGCCTGCCTGCAGCGCTGAAGAGATCCCGAGATCTCTCATAGACTAACATTGCGAACCCGACGCTTGTTTCTACACTGCACCCGGCCGCCCCCGCGCCGCTGAGGGTGAAATTTCTGTGTGGACTTGTGTCCCCCCCGGTGCCCTACAAAACCCCCCTGGTCTGCCCTCCGAAGACGCGGGTACTTACCTGCAAGCAGACCGGAACCGGGGCACCCCCTTCTCTCCATTCTAGCCTATGTGTTTTGGGCACCACTTTGAACTCTGCACCTGACCGGCCCTGAGCTGCTGGTGTGGTGACTTTGGGGTTGCTCTGAACCCCCAACGGTGGGCTACCTTGGACCAAGAACTAAGCCCTGTAAGTGTCTTACTTACCTGGTTAACCTAACAAATACTTACCTCCCCTAGGAACTGTGAAAATTGCACTAAGTGTCCACTTTTAAAACAGCTATTTGTGAATAACTTGAAAAGTATACATGCAATGTTGATGATTTGAAGCTCCTAAAGTACTTACCTGCAATACCTTTCGAATGAGATATTACATGTAGAATTTGAACCTGTGGTTCTTAAAATAAACTAAGAAAAGATATTTTTCTATACAAAAACCTATTGGCTGGATTTGTCTCTGAGTGTGTGTACCTCATTTATTGTCTATGTGTATGTACAACAAATGCTTAACACTACTCCTTGGATAAGCCTATTGCTCGACCACACTACCACAAAATAGAGCATTAGTATTATCTATTTTTACCACTATTTTACCTCTAAGGGGAACCCTTGGACTCTGTGCATGCTATTCCTCACTTTGAAATAGCACATACAGAGCCAACTTCCTACAGCTGTCACAATGGATCCATATCCCTTCACAAACCTCCTGTAGTACCCAGTCAAGCCAAGGAATGCCCTGACTTGGGTCTGGGTTTTTGGAGCTACCCAGTCCAGAATAGTCTGGATCTTGGGTTGGAGTGGCTGAACTTGGCCTCCACCTACAAGGTGGCCCAAGTAAACCACAGTTCCCTGCCCTATCTGGCATTTGGATGCCTTGATAGAGAGGCCTGCAGATTGCAGAGCCTTCAAAACCTTCTTCAGGTGGACCAGGTGATCCTGCCAGGTGGAGCTGAAGACAGCAATATCATCAAGATAAGCTGTGCTAAAGGACTCCAAGCCAGCAAGGACTTGATTCACCAACCTTTGGAAGGTGGCAGGGGCATTGTTTAAACCAAAGGGCATAACAGTAAACTGATAATGCCCATCAGGTGTGGAGAATGCTGTTTTCTCTTTTGCTCCAGGTGCCATTTTTATTTGCCAGTACCCTGCTGTCAAGTCAAAGGTACTTAAGAATTTGGCAGCACCTAATTTATCTATGAGCTCATCAGCTCTAGGAATTGGATGAGCATCTGTCTTGGTGAC
Source organism: Pleurodeles waltl (assembly GCF_031143425.1). Classification (NCBI taxonomy): domain Eukaryota; kingdom Metazoa; phylum Chordata; class Amphibia; order Caudata; family Salamandridae; genus Pleurodeles; species Pleurodeles waltl. The sequence continues at coordinate 1,044,574,310 of NC_090449.1, forward strand.
AGAATTGAGCCCTCTGTAGTCCACACAAAACCTCATCTCTTTCTTTCCATCTTTGGTGTGAGGTTTGGGGACTAAGACCACTGGGCTAGCCCAGGGGCTGTCAGAGCGCTCAATTACTCCCAATTCCAGCATCTTGTGGACTTCCACCTTGATGCTTTCCTTAACATGGTCAGACTGTCTAAAAATTTTGTTTTTGACAGGCATGCTGTCTCCTGTGTCCACATCATGGGTACACAGGTGTGTCTGACCAGGGGTTAGGGAGAAGAGTTCAGGAAACTGTTGTAGGACTCTCCTACAATCAGCTTGCTGTTGGCCAGAGAGGGTGTCTGAGTAGATCACTCCATCTACTGAGCCATCTTTTGGGTCTGATGACAGAAGATCAGGGAGAGGTTCACTCTCTGCCTCCTGATCCTCATCTGTTACCATCAACAGATTCACATCAGCCCTGTCATGGAAGAGCTTAAGGCGGTTCACATGGATCACCCTCTTGGGGCTCCTGCTTGTGCCCAGGTCCACCAGGTAGGTGACCTGACTCTTCCTTTCTAGCACTGGGTAAGGGCCACTCCATTTGTCCTGGAGTGCCCTGGGAGCCACAGGCTCCAGAACCCAGACTTTCTGCCCTGGTTGGAACTCAACCAGTGCAGCCTTTTGGTCATACCAAAACTTCTGGAGCTGTTGGCTGGCCTCAAGGTTTTTGGTTGCCTTTTCCATGTACTCTGCCATTCTAGAGCGAAGGCCAAGTACATAGTCCACTATGTCTTGTTTAGGCTCATGAAGAGGTCTCTCCCAGCCTTCTTTAACAAGAGCAAGTGGTCCCCTTACAGGGTGACCAAACAGAAGTTCAAAGGGTGAGAATCCTACTCCCTTCTGTGGCACCTCTCTGTAAGCAAAAAGCAGACATGGCAAGAGGACATCCCATCTCCTTTTGAGTTTTTCTGGGAGCCCCATGATCATGCCTTTTAATGTCTTGTTGAATCTCTCAACTAAGCCATTAGTTTGTGGATGGTATGGTGTAGTGAATTTGTAAGTCACTCCACACTCATTCCACATGTGTTTTAGGTATGCTGACATGAAGTTGGTACCTCTGTCAGACACTACCTCCTTAGGGAAACCCACTCTGGTAAAGATACCAATGAGGGCCTTGGCTACTGCAGGGGCAGTAGTCGACCTAAGGGGAATAGCTTCAGGATACCTAGTAGCATGATCCACTACTACTAGGATGTACATATTTCCTGAGGCTGTGGGAGGTTCCAGTGGACCAACTATGTCCACACCCACTCTTTCAAAGGGGACCCCCACCACTGGAAGTGGAATGAGGGGGGCCTTTGGGTGCCCACCTGTCTTACCACTGGATTGACAGGTGGGGCAGGAGAGGCAAAACTCCTTAACCTTCTGGGACATATTGGGCCAGTAGAAGTGGTTGACTAACCTCTCCCACGTCTTGGTTTGTCCCAAATGCCCAGCAAGGGGAATATCATGGGCTAAGGTCAGAATAAACTCTCTGAACGACTGAGGCACTACCACTCTCCTAGTGGCACCAGGTTTGGGGTCTCTGGCCTCAGTGTACAGGAGTCCATCTTCCCAATAGACCCTATGTGTTCCATTTTTCTTGCCCTTGGACTCTTCAGCAGCTTGCTGCCTAAGGCCTTCAAGAGAGGGACAGGTTTCTTGTCCCTTACACAGCTCCTCCCTTGAGGGTCCCCCTGGGCCTAAGAGCTCAACCTGATAAGGTTCAAGCTCCAAAGGCTCAGTTCCCTCAGAGGGCAGAACTTCTTCCTGAGAAGAGAGGTTCTCTTTTTCTGACTGTGTTGCAGTTGGTTTCCCAACTGACTTTCCTTTTCTCTTGGTAGGCTGGGCCATTTTTCCAAACTCCAGCTCTACTTTTTCACCCTGTGCCTTGCATTGTGCTCTTGTTTTTACACACACCAGTTCAGGGATACCCAGCATGGCTGCATGGGTTTTTAGTTCTACCTCAGCCCATGCTGAGGACTCCAGGTCATTTCCAAGCAGACAGTCTACTGGGATGTTTGAGGAGACCACCACCTGTTTCAGGCCATTGACCCCTCCCCATTCTAAAGTTACCATTGCCATGGGATGTGCTTTAGTCTGATTGTCAGCGTTGGTGACTGTATAAGTTTTTCCAGTCAGGTATTGGCCAGGGGAAACCAGTTTCTCTGTCACCATGGTGACACTGGCACCTGTATCCCTCAGGCCCTCTACACTTGTCCCATTAATAAAGAGCTGCTGCCTGTATTTTTGCATGTTAGGCGGCCAGGCAGCTAGTGTGGCTAAATCCACCCCACCCTCAGAGACTAGAGTAGCTTCAGTGTGGACCCTGATTTGCTCTGGGCACACTGTTGATCCCACTTGGAGACTAGCCATTCCAGTGTTACCTGGATTGGAGTTTGGAGTGGAACTTTTCTTGGGACAGGCCTTGTCTCCAGTTTGGTGTCCAGACTGACTACAGTTTCGACACCAGGCCTTTTTGGGATCAAAGTTTTTACCCTTGTACCCAGGATTGTTTTGTGAAGAGGCTCTGGGCCCACCCTCCTGTGCAGGTTTTTGGGGGCCTGTAGAAGACTCTTTACTATTTTTATTTTTGGCTGTCTCACCACCTTTCCCCTGGGGAGGTTTTGTGACCCCTTTCTTTTGGTCACCCCCTGTGGAAGTTTTGGACACCCTAGTCTTGACCCAATGGTCCGCCTTCTTTCCCAATTCTTGGGGAGAAATTGGTCCTAGGTCTACCAGATGCTGATGCAGTTTATCATTGAAACAATTACTTAACAGGTGTTCTTTCACAAATAAATTGTACAGCCCATCATAATTACTTACACCACTGCCTTGAATCCAACCATCTAGTGTTTTTACTGAGTAGTCTACAAAGTCAACCCAGGTTTGGCTTGAGGATTTTTGAGCCCCCCTGAATCTAATCCTATACTCCTCAGTGGAGAATCCAAAGCCCTCAATCAGGGTACCCTTCATGAGGTCCTAAGATTCTGCATCTTTTCCAGAGAGTGTGAGGAGTCTATCCCTACACTTTCCTGTGAACATTTCCCAAAGGAGAGCACCCCAGTGAGATCTGTTCACTTTTCTGGTTACACAAGCCCTCTCAAAAGCTGTGAACCATTTGGTGATGTCATCACCATCTTCATATTTAGTTACAATCCCTTTAGGGATTTTCAACATGTTAGGAGAATCTCTGACCCTATTTATGTTGCTGCCACCATTGATGGGTCCTAGGCCCATCTCTTGTCTTTCCCTCTCTATGGCTAGGATCTGTCTTTCCAAAGCCAATCTTTTGGCCATCCTGGCTAACTGGATGTCCCCTTCACTGGAGTTATCCTCAGTGATTTCAGAGTTGTTGGTCCCTCCTGTGAGGGAACCAGCATCTCTGACTATTATTTGTGGAGTCAGGGCTTGAGTAGCCCTGCTCTCCCTAAGTAGGACTGGAGGGGGGGAATTTCCCTCCAAGTCACTATCCTCTGAGTTGCCACCCTCAGAGGGGTTGGCCTTTTCAAACTCTGCCAAAAGCTCCTGGAGCTGTACTTTGGTAGGTTTGGGGCCCATTGCTATTTTCTTTAGTTTACAGAGTGACCTTAGCTCTCTCATCTGTAGATGGAGGTAAGGTGTGGTGTCGAGTTCCACCACAGCCACATCTGTGCTAGACATTTTGCTTCTAAAAGTTGGAATACTTTTTAAGAATCTAAAACTGGTTCTAGAATCTAATTCAAACTTTTACAAACTTTTAAACTCTAAAAGAAATGCTAAACAGGATCTAACACCAGGCCCTAGCAGGTCTTTTAAGAATTTAGAAAACTTTTTCAAATTGCAAAAATCAATTTCTAATGACAATTTTGGAATTTGTTGTGTGATCAGGTATTGGCTGAGTAGTCCAGCAAATGCAAAGTCTTGTACCCCACCGCTGATCCACCAATGTAGGAAGTTGGCTCTGTATGTGCTATTTCAAAGTAAGGAATAGCATGCACAGAGTCCAAGGGTTCCCCTTAGAGGTAAAATAGTGGTAAAAATAGATAATACTAATGCTCTATTTTGTGGTAGTGTGGTCGAGCAGTAGGCTTATCCAAGGAGTAGTGTTAAGCATTTGTTGTACATACACATAGACAATAAATGAGGTACACACACTCAGAGACAAATCCAGCCAATAGGTTTTGTATAGAAAAATATCTTTTCTTAGTTTATTTTAAGAACCACAGGTTCAAATTTAACATGTAATATCTTGTTTGAAAGGTATTGCAGGTAAGTACATTAGGAACTTTGAATCATTTCAATTGCATGTATACTTTTCAAGTTATTCACAAATAGCTATTTAAAAAGTGGACACTTAGTGCAATTTTCACAGTTCCTGGGGGAGGTAAGTTTTTGTTAGTTTTACCAGGTATGCAAGACACTTACAGGGTTCAGTTCTTGGTCCAAGGTAGCCCACCGTTGGGGGTTCAGAGCAACCCCAAAGTTACCACACCAGCAGCTCAGGGCCGGTCAGGTGCAGAGTTCAAAGTGGTGCCCAAAACGCATAGGCTAGAATGGAGAGAAGGGGGTGCCCCGGTTCCGGTCTGCTTGCAGGTAAGTACCCGCGTCTTCGGAGGGCAGACCAGGGGGGTTTTGTAGGGCACCGGGGGGGGACACAAGCCCACACAGAAATTTCACCCTCAGCAGCGCGGGGGCGGCCGGGTGCAGTGTAGGAACAAGCGTCTGGTTCGCAATGGAAGTCAATGAGAGATCAGGGGATCTCTTCAGCGCTGCAGGCAGGCAAGGGGGGGCTTCCTCGGGGAAACCTCCGCTTGGGCAAGGGAGAGGGACTCCTGGGGGTCATGTCTGCAGTGAAAGTCCGGTCCTTCGGGTCCTGGGGGCTGCGGGTGCAGGGTCTTTTCCAGGCGTCGGGACTTAGGTTTCAGAGAGTCGCGGTCAGGGGAAGCCTCGGGATTCCCTCTGCAGGCGGCGCTGTGGGGGCTCAGGGGGGACAGGTTTTGGTACTCACAGTCGTAGTGTAGTCCGGGGGTCCTCCCTGAGGTGTTGGTTCTTGTAAAGAAATGGCTCCCTGTTGCAGTTACCCCCCACTTTTTGCCTGATACTGATGCTGACTTGACTGAGAAGAGTGCTGGGACCCTGCTAACCAGGCCCCAGCACCAGTGTTCCTTCACCTAAAACGTACCATTGTATCCACAATTGGCACACCCTGGCATTCAGATAAGTCCCTTGTAACTGGTACTTCTAGTACCAAGGGCCCTGATGCCAAGGAAGGTCTCTAAGGGCTGCAGCATGTCTTATGCCACCCTAGAGACCCCTCACTCAGCACAGACACACTGCTTACAAGCCTGTGTGTGCTAGTGAGAACAAAATGAGTAAGTCGACATGGCACTCCCCTCAGGGTGCCATGCCAGCCTCTCACTGCCTATGCAGTATAGGTAAGACACCCCTCTAGCAGGCCTTACAGCCCTAAGGCAGGGTGCACTATACCATAGGTGAGGGTACCAATGCATGAGCATGGTACCCCTACAGTGTCTAAACAAAACCTTAGACATTGTAAGTGCAGGGTAGCCATAAGAGTATATGGTCTGGGAGTCTGTCAAACACGAACTCCACAGCACCATAATGGCTACACTGAAAACTGGGAAGTTTGGTATCAAACTTCTCAGCACAATAAATGCACACTGATGCCAGTGTACATTTTATTGTAAAATACACCACAGAGGGCACCTTAGAGGTGCCCCCTGAAACTTAACCAACTATCTGTGTAGGCTGACTGGTTCTAGCAGCCTGCCACAAACCGAGACATGTTGCTGGCCCCATGGGGAGAGTGCCTTTGTCACTCTGAGGCCAGTAACAAAGCCTGCACTGGGTGGAGATGCTAACACCTCCCCCAGGCAGGAATTGTCACACCTGGCGGTGAGCCTCAAAGGCTCACCTCCTTTGTGCCAACCCAGCAGGACACTCCAGCTAGTGGAGTTGCCCGCCCCCTCCGGCCAGGCCCCACTTTTGGCGGCAAGGCCGGAGAAAATAATGAGAAAAACAAGGAGGAGTCTCTGGCCAGTCAGGACAGCCCCTAAGGTGTCCTGAGCTGAAGTGACTCTAACTTTTAGAAATCCTCCATCTTGCAGATGGAGGATTCCCCCAATAGGGTTAGGATTGTGACCCCCTCCCCTTGGGAGGAGGCACAAAGAGGGTGTACCCACCCTCAGGGCTAGTAGCCATTGGCTACTAACCCCCCAGACCTAAACACGCCCTTAAATTTAGTATTTAAGGGCTACCCTGAACCCTAGAAAATTAGATTCCTGCAACAACAAGAAGAAGGACTGCCTAGCTGAAAAACCCCTGCAGAGGAAGACCAGAAGACAACTGCCTTGGCTCCAGAAACTCACCGGCCTGTCTCCTGCCTTCCAAAGATCCTGCTCCAGCGACGCCTTCCAAAGGGACCAGCGACCTCGACATCCTCCGAGGACTGCCACTGCTTCGAAAAGACAAGAAACTCCCGAGGACAGCGGACCTGCTCCAAGAAAAGCTGCAACTTTGTTTCCAGCAGCTTTAAAGAACCCTGCAAGCTCCCCGCAAGAAGCGTGAGACTTGCAACACTGCACCCGGCGACCCCGACTCGGCTGGTGGAGATCCGACACCTCAGGAGGGACCCCAGGACTACTCTGATACTGTGAGTACCAAAACCTGTCCCCCCTGAGCCCCCACAGCGCCGCCTGCAGAGGGAATCCCGAGGCTTCCCCTGACCGCGACTCTTTGAACCTAAAGTCCCGACGCCTGGGAGAGACCCTGCACCCGCAGCCCCCAGGACCTGAAGGACCGGACTTTCACTGGAGAAGTGACCCCCAGGAGTCCCTCTCCCTTGCCCAAGTGGAGGTTTCCCCGAGGAATCCCCCCCTTGCCTGCCTGCAGCGCTGAAGAGATCCCGAGATCTCTCATAGACTAACATTGAAAACCCGACGCTTGTTTCTACACTGCACCCGGCCGCCCCCGCGCTGCTGAGGGTGAAATTTCTGTGTGGACTTGTGTCCCCCCCGGTGCCCTACAAAACCCCCCTGGTCTGCCCTCCGAAGACGCGGGTACTTACCTGCAAGCAGACCGGAACCGGGGCACCCCCTTCTCTCCATTCTAGCCTATGTGTTTTGGGCACCACTTTGAACTCTGCACCTGACCGGCCCTGAGCTGCTGGTGTGGTGACTTTGGGGTTGCTCTGAACCCCCAACGGTGGGCTACCTTGGACCAAGAACTGAACCCTGTAAGTGTCTTACTTACCTGGTAAAACTAACAAAAACTTACCTCCCCCAGGAACTGTGAAAAATTGCACTAAGTGTCCACTTTTAAAACAGCTATTTGTCAATAACTTGTAAAGTATACATGCAATTTTTATGATTTGAAGTTCCTAAATTACTTACCTGCAATACCTTTCGAATGAGATATTACATGTAGAATTTGAACCTGTGGTTCTTAAAATAAACTAAGAAAAGATATTTTTCTATATAAAAACCTATTGGCTGGATTTGTCTCTGAGTGTGTGTACCTCATTTATTGTCTTGTGTATGTACAACAAATGCTTAACACTACTCCTTGGATAAGCCTACTGCTCGACCACACTACCACAAAATAGAGCATTAGTATTATCTATTTTTACCACTATTTTACCTCTAAGGGGAACCCTTGGACTCTGTGCATGCTATTCCTTACTTTGAAATAGCACTGTAGGAAGTTGGCTCTGTATGTGCTATTTCAAAGTAAGGAATAGCATGCACAGAGTCCAAGGGTTCCCCTTAGAGGTAAAATAGTGGTAAAAATAGATAATACTAATGCTCTATTTTGTGGTAGTGTGGTCGAGCAGTAGGCTTATCCAAGGAGTAGTGTTAAGCATTTGTTGTACATACACATAGACAATAAATGAGGTACACACACTCAGAGACAAATCCAGCCAATAGGTTTTTGTATAGAAAAATATCTTTTCTTAGTTTATTTTAAGAACCACAGGTTCAAATTCTACATGTAATAGCTCATTCGAAAGGTATTGCAGGTAAGTACTTTAGGAACTTCAAATCATCAAAATTGCATGTATACTTTTCAAGTTATTCACAAATAGCTGTTTTAAAAGTGGACACTTAGTGCAATTTTCACAGTTCCTAGGGGAGGTAAGTTTTGATTAGTTTTTCCAGGTAAGTAAGACACTTACAGGGTTCAGTTCTTGGTCCAAGGTAGCCCACCGTTGGGGGTTCAGAGCAACCCCAAAGTCACCACACCAGCAGCTCAGGGCCGGTCAGGTGCAGAGTTCAAAGTGGTGCCCAAAACACATAGGCTAGAATGGAGAGAAGGGGGTGCCCCGGTTCCGGTCTGCTTGCAGGTAAGTACCCGCGTCTTCGGAGGGCAGACCAGGGGGGTTTTGTAGGGCACCGGGGGGGACACAAGTCCACACAGAAATTTCACCCTCAGCAGCGCGGGGGCGGCCGGGTGCAGTGTAGAAACAAGCGTCGGGTTTGTAATGGAAGTCAATGAGAGATCTAGGGATCTCTTCAGCGCTGCAGGCAGGCAAGGGGGGGGTTCCTCGGGGAAACCTCCACTTGGGCAAGGGAGAGGGACTCCTGGGGGTCACTCCTCCAGTGAAAGTCCGGTCCTTCAGGTCCTGGGGGCTGCGGGTGCAGGGTCTCTCCCAGGTGTCGGGACTTTGGATTCAAAAGAGTCGCGGTCAGGGGAAGCCTCGGGATTCCCTCTGCAGGCGGCGCTGTGGGGGCTCAGGGGGGACAGGTTTTGGTACTCACAGTATCAGAGTAGTCCTGGGGTCCCTCCTGAGGTGTTGGATCGCCACCAGCCGAGTCGGGGTCGCCGGGTGCAGTGTTGCAAGTCTCACGCTTCTTGCGGGGAGCTTGCAGGGTTCTTTAAAGCTGCTGGAAACAAAGTTGCAGCTTTTCTTGGAGCAGGTCCGCTGTCCTCGGGAGTTTCTTGTCTTTTCGAAGCAGGGGCAGTCCTCAGAGGATGTCGAGGTCGCTGGTCCCTTTGGAAGGCGTCGCTGGAGCAGGATCTTTGGAAGGCAGGAGACAGGCCGGTGAGTTTCTGGAGCCAAGGCAGTTGTCGTCTTCTGGTCTTCCTCTGCAGGGGTTTTCAGCTAGGCAGTCCTTCTTCTTGTAGTTGCAGGAATCTAATCTTCTAGGGTTCAGGGTAGCCCTTAAATACTAAATTTAAGGGCGTGTTTAGGTCTGGGGGGTTAGTAGCCAATGGCTACTAGCCCTGAGGGTGGGTACACCCTCTTTGTGCCTCCTCCCAAGGGGAGGGGGTCACAATCCTAACCCTATTGGGGGAATCCTCCATCTGCAAGATGGAGGATTTCTAAAAGTCAGAGTCACCTCAGCTCAGGACACCTTAGGGGCTGTCCTGACTGGCCAGTGAGGCCAGTGACTCCTCCTTGTTGCTTTCTTTGTTCCCTCCAGCCTTGCCGCCAAAAGTGGGGGCCGTGGCCGGAGGGGGCGGGCAACTCCACTAAGCTGGAGTGCCCTGCTGGGCTGTGACAAAGGGGTGAGCCTTTGAGGCTCACCGCCAGGTGTTACAGCTCCTGCCTGGGGGAGGTGTTAGCATCTCCACCCAGTGCAGGCTTTGTTACTGGCCTCAGAGTGACAAAGGCACTCTCCCCATGGGGCCAGCAACATGTCTCTGGTGTGGCAGGCTGCTGGAACTAGTCAGCCTACACAGACAGTCGGTTAAGTTTCAGGGGGCACCTCTAAGGTGCCCTCTGGGGTGTGTTTTGCAATAAAATGTACACTGGCATCAGTGTGCATTTATTGTGCTGAGAAGTTTGATACCAAACTTCCCAGTTTTCAGTGTAGCCATTATGGTGCTGTGGAGTTCGTGTAAAACAGACTCCCAGACCATATACTCTTATGGCTACCCTGCACTTACAATGTCTAAGGTTTTGTTTAGACACTGTAGGGGCACAGTGCTCATGCACGGGTACCCTCACCTATGGTATAGTGCACCCTGCCTTAGGGCTGTAAGGCCTGCTAGAGGGGTGTCTTACCTATACTGCATAGGCAGTGAGAGGCTGGCATGGCACCCTGAGGGGAGTGCCATGTCGACTTACTCATTTTGTTCTCACTAGCACACACAGGCTTGTAAGCAGTGTGTCTGTGCTGAGTGAGGGGTCTCTAGGGTGGCATAAGACATGCTGCAGCCCCTAGAGACCTTCCTTGGCATCAGGGCCCTTGGTACTAGAAGTACCAGTTACAAGGGACTTATCTGAATGCCAGGGTGTGCCAATTGTGGATACAATGGTACATTTTAGGTGAAGGAACACTGGTGCTGGGGCCTGGTTAGCAGGGTCCCAGCACTCTTCTCAGTCAAGTCAGCATCAGTATCAGGCAAAAAGTGGGGGGTAACTGCAACAGGGAGCCATTTCTTTACACAAGCCCCCCCCAGCCCACAGGCCAGGAGACTCAGCCCAAGCTGGGAGAGTCTTCCTAGTCTGTCAGGCGAGGAAGAGTAGGAGAAATAGGCTGGTTAGTTGCAGGGCCTACTCTGCCTTACATCCTTCTGTTCAGGTCATTCCCTTTGGGGAACTGACCTACTTCCACAGTGATAGGACCTAGTCTGAATTGCCTCTTGTCTGCCTCTTCAATGTCTCCACCCATTCTTTCTATTTTGGTCTTAGAGGTATCCACCTCTGCTAACTTTATCTTGGCCAGGGTTACCCCTAGCTTACCCAGAGAGGTTACCCAGAGCTGGAGTAACCCCACCATGACCAATAGGGTCAGGGGGCCTAGCTTGCTATTTGGCATGGGGTCAGACCACCATGCTAAGGATAGTGCAGCCATAAAGGCTAACACCCAGCAGAGGCCACTGACAGCTGTCAGTGCCCAGAACCACACCTTTAGCTCTTCACCTAAAGGGGAAGGGGCTAAGTTACAGGCCTCTTTGGGTTCAGGTTGCCTGTCTGCTGTATTAGAGTGGGGGGTTACCACATCTTGTAGTAAACACCCTTCTTCCACTCTTTCTTCTGTTAGCTGAGGAGCCACCCACTCAGGTTTAACAGTTGCCTGACTAGCCAGGACTTCTTGTGGGTCAGGTTGGACTTTATCAGGGCCATTTTTGGAGTTCTCCCCTACTGGAGCAGAATCTCCTTGGCTTGCTGTAACCTTGGCTAAAGGTTGTCCACCCTTCCTACTCTGTTTTCTTTTCTTCTTCTTCTGGGGCCTGCTTGCATTTACTGCAGAGGCAGGACTTCCAGAATCCTTGGGAGAGGACTGGCACTGGACCAGTTCCTCTCTTGGGCTCTGACTAACCTCTGGGTAGTCATTTCCAAGGAGACAATCAAGGGGGAGGTCTGTACTGACTACTACCCTTCTCCAGCTAAGAGTGCCACCCACTTCTATGGGTACTAAAGCCACAGGCCTCTTAGTGACCCTGTCTAGGCTAACTCTTACCCTGGCAGTCTCACCTGGGATGTACTGGTTTGAGAGCACCAGCCTGTCATGCACAATAGTGTGACTGGCACAAGTGTCTCTCAGGGCAGTGGTTGGGATCCCATTCACCAGTAGGTGGTGGAAGTGTCTACTTCCCTCTGGAATCTCCAACTCACCTGTTGGGCCCTGTTTCCAGTTGAAGGCTATGAAGACCTCCTCATCTGAGGAGTCATCTCCCATGGCTACACTGGTTACCCCTGGAATCTTGTTCTGGGGTTTGTTTTTGGGACAAGAAGTGTCCTTGGTGTGGTGCCCAGACTGTTTACAGTTGTGGCACCATGCCTTAGTGGCATCCCAGTTCTTACCCTGGTACCCACCTTTGTTTTGGGTTGTGTCTTGGGGCCCACCCACCTGTTCTGGTTTTTGGGGGCCTACAGAGGACTCTTTTTCTTGGTTTCTAGTGTCACCCACTTTCTCCTGGGGAGTTTTTGTAACCCCTTTCTTTTGGTCACCCCCAGTGGAAGTTTTGGTTACCCTAGTCTTGACCCAGTGGTCTGCCTTCTTTCCCAATTCTTGGGGAGAAATTGGACCTAGGTCTACCAGATACTGATGCAACTTTTCATTGAAGCAGTTACTTAAAATGTGTTCTTTCATAAACAAATTATAAAGCCCAACATAGTCACACACTTCATTTCCAGTTAACCAACCATCTAGTGTTTTTACTGAGTAGTCTACAAAATCAACCCAGGTCTGGCTCGAGGATTTTTGAGCCCCCCTGAATCTAATTCTATACTCCTCAGTGGAGAATCCAAAGCCCTCAATCAGGGTACCCTTCATGAGGTCATAAGATTCTGCATCTTTTCCAGAGAGTGTGAGGAGTCTATCCCTACACTTTCCAGTGAACATTTCCCAAAGGAGAGCACCCCAGTGAGATCTGTTTACTTTTCTGGTTACACAAGCCCTCTCAAAAGCTGTGAACCATTTGGTGATGTCATCACCATCTTCATATTTTGTTACAATCCCTTTGGGGATTTTTAGGATGTCAGGAGAATCTCTGACCCTATTTAAGTTGCTGCCACCATCGATGGGACCTAGGCCCATCTCTTTTCTTTCCCTTTCTATGGCTAGGAGCTGCTTTTCCAAAGCCAATCTTTTGGCCATCCTGGCTAACTGGATGTCCTCTTCACTGGGGCTATCCTCAGTGATTTCAGAGGTGTTGGTCTCTCCTGTGAGGGAACCAGCATCTCTGACTATTATTTTTGGAGTCAGGGTTTGAGGGACCCTGTTCTCCCTAGATAGGACTGGTAGGGGGGAATTTTCCTCCAAGTCACTATCCTCTTCCTCTGAGTTGCCACCCTCAGAGGGGTTGGCCTTTTCAAACTCTGCCAAAAGCTCCTGGAGCTGTATTTTGGTAGGTTTGGGGCCCATTGTTATTTTCTTTATTTTACAGAGTGACCTTAGCTCCCTCATCTTAAGATGGAGGTAAGGTGTGGTGTCGAGTTCCACCACAGTCACATCTGTGCTAGACATTTTGCTTCTAAAAGTTGGAATACTTTTTAAGAATCTACAACTGGTTCTAGAATCTAATTCAAACTTTTACAAACTTTTAAACTCTAAAAGAAATGCTAAACAGGATCTAACACAAGGCCCTAGCAGGTCTTTTAAGAATTTAGAAAACTTTTCAAATTGCAAAAATCAATTTCTAATGACAATTTTGGAATTTGTCGTGTGATCAGGTATTGGCTGAGTAGTCCAGCAAATGCAAAGTCTTGTACCCCACCGCTGATCCACCAATGTAGGAAGTTGGCTCTGTATGTGCTATTTCAAAGTAAGGAATAGCATGCACAGAGTCCAAGGGTTCCCCTTAGAGGTAAAATAGTGGTAAAAATAGATAATACTAATGCTCTATTTTGTGGTAGTGTGGTCGAGCAGTAGGCTTATCCAAGGAGTAGTGTTAAGCATTTGTTGTACATACACATAGACAATAAATGAGGTACACACACTCAGAGACAAATCCAGCCAATAGGTTTTTGTATAGAAAAATATCTTTTCTTAGTTTATTTTAAGAACCACAGGTTCAAATTCTACATGTAATAGCTCATTCGAAAGGTATTGCAGGTAAGTACTTTAGGAACTTCAAATCATCAAAATTGCATGTATACTTTTCAAGTTATTCACAAATAGCTGTTTTAAAAGTGGACACTTAGTGCAATTTTCACAGTTCCTAGGGGAGGTAAGTTTTGATTAGTTTTTCCAGGTAAGTAAGACACTTACAGGGTTCAGTTCTTGGTCCAAGGTAGCCCACCGTTGGGGGTTCAGAGCAACCCCAAAGTCACCACACCAGCAGCTCAGGGCCGGTCAGGTGCAGAGTTCAAAGTGGTGCCCAAAACACATAGGCTAGAATGGAGAGAAGGGGGTGCCCCGGTTCCGGTCTGCTTGCAGGTAAGTACCCGCGTCTTCGGAGGGCAGACCAGGGGGGTTTTGTAGGGCACCGGGGGGGACACAAGTCCACACAGAAATTTCACCCTCAGCAGCGCGGGGGCGGCCGGGTGCAGTGTAGAAACAAGCGTCGGGTTTGTAATGGAAGTCAATGAGAGATCTAGGGATCTCTTCAGCGCTGCAGGCAGGCAAGGGGGGGGTTCCTCGGGGAAACCTCCACTTGGGCAAGGGAGAGGGACTCCTGGGGGTCACTCCTCCAGTGAAAGTCCGGTCCTTCAGGTCCTGGGGGCTGCGGGTGCAGGGTCTCTCCCAGGTGTCGGGACTTTGGATTCAAAAGAGTCGCGGTCAGGGGAAGCCTCGGGATTCCCTCTGCAGGCGGCGCTGTGGGGGCTCAGGGGGGACAGGTTTTGGTACTCACAGTATCAGAGTAGTCCTGGGGTCCCTCCTGAGGTGTTGGATCGCCACCAGCCGAGTCGGGGTCGCCGGGTGCAGTGTTGCAAGTCTCACGCTTCTTGCGGGGAGCTTGCAGGGTTCTTTAAAGCTGCTGGAAACAAAGTTGCAGCTTTTCTTGGAGCAGGTCCGCTGTCCTCGGGAGTTTCTTGTCTTTTCGAAGCAGGGGCAGTCCTCAGAGGATGTCGAGGTCGCTGGTCCCTTTGGAAGGCGTCGCTGGAGCAGGATCTTTGGAAGGCAGGAGACAGGCCGGTGAGTTTCTGGAGCCAAGGCAGTTGTCGTCTTCTGGTCTTCCTCTGCAGGGGTTTTCAGCTAGGCAGTCCTTCTTCTTGTAGTTGCAGGAATCTAATCTTCTAGGGTTCAGGGTAGCCCTTAAATACTAAATTTAAGGGCGTGTTTAGGTCTGGGGGGTTAGTAGCCAATGGCTACTAGCCCTGAGGGTGGGTACACCCTCTTTGTGCCTCCTCCCAAGGGGAGGGGGTCACAATCCTAACCCTATTGGGGGAATCCTCCATCTGCAAGATGGAGGATTTCTAAAAGTCAGAGTCACCTCAGCTCAGGACACCTTAGGGGCTGTCCTGACTGGCCAGTGAGGCCAGTGACTCCTCCTTGTTGCTTTCTTTGTTCCCTCCAGCCTTGCCGCCAAAAGTGGGGGCCGTGGCCGGAGGGGGCGGGCAACTCCACTAAGCTGGAGTGCCCTGCTGGGCTGTGACAAAGGGGTGAGCCTTTGAGGCTCACCGCCAGGTGTTACAGCTCCTGCCTGGGGGAGGTGTTAGCATCTCCACCCAGTGCAGGCTTTGTTACTGGCCTCAGAGTGACAAAGGCACTCTCCCCATGGGGCCAGCAACATGTCTCTGGTGTGGCAGGCTGCTGGAACTAGTCAGCCTACACAGACAGTCGGTTAAGTTTCAGGGGGCACCTCTAAGGTGCCCTCTGGGGTGTGTTTTGCAATAAAATGTACACTGGCATCAGTGTGCATTTATTGTGCTGAGAAGTTTGATACCAAACTTCCCAGTTTTCAGTGTAGCCATTATGGTGCTGTGGAGTTCGTGTAAAACAGACTCCCAGACCATATACTCTTATGGCTACCCTGCACTTACAATGTCTAAGGTTTTGTTTAGACACTGTAGGGGCACAGTGCTCATGCACGGGTACCCTCACCTATGGTATAGTGCACCCTGCCTTAGGGCTGTAAGGCCTGCTAGAGGGGTGTCTTACCTATACTGCATAGGCAGTGAGAGGCTGGCATGGCACCCTGAGGGGAGTGCCATGTCGACTTACTCATTTTGTTCTCACTAGCACACACAGGCTTGTAAGCAGTGTGTCTGTGCTGAGTGAGGGGTCTCTAGGGTGGCATAAGACATGCTGCAGCCCCTAGAGACCTTCCTTGGCATCAGGGCCCTTGGTACTAGAAGTACCAGTTACAAGGGACTTATCTGAATGCCAGGGTGTGCCAATTGTGGATACAATGGTACATTTTAGGTGAAGGAACACTGGTGCTGGGGCCTGGTTAGCAGGGTCCCAGCACTCTTCTCAGTCAAGTCAGCATCAGTATCAGGCAAAAAGTGGGGGGTAACTGCAACAGGGAGCCATTTCTTTACAAGCACATACAGAGCCAACTTCCTACAGTTCTCCACCAGCCGAGTCGGGGTCGCCGGGTGCAGTGTTGCAAGTCTCACGCTTCTTGCGGGGAGTTGCAGGGTTCTTTAAAGCTGCTTCTTGAAACAAAGTTGCAGTCTTTTTGGAGCAGGTCCGCTGTCCTCAGGAGTTTCTTGTCGTTGTCGAAGCAGGGCAGTCCTCAGAGGATTCAGAGGTCGCTGGTCCCTTTGGAAGGCGTCGCTGGAGCAGAGTTCTTTGGAAGGCAGGAGACAGGCCGGTGAGTTTCTGGAGCCAAGGCAGTTGTTGTCTTCTGGTCTTCCTCTGCAGGGGTTTTCAGCTGGGCAGTCCTTCTTCTTGTTGTTGCAGGAATCTAATTTTCTAGGGTTCAGGGTAGCCCTTAAATACTAAATTTAAGGGCGTGTTTAGGTCTGGGGGGTTAGTAGCCAATGGCTACTAGCCCTGAGGGTGGGTACACCCTCTTTGTGCCTCCTCCCAAGGGGAGGGGGGTCACAATCCTAACCCTATTGGGGGAATCCTCCATCTGCAAGATGGAGGATTTCTAAAAGTTAGAGTCACTTCAGTTCAGGACACCTTAGGGGCTGTCCTGACTGGCCAGTGACTCCTCCTTGTTGCTTTCTTTGTTCCCTCCAGCCTTGCCGCCAAAAGTGGGGGGCGGGCAACTCCACTAAGCTGGAGTGCCCTGCTGGGCTCTGACAAAGGGGTGAGCCTTTGAGGCTCACCGCCAGGTGTCACAGCTCCTGCCTGGGGGAGGTGTTAGCATCTCCACCCAGTGCAGGCTTTGTTACTGGCCTCAGAGTGACAAAGGCACTCTCCCCATGGGGCCAGCAACATGTCTCTAGTGTGGCAGGCTGCTGGAACTAGTCAGCCTACACAGACAGTCGGTTAAGTTTCAGGGGGCACCTCTAAGGTGCCCTCTGGGGTGTATTTTGCAATAAAATGTACACTGGCATCAGTGTGCATTTATTGTGCTGAGAAGTTTGATACCAAACTTCCCAGTTTTCAGTGTAGCCATTATGGTGCTGTGGAGTTCGTGTTTGACAAACTCCCAGACCATCTACTCTTATGGCTACCCTGCACTTACAATGTCTAAGGTTTTGTTTAGACACTGTAGGGGTACCATGCTCATGCACTGGTACCCTCACCTATGGTATAGTGCACCCTGCCTTAGGGCTGTAAGGCCTGCTAGAGGGGTGACTGACCTATACTTGCATAGGCAGTGAGAGGCTGGCATGGCACCCTGAGGGGAGTGCCATGTCGACTTACTCGTTTTGTTCTCACTAGCACACGCAAGCTGGCAAGCAGTGTGTCTGTGCTGAGTGAGAGGTCTCCAGGGTGGCATAAGACATGCTGCTGCCCTTAGGGACCTTCCTTGGCATCAGGGCCCTTGGTACTAGAAGTACCAGTTACAAGGGATTTATCTGGATGCCAGGGTCTGCCAATTGTGGATTCAAAAGTACAGGTTAGGGAAAGAACACTGGTGCTGGGGCCTGGTTAGCAGGCCTCAGCACACTTTCAATTGTAAACATAGCATCAGCAAAGGCAAAAAGTCAGGGGGCAACCATGCCAAGGAGGCATTTCCTTACACACACCTTGTGCGTACAAACAAACCATCTTTTGGGCCATTTAAGTCTTACTGTTCTAGTTGGATTAATCCTCTAATACTGCAGAAATATTGACAGCAGTATCTTGCTATTGAGAGTTCTAGTTACTATTTTGTTTTAGATGTTGCTTTTGTGTGAAGGACCTACGTTGCTGTTGGATGCATGATGATTCTGATGCCAACACTAAGCTTATAATATTGATATCTTGCAGGCTTTCAGCAAAAAGAAAGTTGATGATAGAAAAGAATGGCTAACAAACTTCATGGAGGACAGGCGGCAGCGCCGGTTGCATGGTTTACCGGAGGTGAGAATTGAACTTCCAAGGTTTGACGGGATGGCTTGAGTGCTGACCTAACATGAATTTTAATAGTCTTTCATTTGTTCTTTCAGCAATTCCTGTATGGCACTGCAACGAAGCACTTAACCTACAATGATTTCATCAACAAAGAACTAATTCTGTTCTCCAACTCAGACAATGAGCGATCCATTCCTTCCCTTGTTGATGGTGAGAACTTTTCAAAGCCTTGACTGTGTCGGACATCTCCCTCATTTTCTTCTTGCTCATGTTCTGCTACTGTTCAATGGTAGTTATTCAAATGTTTAAACTGCTCGGATAGTAAGCGGTGATCCTGTAGTAAAAATAAATACACTGTTACTGTTTATATCCTATAATTTCAGATCAGTTTTATTAAACCTGACTGCTTTGGAATGCCACACGTGATGGGTTAAAGATACCCATACCTATACAGTGGTATGTTGCCCCTGACCGAAATAATTGAAAGCGGATAATGGGCATTCCAAGCCATAGTTGGAATAGCATAGTCACAGACAGGGGCTCCAATCTTAGTGGGAGTTGTCTAATCCTGTCATTGCCCCACAGTCTGAGTAGTGCTGCTGTTCATGGGGAGAACAGAGTTGGGAAGTACGCAGAAAGGTCTAGATGGAGTAGTGGGATGGAGTATGTAAATCAGAAAAGTGGGATGGAGTATGTAAATCAGTTTGACAAATCAGAACGGTGGGGTAGCCATGCTACGGTGGTTGTGCATGTTTTAGCCAAGATGATTATTTATACCCTGTAGTAATCGTACCGGGGGGGGCTGCCAATTTGAAGACCAAGGGCAATATGCAGTAGTATGTGTTTATTCCTGCTCATCAGACTGTGTTGAGTCTGCTAGGACTGGGATAAGAAATAGACCATCCTTGTGATGTGAGTCTAAAGTAAATATGAAAAGAATGTGGTCTTGTGCTTCTAAAACCGTTAGTTACGCTATAGCCAATTCAGCAGAAAGCACTACCACAAATGTTATTCTATCCACGTTGGGTGAATAGATAATTTCTTTAACAGTAAGTGATCATCATGTGTGCTACCAGACTAGAGTAGCCTCTCTCTAGCGAGTATGAGGTTTGAGTTTGATGTTCCTTTAGAAAGGATGGCTTGGAGATCTTCCAGGCATATTAAAGCATATCTCCCACATATCTTCCCACATGTGTGAAAGATCGTATCCTTTTACTTCAGTAGATCTAGATGCAAACATCAAATTCGGATTTCTAAATGAAAGAAAAGGTATAATTGTAGTTTTTTAACAAGAAAACAAGGTTACTTCAATATACTGTCATTTTGGATTTCAGGGTCTTAAGATTAAAATAAAATCAAACACGATCTTGGGTTGTGAAATATTTTTTCACATTGCTGGAGGTGCTGAAAGAATGCAAGATATTATGATCATCTCTGGGCTTACTACCTCACGCACTGCTGAAGTGATAGAGGGGAAGAAAGGAATCTTACTAGTGTCTGGTGGAGTGACGGCATTCTGATACAGCCACTTGAAAAATACAATTGTCACTCTTTCATATGCAGGTCAGAGATACACCATTCAAACATCACTCCACTACATGCAGAGATTATTTGTATTCTAATGCATAAATGAAAACTGTATATGTTCAGTGATCTAGTAAAGTTGCCACATATCTTTCATTCTGTTACTAATTAACCTGTTTGGATCATGTCTGGACCCAAATGTATTTACTTAGTTGTAGAAAAAATGGAGAACAGTTGCAGAAAGTGTGCTCAGTCATACTTCAATAACGTCTGCTTTAGTAACTTCTCAGAATTGTTAGTACTGAAGGAGCTTTGTGTTGCTAAGCTTGCTTCACCCACCATCCCTTTCTTGCTCAAATGCCTTCCATTATAACTGCTTGTTTTTCATTTTTGGAGTTGATGAGAATCGCAGCTTTAGTGTTGAGGAATGAACCGTAACATATAATGGGTGGTAATGTAGTTGGGCTAAAGTGATGGGGGAAAAACTCTGTATATGCTTACTTAAAACATGTAAATACTAGGACTGCAAGTGTATTTGACACACCATTCCCCTGAATAGGTTTCAAACCAGGACAAAGGAAAGTGTTGTTTACCTGTTTCAAGAGGAATGACAAGCGAGAAGTGAAGGTTGCACAGTTAGCTGGGTCGGTTGCTGAAATGTCAGCTTATCACCACGGTGAGGTGAGTAGCGCCTCAATGTTTGTTGAGAACACCACTAGTGTGCCTACTGGTTGTCTTCCTACGTTGCCCTGCTTTCTCATTTTTTCCTTTTGCCATCTGTAACTTTCAAAATTTGGTTACTATCTTTCTTTTCCTTGAGCTAGTTTAAAAACATGCATCTATATAATACTTTTGTAATGAGCCTTAAATCTTATACTGAATCCTCCTCCTCGTATTTTGCATTGACATGTATTTTGATGAACATTTTTTTCAGATCAAATGATAGCCTCTTGAATTTTAATTTCCTGAAAGAAATAGATGCCAACATTTTCAACCTCCTTGCAATGATATGCAATCTAGACAAATTTGGATTCAAGATGTAGACATCCTCCCTTCTAGAATTCACAAGCACCATTTTCTTAACATTCTAGTATAAGGAGAGCAATATGAATGATATGAACATTACTTTTAAAAGATGTACACTAACAATGATTCCCAGTCTGATTGAGTGAGCCTAGTTTGCTCTCTGTTAGTGGAGATCTTGGGAAGAAATTTGATGTTATCTTGATAGTTTGAGTATTTTGAAGCATACTCTGAAGTTTATACTTTATGGTGAAAGGAGCAGGGATAACCCACTTCCTCCTCAGCAAATGAGGAATGTACTTTGGGTTGTGTTAGTAAATTCCCATGAATCCATCTTGTGGTGTGGGGATGGCATGCTACTGTTGGGAGTGGGCAGAGGTGTTCAAAATGAAGGTACTCTAACTAGAAATCAGACATGAGGAATAATTCCTTTTATTGTAATATTACTTGCAAGCTGAATTATGTCCGCTATTCTCCGTATGTCTGGGTTGAGCCGCATTACCACTGTTTTTCTAACTACAGCATTGTCTCATTTTCTAGCAAGCTTTGATGATGACGATTGTCAATTTAGCACAGAGCTTCGTAGGTAGCAACAACGCCAACCTGCTTCAGCCAATTGGTCAGTTTGGAACAAGGCTTCATGGAGGCAAAGATGCTGCCAGCCCTCGTTACATTTTCACAATGTTAAGGTGAGTCTGAGGATTGTTTTATTATTTTTTTATGGTTGCTGTTTTCCTGATTCTTACATTACATGAAACTGATACCTGTTTCAATGAAAATATGATAACATTAATGACATATTGTCAGGAACGCAGTCCATTCCAGTTGATTGACTGCTTTGTTTGTGTTTACTTTTGATATGGACTTCTAACCACAGATTCCTCACATTCAGAATATCCCTCAGGTGCCAAACTGAATCCATACATTTAATTTAGCAATGCTCCCATGCACCAGCAGGTGGTGGTGTTCATCCTGGCACTGATAACATACCACCAGGGAAGTGACCTAGCAAAGCAGCATATAAGCACCACGAGCACGCTGTCAGTTGTTTTCTTTCCGCCCCTTCCTACAACAAGATGGATCTCAGTTGCCAGCTTTTTCGGTGTTCTGGCCACTCCAAAAACATTTCAGTGTGTTTAGGAATTATGTCCCCAAGGCATCAGGACTCCAGCCATTCTTAGACTCCAGGCAGCAGATGTCAGTCAAGGACCTGCATAACCCTCACAAAGTATACCTTTAGTGCCTAGGCTCTGATCATGAAGTTGTGTGACCTGGGTGCCTTAATAGACCCAAAAATGACTTGAGACCGGGAGACGAAGCTATACATCGCAGAGCATAAGTTGTAGCGGTCTACATACACTTACAGCTCCAAAATGCTGGCTGATTCCCAGTCACAAGGCAGTTCCTGCGACTACTCCACTTTCCATGGTAAACCTTCTGATCATTCAAAGTCAAAATGCAAAAACTAACAAGCTTTTTGTGTCTCAAATCCAATGATGTTCCTGAGGGAAGGCTTGAGAGTGTCCACATTTACGCTGCACTCCTTCGAGAACACTGGCTATGGAACAAATACCTCAGCTGGTCCAGCCACCCCGAGTTTCCTAATCTGTTGTCGACCCCATCAAATCATGGTCTTCAAGGAGGTCATGCTGTAAATCTGTAGTGTGGTTCCAGCTCCTTATGTCGCATATTTGGGCCATGCAGAACTTCAAGGGTCTGCACTTGGTTTACCGCTGGTTTGCCCTCCCTACAATGGCCTGTCCCTGTAGGCCCCAATACCGGGCATATACCAACTCTGGTACAAACTTCCACACCAAGCCCAAGATCCACGCCAGTACCAACTCAGCAGGCATAAGTAAACGACCTGGTGCTGACACCTATGTTGAACAGAGCTAAATTGATGCCATGCTATGAGAACACAAATGCATAGCGAGTTGTTATAACTTACTCCAACCTGGTGCTTCTACTGTTGAGCAACTATAAGCAGCGGCTTCATTCTCTTTTCAGCTCTTGATTCTGATTCTGTGCCAGAACAGGGGCCACCTTGGGATACTGAGGTGGCTTGCTTGCTTCCCCACATTATACTGAAGACACCTTACATGTTGACTTAAAATCCCAGTAGGCTTGTCACCCCTGTTAAACAGAACTTTAATCACCACATGGGCAACCAACAGAGAAGAGTGCCTCCTAAACAGCGGGGTTCTGAGAGCAACTTAGTTACTAGATTTGCAAATACCCTCCACTGACACCAAGAGAAATGTTCTGACTGAGATTCTCCAGCCTAGGACAATGACATTAGAGCCTGTGCTCTCTTTCAGTGATGCACTCATGACTTTCTTGATGTCCACACAGTCAGGTTCTTGTCTGCCCGGAAGTCAGCAAGTAGCCAGATAACGCAGGCCTACTCACGATGATCTGATATAGTCACCAAGCACACTACTCCGAATAGTCTTCATTCTACAGTCTTCAACCAGTAAGATTAATCCTAACTCATTTCCTACCAATCCCCTAGATCGAGAATCCAATTGAATCAATGCCTTTGGCAAGTGAATATTTTCTTCCTCCATTTTAGCACTGCAGTCCATAAATACTGTCTGCTGGGCTGCTATACCCATGCATTATGAAACGTTTCCAGCAAGATGTTATTGCCGTCCTGGAAACCCTTCGGGCCTTCTTGGCTCAGGCAATCCTTGATGGGCAGGATGCATTGAAATATGTTATCCATGCAGGCAAAACACCATGAGATGCATTGGCAAAGCAGATGGTACCAGCGCCGGGCTCTGCAGACATGCATGTATGAGATTGACTGGATTTTCCGGTGATGTGAAGGCATCGCTGATGGACATTCCCTTTCATGATTTTTAACTCTTTGGAAAGAGGGCTGCTGGAATTGTTTAAAGATAGTAGGACCACACTCCTGCCAAACAATTCCCCTATCAGTTCTGCAAATTTAGGGCCTACCCCAGGGGGTTAGCTTATAGGAAATGGCAACCTTCCCAACCAGTGATGCAGCAGCCAAGCTTAGTGTGAGGAAATGGGGTGTATTCTATGGCCTGGTACTGCAACCTCGTTGTGTAATACACTTACCAACCCTTTTAGGACCCATAGGTTTAGTCTATCTAACCCTCAAGTCAATCTGGAGTAGCAGTGGTACTGAGCAGCAAGGCTTACAGAGGGGCACAAGTGTTAAGTGTTTAAACAGCATCAAAACAATTGAAGAAGAAATCAACACAACTTTTGCCAGGGATGCCCCTTGCTTGCAAAGTGCCCTCAGGTCAGAATGTGGTTGGTAACCAATGGGCTGCCAGGTTCCCTCCCACCTAGTGCCCACTTCCTGTGGAGTGTGGCATATGGCTATCCCAGATACACCATTATGACCACTCCCAAGAGGGTGAGACCCCTCCAAGTGTACAGACCTCCCTAGGGCACCCCCGGGGTAGGACTATCTCTGGGTTACATACCCCAGGGGAAACCTGCTTGACAGCTGGTGCCCTCTCTCTGCTCCCTGTGCTAGCCTGTCTACCTCCACCATGGGGAATCCAAGAACCCCCACCCCCCTCCCCCATGTCTTGCATGAAGGACACTTCACCTGTCAGATCTGCAGGGCTTTTTTTTTTTGTTGTGTCCACTCCACAGGCCCTCCACTTTTTGGAGGTACTGCTTTGGTATCTATTCTGTCGGTTAAGAATCTGCACTTAGAAGTAGGATGGATACACTTAGAAGTATCCATCAGAAGAACAAGCTAGTTCCCTTTGGTAATTCTTGTTTTGCAATATTCTGTCCAACTGCAGATTGCTCACTGCCCTCCCACCTCCCCCTTCTGTGGCACTGGGGCAGCTGAGTGCAGACGTGTAGTACAGCGTTGGGTGCCTAGTGTTACTCAGTAGATATTGGTCAGGTCACAAAGATGCTGCCTGTTAAGACTGGTGGGAGTGGGGGTTGGGGGTTCAGTCAAGAGAAAAAAAAAATGGGTTCCAGTCTTGAGATGCTCTTAGACGTTATGATACCTTGGGTCCTCTTCTCCACAGGCGACCGGTGCCGAGGTGTCTGGAGGCGTCCCAAAATTGTCTGGTCTTAGCCAGCTGAATAAAACTAGTCAGTGCGAACACTGATAGTTGGTATGTTTTCAGGGGGCACCTCTAATGTGCCCTCTGGGTGCATGTATTAAATCCATCATTGGCATCCGTGAGGGTTTATTAATACAAGATGCTTGATACCAAACATCCATATTTTCAGTGAAGCCACCTTTTAGCTGGGGAACTTGTAGTGACCAGTGTCCAGCACATGTATTTGAATGGCTTCCCTGTTAACTCACTAGGTCTAAGAATCGACAGACATAGCTGGGGCATATCCGCTTGTGCAGACTTGTCCTCATAAATAAGGTAGTGCACCCTGCCTTAGGGCTGTAAGGCCGGCTGTAGGGGTAACTTATGTTACATTCAGAGTTGGGGTACATGTCATGTTTGTACTTTTAGCTGCACCAAGACACGCAACCTGCAGTGGCAGTCTGCATGTGCTAGGTGAGGTTTCTCTGAGGGTGGCAAAATACATGCTACAACCCTTTGGGACACTCTTCGGTGCCCATGCCCTAGGTGCCAGGTGTACCATTTACGAGGGACTTACAGAGGGTGCAAAGGTATTGCCACTAGGGAAACAAATGCCCAGTTTTAGGGAAAGAGATCTGGCACTGGGAACCTGGTTAGCAGGAACCCAGTGCACTTTTAGTCAAAATTGCATCAAATGTCAGGAAAAAAGTGGGGCACTTTACTACACATCCACACTTGTTTTGCTGTGTCTAGGAAGCTCAGAAAGGTAAAAGACAAGAAAGACCAGGTTAAAGACAAGAATCGGCATGCAGGAGTGCCATTGGAGCATTGCTGAAACACTCGGGATGTAGTCTGGTGCTGGGGGAATACTCCAGAGGTGAGGAATCTATGGTTGTATAGAGTACATGTTATGTTGGTGGCACTTGTGCTCGGTCAGGATGTCCTCATAGTGTTCTTAGGCATCTTTACATTTCTTTAGCTGGCATGCCCTCTTGTGGTTATTTCAATATGAGTGTGTGGTAAATTGAATATACCCACATGAGTAATATCCCGTAGTTATGTAGGATTGTATCTTCCATAGACTGACTTGCTTTCTAATTTTACAGCAAGAAATCTTCTTTGGAATGTTAGATCAGAGGGGCCGCAAAATGCAAGGGCAATACCTCTGTGTGGGTGCTAATGTTTACTAACTGTGTCCACTGGCAACCAGTACTCTCTGCTCCAGTTGCATAATCAAATCAATCCCCTTAGCATTTACTCTATTAGGCTAGAAATGCAAATATAGCATAACACAGTAAATATCACAAAGGAAATTTGATGTCCACTCAGAGCTATGTCAACAAGCAAAATTAGGACTTTATTGAGAGGCAGATAAGTCAATTATGATGCACAAAGAAAATTAGATAAATTGCTTTGAAGCTGATGTACGACACAAGATATTTCATAACATTTCCTGTAGAATTTGTATTACATTAGCTATATCGCTATTATCGTCCTTTGAAGCTTCTGTGGGTCGACGGCTAGTGGACGTAATGCTAATATTGTAGTGAACATTAAGTGTTTGTGTGAAGTAGAAAATAATAGTGTCACAAACATACTTTGCCATGTATGTACTTCTGATTTGTTGCTCTGAGTTCAGCAGTGGTCAACACAGTGGACTACCGCCACAGCTGTGAAGTTTACCATTTCAAATATAGTGTATGTCTTTGTTGTGATTTTGTATAAAGCCACAAAAAAGGTCTCACCCAAACAAAGCCAATGGTGCTTCTATTTCATAATGTCCTATTTCAACAGCTGTCAATACATTGCCCAAATATTTTTAGGGACCAGTTGATTTGCACATTATTTTTTCTCTTTCCATTGGGCAAGTACATTGTCTGTCCGCTCTGGCTATAAGGTCTCCCTTAACAAAATGTTGTTGACTGTCTTTTAAAACCAGCCTATTATGGTCAAGATTTTCTGGTGGTAAGGGCACTCAAGAGCACCCACTGGACCACTTTACCAGTTCCTTTTCTAAACTGAACATTATGGTTGGGGGTGAACCACAACTTAGTCTGGAAAAACAACATTTTCAAAATAAGTGTAAAGAAATGGCTCCCTGTTGCAGTTACCCCCCACTTTTTGCCTGATACTGATGCTGACTTGACTGAGAAGTGTGCTAGGACCCTGCTAACCAGGCCCCAGCACCAGTGTTCTTTCACCTAAAATGTACCATTGTTTCCACAATTGGCACACCCTGGCATTCAGATAAGTCCCTTGTAACTGGTACCTCTGGTACCAAGGGCCCTGATGCCAGGGAAGGTCTCTAAGGGCTGTAGCATGTATTATGCCACCCTAGAGACCCCTCACTCAGCACAGACACACTGCTTACAAGCCTGTGTGTGCTGGTGAGAACAAAATGAGTAAGTCGACATGGCACTCCCCTCAGGGTGCCATGCCAGCCTCTCACTGCCTATGCAGTATAGGTAAGACACCCCTCTAGCAGGCCTTACAGCCCTAAGGCAGGGTGCACTATACCATAGGTGAGGGTACCAGTGCATGAGCACTGTGCCCCTACAGTGTCTAAGCAAAACCTTAGACATTGTAAGTGCAGGGTAGCCATAAGAGTATATGGTCTGGGAGTCTGTTTTACACGAACTCCACAGCACCATAATGGCTACACTGAAAACTGGGAAGTTTGGTATCAAACTTCTCAGCACAATAAATGCACACTGATGCCAGTGTACATTTTATTGTAAAATACACCACAGAGGGCACCTTAGAGGTGCCCCCTGAAACTTAACCGACTATCTGTGTAGGCTGACTAGTTTTAGCAGCCTGCCACAAACCGAGACATGTTGCTGGCCCCATGGGGAGAGTGCCTTTGTCACTCTGAGGCCAGTAACAAAGCCTGCACTGGGTGGAGATGCTAACACCTCCCCCAGGCAGGAATTGTCACACCTGGCGGTGAGCCTCAAAGGCTCACCTCCTTTGTGCCAACCCAGCAGGACACTCCAGCTAGTGGAGTTGCCCGCCCCCTCCGGCCAGGCCCCACTTTTGGCGGCAAGGCCGGAGAAAATAATGAGAAAAACAAGGAGGAGTCACTGGCCAGTCAGGACAGCCCCTAAGGTGTCCTGAGCTGAAGTGACTCTAACTTTTAGAAATCCTCCATCTTGCAGATGGAGGATCCCCCCAATAGGGTTAGGATTGTGACCCCCTCCCCTTGGGAGGAGGCACAAAGAGGGTGTACCCACCCTCAGGGCTAGTAGCCATTGGCTACTAACCCCCAGACCTAAACACGCCCTTAAATTTAGTATTTAAGGGCTACCCTGAACCCTAGAAAATTAGATTCCGGCAACAAGAAGAAGGACTGCCCAGCTGAAAACCCCTGCAGCGGAAGACCAGAAGACGACAACTGCCTTGGCTCCAGAAACTCACCGGCCTGTCTCCTGCCTTCCAAAGATCCTGCTCCAGCGACGCCTTCCGAAGGGACCAGCGACCTCGACACCCTCTGAGGACTGCCCCTGCTTCGAAAAGACAAGAAACTCCTGAGGACAGCGGACCTGCTCCAAGAAAAGCTGCAACTTTGTTTCCAGCAGCTTTAAAGAACCCTGCAAGCTCCCCGCAAGAAGCGTGAGACTTGCAACACTGCACCCGGCGACCCCGACTCGACTGGTGGAGATCCGACGCCTCAGGAGGGACCCCAGGACTACTCTGATACTGTGAGTACCAAAACCTGTCCCCCCTGAGCCCCCACAGCGCCGCCTGCAGAGGGAATCCCGAGGCTTCCCCTGACCGCGACTCTTTGAACCTAAAGTCCCGACGCCTGGGAGAGACCCTGCACCCGCAGCCCCCAGGACCTGAAGGACCGGACTTTCACTGGAGAAGTGACCCCCAGGAGTCCCTCTCCCTTGCCCAAGTGGAGGTTTCCCCGAGGAATTCCCCCCTTGCCTGCCTGCAGCGCTGAAGAGATCCCGAGATCTCTCATAGACTAACATTGCGAACCCGACGCTTGTTTCTACACTGCACCCGGCCGCCCCCGCGCCGCTGAGGGTGAAATTTCTGTGTGGACTTGTGTCCCCCCCGGTGCCCTACAAAACCCCCCTGGTCTGCCCTCCGACGACGCGGGTACTTACCTGCAAGCAGACCGGAACCGGGGCACCCCCTTCTCTCCATTCTAGCCTATGTGTTTTGGGCACCACTTTGAACTCTGCACCTGACCGGCCCTGAGCTGCTGGTGTGGTGACTTTGGGGTTGCTCTGAACCCCCAACGGTGGGCTACCTTGGACCAAGAACTGAACCCTGTAAGCGTCTTACTTACCTGGTAAAACTAATCAAAACTTACCTCCCCTAGGAACTGTGAAAATTGCACTAAGTGTCCACTTTTAAAACAGCTATTTGTCAATAACTTGAAAAGTATACATGCAATTTTGATGATTTGAAGTTCCTAAAGTACTTACCTGCAATACCTTTCGAATGAGCTATTACATGTAGAATTTGAACCTGTGGTTCTTAAAATAAACTAAGAAAAGATATTTTTCTATATAAAAACCTATTGGCTGGATTTGTCTCTGAGTGTGTGTACCTCATTTATTGTCTATGTGTATGTACAACAAATGCTTAACACTACTCCTTGGATAAGCCTACTGCTCGACCACACTACCACAAAATAGAGCATTAGTATTATCTATTTTTACCACTATTTTACCTCTAAGGGGAACCCTTGGACTCTGTGCATGCTATTCCTTACTTCGAAATAGCACATACAGAGCCAACTTCCTACATTGGTGGATCAGCGGTGGGGTACAAGACTTTGCATTTGCTGGACTACTCAGCCAATACCTGATCACACGACAAATTCCAAAATTGTCATTAGAAATTGATTTTTGCAATTTGAAAAGTTTTCTAAATTCTTAAAAGACCTGCTAGGGCCTTGTGTTAGATCCTGTTTAGCATTTCTTTTAGAGTTTAAAAGTTTGTAAAAGTTTGAATTAGATTCTAGAACCAGTTGTAGATTCTTAAAAAGTATTCCAACTTTTAGAAGCAAAATGTCTAGCACAGATGTGACTGTGGTGGAACTCGACACCACACCTTACCTCCATCTTAAAATGAGGGAGCTAAGGTCACTCTGTAAAATAAAGAAAATAACAATGGGCCCCAAACCTACCAAAATACAGCTCCAGGAGCTTTTGGCAGAGTTTGAAAAGGCCAACCCCTCTGAGGGTGGCAACTCAGAGGAAGAGGATAGTGACTTGGAGGACAATTCCCCCCTACCAGTCCTATCTAGGGAGAACAGGGTCCCTCAAACCCTGACTCCAAAAATAATAGTCAGAGATGCTGGTTCCCTCACAGGAGAGACCAACACCTCTGAAATCACTGAGGATAACCCCAGTGAAGAGGACATCCAGTTAGCCAGGATGGCCAAAAGATTGGCTTTGGAAAAGCAGCTCCTAGCCATAGAAAGGGAAAGAAAAGAGATGGGCCTAGGTCCCATCAATGGTGGCAGCAACTTAAATAGGGTCAGAGATTCTCCTGACATCCTAAAAATCCCCAAAGGGATTGTAACAAAATATGAAGATGGTGATGACATCACCAAATGGTTCACAGCTTTTGAGAGGGCTTGTGTAACCAGAAAAGTGAACAGATCTCACTGGGGTGCTCTCCTTTGGGAAATGTTCACTGGAAAGTGTAGGGATAGACTCCTCACACTCTCTGGAAAAGATGCAGAATCTTATGACCTCATGAAGGGTACCCTGATTGAGGGCTTTGGATTCTCCACTGAGGAGTATAGAATTAGGTTCAGGGGGGCTCAAAAATCCTCGAGCCAGACCTGGGTGGATTTTGTAGACTACTCAGTAAAAACACTAGATGGTTGGTTAACTGGAAATGAAGTGTGTGACTATGTTGGGCTTTATAATTTGTTTATGAAAGAACACATTTTAAGTAACTGCTTCAATGAAAAGTTGCATCAGTATCTGGTAGACCTAGGTCCAATTTCTCCCCAAGAATTGGGAAAGAAGGCAGACCACTGGGTCAAGACTAGGGTAACCAAAACTTCCACTGGGGGTGACCAAAAGAAAGGGGTTACAAAAACTCCCCAGGAGAAAGTGGGTAACACTAGAAACCAAGAAAAAGAGTCCTCTGTAGGCCCCCAAAAACCAGAACAGGTGGGTGGGCCCCAGGACACAACCCAAAACAAAGGTGGGTACCAGGGTAAGAACTGGGATGCCACTAAGGCATGGTGCCACAACTGTAAACAGTCTGGGCACCACACCAAGGACACTTCTTGTCCCAAAAACAAACCCCAGAACAAAATTCCTGGGGTAACCAGTGTAGCCATGGGAGATGACTCCTCAGATGAGGAGGTCTTCCTAGCCTTCAACTGGAAACAGGGCCCAACAGGTGAGTTGGAGATTCCAGAGGGAAGTAGACACTTCCACCACCTACTGGTGAATGGAATCCCAACCACTGCCCTGAGAGACACTTGTGCCAGTCACACTATTGTGCATGACAGGCTGGTGCTCTCAAACCAGTACATCCCAGGTGAGACTGCCAGGGTAAGAGTTAGCCTAGACAGGGTCACTAAGAGGCCTGTGGCTTTAGTGCCCATAGAAGTGGGTGGCACTCTTAGCTGGAGAAGGGTAGTAGTCAGTACAGACCTCCCCCTTGATTGTCTCCTTGGAAATGACTACCCAGAGATTAGTCAGAGCTCAAGAGAGGAACTGGTCCAGTGCCAGTCCTCTCCCAAGGATTCTGGAAGTCCTGCCTCTGCAGTAAATACAAGCAGGCCCCAGAAGAAGAAGAAAAGAAAACAGAGTAGGAAAGGTGGACAACCTTTAGCCAAGGTTCCAGCAAGCCAAGGAGATTCTGCTCCAGTAGGGGAGAACTCCAAAAATGGCTCTGATAAAGTCCAACCTGACCCACAAGAAGTCCTGGCTAGTCAGGCAACTGTTAAGCCTGAGTGGGTGGCTCCTCAGCTAACAGAAGAAAGAGTGGAAGAAGGGTGTTTACTACAAGATGTGGTAACCCCCCACTCTAATACAGCAGACAGGCACCCTGAACCCAAAGAAGCCTGTAACTTAGCCCCTTCCCTTGTAGGTGAAGAGCTAAAGGTGTGGTTCTGGGCACTGACAGCTGTCAGTGGCCTCTGCTGGGTGTTAGCCTTTATGGCTGCACTATCCTTGGCATGGTGGTCTGACCCCATGCCAACTAACAAGTTAGGCCCCCTGACCCTGTTGGTCATGGTGGGGTTACTCCAGCTCTGGGTAACCTCTTTGGGTAAGCTAGGGGTGACCCTGGCTAAGATAAGATTAGCAGAGGTGGATACCTCGGACCTCAAAATAGAAAGAATGGGTGAAGACATAAAAAGCACAGACAAGAGGCAGTTCAGACTAGGTCCTATCACTGTGGAAGTGGGTCAGTTCTCCAGAGGGAATGACCTGAACAGGAGGATGTAAGGCAGAGTAGGCCCTGCAACAAACCAGCCATTTCCTCTACTCTTCCTCGCCTGACAGACTAGGAAGACTCTTCCAGCGTTGGCTGAGTCTCCTGGCCTGTGGGCTGGGGGGGGCTTGTGTAAAGAAATGGCTCCCTGTTGCAGTTACCCCCCACTTTTTGCCTGATACTGATGCTGACTTGACTGAGAAGTGTGCTAGGACCCTGCTAACCAGGCCCCAGCACCAGTGTTCTTTCACCTAAAATGTACCATTGTTTCCACAATTGGCACACCCTGGCATTCAGATAAGTCCCTTGTAACTGGTACCTCTGGTACCAAGGGCCCTGATGCCAGGGAAGGTCTCTAAGGGCTGTAGCATGTATTATGCCACCCTAGAGACCCCTCACTCAGCACAGACACACTGCTTACAAGCCTGTGTGTGCTGGTGAGAACAAAATGAGTAAGTCGACATGGCACTCCCCTCAGGGTGCCATGCCAGCCTCTCACTGCCTATGCAGTATAGGTAAGACACCCCTCTAGCAGGCCTTACAGCCCTAAGGCAGGGTGCACTATACCATAGGTGAGGGTACCAGTGCATGAGCACTGTGCCCCTACAGTGTCTAAGCAAAACCTTAGACATTGTAAGTGCAGGGTAGCCATAAGAGTATATGGTCTGGGAGTCTGTTTTACACGAACTCCACAGCACCATAATGGCTACACTGAAAACTGGGAAGTTTGGTATCAAACTTCTCAGCACAATAAATGCACACTGATGCCAGTGTACATTTTATTGTAAAATACACCACAGAGGGCACCTTAGAGGTGCCCCCTGAAACTTAACCGACTATCTGTGTAGGCTGACTAGTTTTAGCAGCCTGCCACAAACCGAGACATGTTGCTGGCCCCATGGGGAGAGTGCCTTTGTCACTCTGAGGCCAGTAACAAAGCCTGCACTGGGTGGAGATGCTAACACCTCCCCCAGGCAGGAATTGTCACACCTGGCGGTGAGCCTCAAAGGCTCACCTCCTTTGTGCCAACCCAGCAGGACACTCCAGCTAGTGGAGTTGCCCGCCCCCTCCGGCCAGGCCCCACTTTTGGCGGCAAGGCCGGAGAAAATAATGAGAAAAACAAGGAGGAGTCACTGGCCAGTCAGGACAGCCCCTAAGGTGTCCTGAGCTGAAGTGACTCTAACTTTTAGAAATCCTCCATCTTGCAGATGGAGGATCCCCCCAATAGGGTTAGGATTGTGACCCCCTCCCCTTGGGAGGAGGCACAAAGAGGGTGTACCCACCCTCAGGGCTAGTAGCCATTGGCTACTAACCCCCCAGACCTAAACACGCCCTTAAATTTAGTATTTAAGGGCTACCCTGAACCCTAGAAAATTAGATTCCGGCAACAAGAAGAAGGACTGCCCAGCTGAAAACCCCTGCAGCGGAAGACCAGAAGACGACAACTGCCTTGGCTCCAGAAACTCACCGGCCTGTCTCCTGCCTTCCAAAGATCCTGCTCCAGCGACGCCTTCCGAAGGGACCAGCGACCTCGACACCCTCTGAGGACTGCCCCTGCTTCGAAAAGACAAGAAACTCCCGAGGACAGCGGACCTGCTCCAAGAAAAGCTGCAACTTTGTTTCCAGCAGCTTTAAAGAACCCTGCAAGCTCCCCGCAAGAAGCGTGAGACTTGCAACACTGCACCCGGCGACCCCGACTCGACTGGTGGAGATCCGACGCCTCAGGAGGGACCCCAGGACTACTCTGATACTGTGAGTACCAAAACCTGTCCCCCCTGAGCCCCCACAGCGCCGCCTGCAGAGGGAATCCCGAGGCTTCCCCTGACCGCGACTCTTTGAACCTAAAGTCCCGACGCCTGGGAGAGACCCTGCACCCGCAGCCCCCAGGACCTGAAGGACCGGACTTTCACTGGAGAAGTGACCCCCAGGAGTCCCTCTCCCTTGCCCAAGTGGAGGTTTCCCCGAGGAATTCCCCCCTTGCCTGCCTGCAGCGCTGAAGAGATCCCGAGATCTCTCATAGACTAACATTGCGAACCCGACGCTTGTTTCTACACTGCACCCGGCCGCCCCCGCGCCGCTGAGGGTGAAATTTCTGTGTGGACTTGTGTCCCCCCCGGTGCCCTACAAAACCCCCCTGGTCTGCCCTCCGACGACGCGGGTACTTACCTGCAAGCAGACCGGAACCGGGGCACCCCCTTCTCTCCATTCTAGCCTATGTGTTTTGGGCACCACTTTGAACTCTGCACCTGACCGGCCCTGAGCTGCTGGTGTGGTGACTTTGGGGTTGCTCTGAACCCCCAACGGTGGGCTACCTTGGACCAAGAACTGAACCCTGTAAGCGTCTTACTTACCTGGTAAAACTAATCAAAACTTACCTCCCCTAGGAACTGTGAAAATTGCACTAAGTGTCCACTTTTAAAACAGCTATTTGTCAATAACTTGAAAAGTATACATGCAATTTTGATGATTTGAAGTTCCTAAAGTACTTACCTGCAATACCTTTCGAATGAGCTATTACATGTAGAATTTGAACCTGTGGTTCTTAAAATAAACTAAGAAAAGATATTTTTCTATATAAAAACCTATTGGCTGGATTTGTCTCTGAGTGTGTGTACCTCATTTATTGTCTATGTGTATGTACAACAAATGCTTAACACTACTCCTTGGATAAGCCTACTGCTCGACCACACTACCACAAAATAGAGCATTAGTATTATCTATTTTTACCACTATTTTACCTCTAAGGGGAACCCTTGGACTCTGTGCATGCTATTCCTTACTTCGAAATAGCACATACAGAGCCAACTTCCTACATTGGTGGATCAGCGGTGGGGTACAAGACTTTGCATTTGCTGGACTACTCAGCCAATACCTGATCACACGACAAATTCCAAAATTGTCATTAGAAATTGATTTTTGCAATTTGAAAAGTTTTCTAAATTCTTAAAAGACCTGCTAGGGCCTTGTGTTAGATCCTGTTTAGCATTTCTTTTAGAGTTTAAAAGTTTGTAAAAGTTTGAATTAGATTCTAGAACCAGTTGTAGATTCTTAAAAAGTATTCCAACTTTTAGAAGCAAAATGTCTAGCACAGATGTGACTGTGGTGGAACTCGACACCACACCTTACCTCCATCTTAAAATGAGGGAGCTAAGGTCACTCTGTAAAATAAAGAAAATAACAATGGGCCCCAAACCTACCAAAATACAGCTCCAGGAGCTTTTGGCAGAGTTTGAAAAGGCCAACCCCTCTGAGGGTGGCAACTCAGAGGAAGAGGATAGTGACTTGGAGGACAATTCCCCCCTACCAGTCCTATCTAGGGAGAACAGGGTCCCTCAAACCCTGACTCCAAAAATAATAGTCAGAGATGCTGGTTCCCTCACAGGAGAGACCAACACCTCTGAAATCACTGAGGATAACCCCAGTGAAGAGGACATCCAGTTAGCCAGGATGGCCAAAAGATTGGCTTTGGAAAAGCAGCTCCTAGCCATAGAAAGGGAAAGAAAAGAGATGGGCCTAGGTCCCATCAATGGTGGCAGCAACTTAAATAGGGTCAGAGATTCTCCTGACATCCTAAAAATCCCCAAAGGGATTGTAACAAAATATGAAGATGGTGATGACATCACCAAATGGTTCACAGCTTTTGAGAGGGCTTGTGTAACCAGAAAAGTGAACAGATCTCACTGGGGTGCTCTCCTTTGGGAAATGTTCACTGGAAAGTGTAGGGATAGACTCCTCACACTCTCTGGAAAAGATGCAGAATCTTATGACCTCATGAAGGGTACCCTGATTGAGGGCTTTGGATTCTCCACTGAGGAGTATAGAATTAGGTTCAGGGGGGCTCAAAAATCCTCGAGCCAGACCTGGGTGGATTTTGTAGACTACTCAGTAAAAACACTAGATGGTTGGTTAACTGGAAATGAAGTGTGTGACTATGTTGGGCTTTATAATTTGTTTATGAAAGAACACATTTTAAGTAACTGCTTCAATGAAAAGTTGCATCAGTATCTGGTAGACCTAGGTCCAATTTCTCCCCAAGAATTGGGAAAGAAGGCAGACCACTGGGTCAAGACTAGGGTAACCAAAACTTCCACTGGGGGTGACCAAAAGAAAGGGGTTACAAAAACTCCCCAGGAGAAAGTGGGTAACACTAGAAACCAAGAAAAAGAGTCCTCTGTAGGCCCCCAAAAACCAGAACAGGTGGGTGGGCCCCAGGACACAACCCAAAACAAAGGTGGGTACCAGGGTAAGAACTGGGATGCCACTAAGGCATGGTGCCACAACTGTAAACAGTCTGGGCACCACACCAAGGACACTTCTTGTCCCAAAAACAAACCCCAGAACAAAATTCCTGGGGTAACCAGTGTAGCCATGGGAGATGACTCCTCAGATGAGGAGGTCTTCCTAGCCTTCAACTGGAAACAGGGCCCAACAGGTGAGTTGGAGATTCCAGAGGGAAGTAGACACTTCCACCACCTACTGGTGAATGGAATCCCAACCACTGCCCTGAGAGACACTTGTGCCAGTCACACTATTGTGCATGACAGGCTGGTGCTCTCAAACCAGTACATCCCAGGTGAGACTGCCAGGGTAAGAGTTAGCCTAGACAGGGTCACTAAGAGGCCTGTGGCTTTAGTGCCCATAGAAGTGGGTGGCACTCTTAGCTGGAGAAGGGTAGTAGTCAGTACAGACCTCCCCCTTGATTGTCTCCTTGGAAATGACTACCCAGAGATTAGTCAGAGCTCAAGAGAGGAACTGGTCCAGTGCCAGTCCTCTCCCAAGGATTCTGGAAGTCCTGCCTCTGCAGTAAATACAAGCAGGCCCCAGAAGAAGAAGAAAAGAAAACAGAGTAGGAAAGGTGGACAACCTTTAGCCAAGGTTCCAGCAAGCCAAGGAGATTCTGCTCCAGTAGGGGAGAACTCCAAAAATGGCTCTGATAAAGTCCAACCTGACCCACAAGAAGTCCTGGCTAGTCAGGCAACTGTTAAGCCTGAGTGGGTGGCTCCTCAGCTAACAGAAGAAAGAGTGGAAGAAGGGTGTTTACTACAAGATGTGGTAACCCCCCACTCTAATACAGCAGACAGGCACCCTGAACCCAAAGAAGCCTGTAACTTAGCCCCTTCCCTTGTAGGTGAAGAGCTAAAGGTGTGGTTCTGGGCACTGACAGCTGTCAGTGGCCTCTGCTGGGTGTTAGCCTTTATGGCTGCACTATCCTTGGCATGGTGGTCTGACCCCATGCCAACTAACAAGTTAGGCCCCCTGACCCTGTTGGTCATGGTGGGGTTACTCCAGCTCTGGGTAACCTCTTTGGGTAAGCTAGGGGTGACCCTGGCTAAGATAAGATTAGCAGAGGTGGATACCTCGGACCTCAAAATAGAAAGAATGGGTGAAGACATAAAAAGCACAGACAAGAGGCAGTTCAGACTAGGTCCTATCACTGTGGAAGTGGGTCAGTTCTCCAGAGGGAATGACCTGAACAGGAGGATGTAAGGCAGAGTAGGCCCTGCAACAAACCAGCCATTTCCTCTACTCTTCCTCGCCTGACAGACTAGGAAGACTCTTCCAGCGTTGGCTGAGTCTCCTGGCCTGTGGGCTGGGGGGGGCTTGTGTAAAGAAATGGCTCCCTGTTGCAGTTACCCCCCACTTTTTGCCTGATACTGATGCTGACTTGACTGAGAAGTGTGCTAGGACCCTGCTAACCAGGCCCCAGCACCAGTGTTCTTTCACCTAAAATGTACCATTGTTTCCACAATTGGCACACCCTGGCATTCAGATAAGTCCCTTGTAACTGGTACCTCTGGTACCAAGGGCCCTGATGCCAGGGAAGGTCTCTAAGGGCTGTAGCATGTATTATGCCACCCTAGAGACCCCTCACTCAGCACAGACACACTGCTTACAAGCCTGTGTGTGCTGGTGAGAACAAAATGAGTAAGTCGACATGGCACTCCCCTCAGGGTGCCATGCCAGCCTCTCACTGCCTATGCAGTATAGGTAAGACACCCCTCTAGCAGGCCTTACAGCCCTAAGGCAGGGTGCACTATACCATAGGTGAGGGTACCAGTGCATGAGCACTGTGCCCCTACAGTGTCTAAGCAAAACCTTAGACATTGTAAGTGCAGGGTAGCCATAAGAGTATATGGTCTGGGAGTCTGTTTTACACGAACTCCACAGCACCATAATGGCTACACTGAAAACTGGGAAGTTTGGTATCAAACTTCTCAGCACAATAAATGCACACTGATGCCAGTGTACATTTTATTGTAAAATACACCACAGAGGGCACCTTAGAGGTGCCCCCTGAAACTTAACCGACTATCTGTGTAGGCTGACTAGTTTTAGCAGCCTGCCACAAACCGAGACATGTTGCTGGCCCCATGGGGAGAGTGCCTTTGTCACTCTGAGGCCAGTAACAAAGCCTGCACTGGGTGGAGATGCTAACACCTCCCCCAGGCAGGAATTGTCACACCTGGCGGTGAGCCTCAAAGGCTCACCTCCTTTGTGCCAACCCAGCAGGACACTCCAGCTAGTGGAGTTGCCCGCCCCCTCCGGCCAGGCCCCACTTTTGGCGGCAAGGCCGGAGAAAATAATGAGAAAAACAAGGAGGAGTCACTGGCCAGTCAGGACAGCCCCTAAGGTGTCCTGAGCTGAAGTGACTCTAACTTTTAGAAATCCTCCATCTTGCAGATGGAGGATCCCCCCAATAGGGTTAGGATTGTGACCCCCTCCCCTTGGGAGGAGGCACAAAGAGGGTGTACCCACCCTCAGGGCTAGTAGCCATTGGCTACTAACCCCCCAGACCTAAACACGCCCTTAAATTTAGTATTTAAGGGCTACCCTGAACCCTAGAAAATTAGATTCCGGCAACAAGAAGAAGGACTGCCCAGCTGAAAACCCCTGCAGCGGAAGACCAGAAGACGACAACTGCCTTGGCTCCAGAAACTCACCGGCCTGTCTCCTGCCTTCCAAAGATCCT
This sequence comes from Pleurodeles waltl, assembly GCF_031143425.1. NCBI lineage: Eukaryota > Metazoa > Chordata > Amphibia > Caudata > Salamandridae > Pleurodeles > Pleurodeles waltl. Next base: position 1,044,613,096 of record NC_090449.1, read on the forward strand.
GCTCCAGCGACGCCTTCCGAAGGGACCAGCGACCTCGACACCCTCTGAGGACTGCCCCTGCTTCGAAAAGACAAGAAACTCCCGAGGACAGCGGACCTGCTCCAAGAAAAGCTGCAACTTTGTTTCCAGCAGCTTTAAAGAACCCTGCAAGCTCCCCGCAAGAAGCGTGAGACTTGCAACACTGCACCCGGCGACCCCGACTCGACTGGTGGAGATCCGACGCCTCAGGAGGGACCCCAGGACTACTCTGATACTGTGAGTACCAAAACCTGTCCCCCCTGAGCCCCCACAGCGCCGCCTGCAGAGGGAATCCCGAGGCTTCCCCTGACCGCGACTCTTTGAACCTAAAGTCCCGACGCCTGGGAGAGACCCTGCACCCGCAGCCCCCAGGACCTGAAGGACCGGACTTTCACTGGAGAAGTGACCCCCAGGAGTCCCTCTCCCTTGCCCAAGTGGAGGTTTCCCCGAGGAATTCCCCCCTTGCCTGCCTGCAGCGCTGAAGAGATCCCGAGATCTCTCATAGACTAACATTGCGAACCCGACGCTTGTTTCTACACTGCACCCGGCCGCCCCCGCGCCGCTGAGGGTGAAATTTCTGTGTGGACTTGTGTCCCCCCCGGTGCCCTACAAAACCCCCCTGGTCTGCCCTCCGACGACGCGGGTACTTACCTGCAAGCAGACCGGAACCGGGGCACCCCCTTCTCTCCATTCTAGCCTATGTGTTTTGGGCACCACTTTGAACTCTGCACCTGACCGGCCCTGAGCTGCTGGTGTGGTGACTTTGGGGTTGCTCTGAACCCCCAACGGTGGGCTACCTTGGACCAAGAACTGAACCCTGTAAGCGTCTTACTTACCTGGTAAAACTAATCAAAACTTACCTCCCCTAGGAACTGTGAAAATTGCACTAAGTGTCCACTTTTAAAACAGCTATTTGTCAATAACTTGAAAAGTATACATGCAATTTTGATGATTTGAAGTTCCTAAAGTACTTACCTGCAATACCTTTCGAATGAGCTATTACATGTAGAATTTGAACCTGTGGTTCTTAAAATAAACTAAGAAAAGATATTTTTCTATATAAAAACCTATTGGCTGGATTTGTCTCTGAGTGTGTGTACCTCATTTATTGTCTATGTGTATGTACAACAAATGCTTAACACTACTCCTTGGATAAGCCTACTGCTCGACCACACTACCACAAAATAGAGCATTAGTATTATCTATTTTTACCACTATTTTACCTCTAAGGGGAACCCTTGGACTCTGTGCATGCTATTCCTTACTTCGAAATAGCACATACAGAGCCAACTTCCTACAATAAGGAAATCAGACTCAAGCCAATACAGCTAGACCTCACTGTTGCCCAAATTATCCATGCTCAACAGATGAAGAACAGCCTGCTTGGAGACTATGAGCTTCTACAGCCTTGCCCATGCTGTCTAAGATAGGCACAATCCCCTTATCCAGCAGTTGAGAACACATTCAATGTTTACAGCTCCCATAGAGTAAGAAGGATGGGGCACAGGATCTCATTTATGGGGACTAGTTATAGCAGCCTTCTCATCAGAGGAGGAGAGGAATGAACAGAAAGCATAGAGCTATAATCGTTGCCACAACTTCCAGTTTCCTCAGTCTTGTATGAGAGGGGTGCTACCCCTTTTGTACGCATTGTTCACTTTGAGAGACCTAATATCCTATGAGGAGAGCTTAACTCTGCTAAACGGAGGACAGTAAAAATGAGGGTCACATCCAGTGGACTTGCAAATTGTCAAATTCACTGTAGGAAAAACATACAGCAGGTTAGAAAAAGCAAAAGGAGCAGGGTTGCCTTGATATTCAAATACTACATTTTACTTTAATGTTTGGCTGAAGGAACTCGAAATGTTTTATTTCAATAACAAATTATTTTTTAAATTGAAAAAAGAGTTTTAATGTTTTATGGCTGACATAATAGCGGATTGTGTGCTGTTCAACAACATTCACAATAACGACCTGGGGAAGATATCCACTTTGGAAAACTGTTACTTGTCACCCTTTTGCTTTGTTATTTTGAAAGTGGACTTGATATTTTTTCTCTTTCATATTAGCCCTCTGGCACGGTTGCTTTTCCCTTCAACGGATGATAACCTATTGAAGTTCCTGTATGATGACAATCAGCGTGTCGAGCCAGAGTGGTACATTCCCATCATTCCAATGGTTTTGATCAATGGTGCAGAGGGGATTGGTACAGGATGGGCCTGTAAAATTCCAAACTACGACACCAGAGAGATTGTAAACAATGTCCGACGAATGCTGGATGGCCTGGACCCTCATCCTATGGTAACAAAGCTTGTTTTAGCAATCTACATACTCCTGATCTCATGTATTTGCCTGTCCATCACTTGGCTGAAAATGCATATATTTTTGTTTGAGTGCTATGACTGGATTGACTTGTGGTTGCCCAAGTGAATGATAGTACATTTTTATACGTTAAATTTTTGCAGCATAAATCATTCCTGAATTCACACGAAGTGCCCTATTGCGTCATCTGTATGTGGCCTATGTGCCGTAACCTGCCCGACGACGGACATTTTGCCACCTGCACTCCCATATGTTTAAAAGACGATGTGGAAGAAGCAGGTGGTGAAATGTATTAACAAGGTGCAAGATTGGGCAGTGGTTTTGGTCGGGGGAGGAGAGGGGAAAGGAAAACTGCATAGAAATATATAAGCAGGGGAACCGCAGTACACCTCCTCCTCCAGTAAAGAAAAAAGAACCATGGGGGCCAAAGAAAACAATTCAGAGTGCAGAAACCCACAACATCCGGGTTGCTGTCAGCCAGGGGAAAATAAAAGCTGTATGCTGCTTTTCCACTGGTAAATAGAAGTGTAGCATACAGAAAAGTGTGTGGGAAGATGGGGGGAAGGGGGTGGGGGGGGGTTTAAAAAACAAGCATTTGCAATGCAATGGGTCTCGCATTTGCTTGAGTTTTTGCTGTTGACATGGTAAATTCGTAACTGGACTTGCCACATAAATTGGTCTACTCTGCCTCCATAATTGTCTTTTCCTGCCACATAATTCCAGTGGTCCTGCATGTAACTAAAGCACTTCCATTTACCTTCTTCCTCGATCTTCAGCCAAAAATGTAAAATGTTGCCTTTTGCTTCCTAATTTAAATCTGCCATGCTAATTCCAATAGAATATCACTTTCGCCACTGCACCATCAGAGTTCCTGGCTGGCTAACACAAGTCCCAAAAATGGACACAAGATAGCCACAGAGGCGTAATGAGAGAAATAAACCTGAAGGGTCACCCAAAAATACCAAGAGTGTTAAAACAATCATAGTGTAATAAGGAAGTTAAGTTGGTCTAAATCGTAGTCGTATGGAGTTCCCCAGGGATCCTCACTCAGCCCTGCCATCTTCAATGTCTACATGGCACAGTTTGCCAACATCGTCCAATCCCACGGCCTTAACATCGTCTCCTACGCGGACGACAGTCAGCTCATCCTCTCTCTCACGAATGACCCCACAACCGCCAAGACCAACCTCCACACCGGACTTCACGCCATTGCCAAGTGGATGGAGGCAAGCCGCCTCAAACTGAACTCTGAGAAAACCGAGATCATCATCTTCGGCTCCAACAGATAAGCATGGGACGACTCCTGGGGGCCTGCCACCCTGGGATCTGCCCCAACGCCCACCACCCACGCACGCAACCTCGGCTTCATACTGGACACATCGCTCTCTATGAACCAGCAAGTCCACGCCGTCACATCCGCATGCTTTTACACCCTTCACATGCTTCGCAAGACCTTCAGATGGATCCCTGTTGTGACCAGAAGACGGTCACCCACACCCTCGTTAGCAGCAGACTGGACTACAGTAACGCTTTCTACACTGGAACAGCCACGCTCCAGAGGAAACTACAGCGCATCCAGAACGCCTCATCATGATTCATCCTCAACCTTCCTCGCCACAAACACATCTCAGCCCACCTCGGAGATCTCCACTGGCTCCCCGTTAACAAAAGGATCATCTTTAAACTCCTGATCCACACTCACAAGGCTGTCCACGACGCCGGACCTGCCTACCTCAACGAGCGTCTCAACTTCCACATCCCTACACGCCAGCTTCGCTCCGCCAACCTCGCCCTTGCGACCTCCACCATACCACAACCTGCCACAGATCCTTCTCACACCTTGCTGCCAAAACCTGGAACTCCCACCCCATCAACCTACGTCTGACCCAGGACCTCCTGACCTTCAGGAAGCACCTCAAGACCTGGCTCTAGCACCCTTCCCCCCCCCCCCCTCCCCCCCCCCCCTCCCCAGCCTTGAGACCCTACAGAGTGAGTAGCGCGCCTAACAAATTACTGAGGACACCATAATAAAAAAGCATTTGTAAGAAACATGGTCATGTAACCATATAGTTAGCCCCTAGAGGACATAACCAGAAGAAAACAGAATGGCAGAAAGTAATACAGTGCAACCATATAGTTAGCCCCTAGACAGCATAGTGCATTACACATTTTCAGAGCTAGCAGGCCTAGTGCAATGATATTACAGACAAGGCCCTTAAAACACCAACTACATGCAGCTGTAAAACAAAGGTTGCAGCCATAAGAGAGCATAAAAAGTCACTGAATGGTGGGAGGGGTTATTATTTTGGAGTCCCAACTAACCTATTGTGGGGGCCCAAAGATGGCCTAAACAGAGAGAGTGCATTGTGCTGAATGTTTTGGTGGTGGTTCCATTGGCCTAGGACCAAACATGTTTAGGAAAAGAATGCTTGCAAAGCATTATGGGGCGAGTTTCCCTGAGTGTAGTGAATATTGTAGTATCGGCTCTAACATTGTGTTGGTAGAGGCTCTTTGAGGATTTTTTATTTTTATTTACATAAAGCATTTATCAATTACAAGTGTTTTTGTGAAAGCTATGGAGAGCGAAGGGGAGAACCAAAAGAAATTACTCTGATTAGGCAGCAGTGTGAACAATGTGACCAACGCTTCAATACCGCTGATGGAGTTCATGCTGTGAGCAGCGCCATGGAGCAAAAAGGGGAGAGACAAGAGGTGTATCTGCAATTGTGCAATAATACATGTAACAGGGTCAGTTTGCAAGGCAATAACAAAACCACCCTTATGCGGGACAAACATAAAGCATTTGCCAACGATATCAAGGGATTTTTGAAAGGCAAGCCCACAAACGTGTGAAAGTGATGGACGATAGATGGGCATGGTTAAAAGCCCACAGAATACTTAAAACAGGTTGAAAAGCGCTTGCGCTCAACCTAAAAAGGTGAAATAACTGAGGGGCAAACAACCACGTTGACAATGTCTACGTTTGTCCTGTAGTGAAATACCTACTGTAAGGAAATGCCTCCTTGGCATGGTTACCCCCTGACTTTTTGCCTTTGCTGATGCTAAGTTTTGATTGGAAAGTGTGCTGAGGCCTGCTAACCAGGCCCCAGCACCAGTGTTCTTTCCCTAACCTGTACTTTTGTTTCCACAATTGGCACACCCTGGCATCCAAGTAAGTCCCTTGTAACTGGTACCCCTGGTACCAAGGGCCCTGATGCCAGGGAAGGTCTCTAAGGACGGCAGCATATCTTATGCCACTCTGGGGACTCCTCACTCAGCACAGACACACTGCTTGCCAGCTTGTGTGTGCTGGTGAGGACAAAACGAGTAAGTCGACATGGCACTCCTCTCAGGGTGCCATGCCAACCTCACACTGCCTGTGCAGTATAGATAAGTCACCCCTCTAGCAGGCCTTACAGCCCTAAAGCAGGGTGCACTATACCATAGGTGAGGGCACCAGTGCATGAGCACTGTGCCCCTACAGTGTCTAAGCAAAATCTTAGCCATTGTAAGTGCAGGGTAGCCATAAGAGTATATGGTCTGGAAGTCTATCAAACACGAACTCCACAGCACCATAATGGCTACACTGAAAACTGGGAAGTTTGTTATCAAACTTCTCAGCACAATAAATGCACACTGATGCCAGTGTACATTTTATTGTAACATACACCCCAGAGGGCACCTTAGAGGTGCCCCCTGAAACCTTAACCAACTACCCGTGTAGGCTGACTGGTTTTAGCAGCCTGCCACACTCGAGACATGTTGCTGGCCACATGGGGAGAGTGCCTTTGTCACTCTGTGGCTAGTAACAAAGCCTGTTCTGGGTGGAGATGCTTATCACCTCCCCCTTGCAGGAACTGTAACACCTGGCGGTGAGTCTCAAGGGCTCACCCCCTTTGTTACAGCACCCCAGGGCATTCCAGCTAGTGGAGTTGCCCGCCTCCTCCGGCCACGGCCCCACTTTTAGCTGCAAGGCCGGAGGAGATAATGAGAAAAACAAGGAGTTGTCACTGGCCAGTCAGGACAGCCCCTAAGGCAACCTGAGCTGAGGTGACTCTAACTTTTAAAAATCCTCCATCTTGCAGATGGAGGATTCCCCCAGTAGGGATAGGAATGTTACCCCCTCCCCTTGGGAGGAGGCACAAAGAGGATGTAGCCACCGTCAGGGCTAGTAGCCATTGGCTACTGCCCTCCCAGACCTAAACACCCCCCTAAATTCTGTATTTAGGGGCTCCCAACGAACCTAGGAACTCAGATTCCTGCAACCTAAGAAGAAGAGGACTGCCAAGCTGAAAAACCCTGCAGAGAAGACTGAGACACCAACTGCTTTGGCCCCAGCTCTACCGGCCTGTCTCCCCACTTCTAAAAGACACTGCTCCAGCGACGCTTTCCCCAGGGACCAGCGACCCCTGAATCCTCAGAGGACTGCCCTGCTCTAGAAGGACCAAGAAACTCCCGAGGACAGCGGCTCTGTTCACCCAAGACTGCAACTTTGTTTCAAAGGAGCAACTTTAAAACAACTGCGTTTCCCGCCAGAAGCGTGAGACTTGCTACTCTGCACCCGACGCCCCGGGCTCGACTTGTGGAGAAACTACACTTCAGGGAGGACTCCCCGGCGACTGCGAGACCGTGAGTAGCCAGAGTTGTCCCCCCTGAGCCCCCACAGCGACGCCTGCAGAGGGAATCCCTAGGCTCCCCCTGACCGCGACTGCCTGCTTCCCAGATCTCGACGCCTGGTAAAGACTCTGCACCCCCCAAGACCTGAAAGATCGGAACTCCAGTGCAGGAGTGACCCCCAGGAAGCCCTCTCCCTTGCCCAGGTGGTGGCTACCCCGAGGAACCTCACCCACCCCCCCTCTGCCTGCCTGCATCGCTGAAGAGACCCCTTGGTCTCCCATTGAAATCCATTGGAAACCTGACGTGTGTTTGCACACTGCACCCGGCCGCCCCCGTGCTGCTGAGGGTGTACTTTCTGTGCTAACTTGTGTCCCCCCCGGTGCCCTACAAAACCCCAAGGTCTGCCCTCTGAAGACGCGGGTACTTACTTGCTGGCAGACTGGAACCAGGGCACCCCTTCTCCATTGAAGCCTATGTGTTTTGGGCACCACTTTGACCTCTTCACCTGACCGGCCCTCAGCTCCTGGTGTGGTAACTTTGGGGTGGCTCTGAACGCCCAACAGTGGGCTACTTTGGACCCAAACTTAAACCCCGTAGGTGGTTTACTTACCTGCAAGAACTAACAAAATCTTACTCCCCCTAGGAACTGTGAAAATTGCACTGTCTACTTTTAAAATAGCTATATGTTGTAAGGAAATGCCTCCTTGGCATGGTTTCCCCCTGACTTTTTGCCTTTGCTGATGCTATGTTTACAATTGAAAGTGTGCTGAGGCCTGCTAACCAGGCCCCAGCACCGGTGTTCTTTCCCTAACCTGTACTTTTGTATCCACAATTGGCAGACCCTGGCATCCAGATAAGTCCCTTGTAACTGGTACTTCTAGTACCAAGGGCCCTGATGCCAAGGAAGGTCTCTAAGGGCTGCAGCATGTCTTATGCCACCCTGGAGACCTCTCACTCAGCACAGACACACTGCTTGCCAGCTTGTGTGTGCTAGTGAGGACAAAACGAGTAAGTCGACATGGCACTCCCCTCAGGGTGCCATGCCAGCCTCTCACTGCCTATGCAGTATAGGTAAGACACCCCTCTAGCAGGCCTTACAGCCCTAAGGCAGGGTGCACTATACCATAGGTGAGGGTACCAGTGCATGAGCATGGTACCCCTACAGTGTCTAAACAAAACCTTAGACATTGTAAGTGCAGGGTAGCCATAAGAGTATATGGTCTGGGAGTCTGTCAAACACGAACTCCACAGCACCATAATGGCTACACTGAAAACTGGGAAGTTTGGTATCAAACTTCTCAGCACAATAAATGCACACTGATGCCAGTGTACATTTTATTGCAAAATACACCCCAGTGGGCACCTTAGAGGTGCCCCCTGAAACTTAACCGACTGTCTGTGTAGGCTGACTAGTTCCAGCAGACTGCCACACTAGAGACATGTTGCTGGCCCCATGGGGAGAGTGCCTTTGTCACTCTGAGGCCAGTAACAAAGCCTGCACTGGGTGGAGATGCTAACACCTCCCCCAGGCAGGAGCTGTAACACCTGGCGGTGAGCCTCAAACGCTCACCCCTTTGTCACAGCCCAGCAGGGCACTCCAGCTTAGTGGAGTTGCCCGCCCCCTCCGGCCACGGCCCCCACTTTTGGCGGCAAGGCTGGAGGGAACAAAGAAAGCAACAAGGAGTCGTCACTGGCCAGTCAGGACAGCCCCTAAGGTGTCCTGAGCTGAGGTGACTCTAACTTTTAGAAATCCTCCATCTTGCAGATGGAGGATTCCCCCAATAGGGTTAGGATTGTGACCCCCTCCCCTTGGGAGGAGGCACAAAGAGGGTGTACCCACCCTCAGGGCTAGTAGCCATTGGCTACTACCCCCCAGACCTAAACACGCCCTTAAATTTAGTATTTAAGGGCTACCCTGAACCCTAGAAAATTAGATTCCTGCAACAACAAGAAGAAGGACTGCCCAGCTGAAAACCCCTGCAGAGGAAGACCAGAAGACAACAACTGCCTTGGCTCCAGAAACTCACCGGCCTGTCTCCTGCCTTCCAAAGAACTCTGCTCCAGCGACGCCTTCCAAAGGGACCAGCGACCTCTGAATCCTCTGAGGACTGCCGTGCTTCGACGACGACAAGAAACTCCCGAGGACAGCGGACCTGCTCCAAAAAGACTGCAACTTTGTTTCAAGAAGCAGCTTTAAAGAACCCTGCAACTCCCCGCAAGAAGCGTGAGACTTGCAACACTGCACCCGGCGACCCCGACTCGGCTGGTGGAGAACCAACACCTCAGGGAGGACCCCCCGGACTACTCTACGACTGTGAGTACCAAAACCTGTCCCCCCTGAGCCCCCACAGCGCCGCCTGCAGAGGGAATCCCGAGGCTTCCCCTGACCGCGACTCTCTGAAACCTAAGTCCCGACGCCTGGAAAAGACCCTGCACCCGCAGCCCCCAGGACCTGAAGGACCGGACTTTCACTGGAGAAGTGACCCCCAGGAGTCCCTCTCCCTTGCCCAAGTGGAAGTTTCCCCGAGGAAGACCCCCTTGCCTGCCTGCAGCGCTGAAGAGATCCCTTGATCTCTCATTGACTAACATTGCAAACCCGACGCTTGTTTCTACACTGCACCCGGCCGCCCCCGCGCCGCTGAGGGTGAAATTTCTGTGTGGGCTTGTGTCCCCCCCAGTGCCCTACAAAACCCCCCTGGTCTGCCCTCCGAAGACGCGGGTACTTACCTGCAAGCAGACCGGAACCGGGGCACCCCCTTCTCTCCATTCTAGCCTATGCGTTTTGGGCACCACTTTGAACTCTGCACCTGACCGGCCCTGAGCTGCTGGTGTGGTGACTTTGGGGTTGCTCTGAACCCCCAACGGTGGGCTACCTTGGACCAAGAACTGAACCCTGTAAGTGTCTTACTTACCTGGTAAAACTAACAAAAACTTACCTCCCCCAGGAACTGTCAAAATTGCACTGTGTCCACTTTTAAAATAGCTATTTGTGAATAACTTGAAAAGTATACATGCAATTGAAATGATTCAAAGTTCCTAATGTACTTACCTGCAATACCTTTCAAACAAGATATTACATGTTAAATTTGAACCTGTGGTTCTTAAAATAAACTAAGAAAAGATATTTTTCTATAACAAAACCTATTGGCTGGATTTGTCTCTGAGTGTGTGTACCTCATTTATTGTCTGTGTATGTACAACAAATGCTTAACACTACTCCTTGGATAAGCCTACTGCTCGACCACACTACCACAAAATAGAGCATTAGTATTATCTATTTTTACCACTATTTTACCTCTAAGGGGAACCCTTGGACTCTGTGCATGCTATTCCTTACTTTGAAATAGCACATACAGAGCCAACTTCCTACATATGTGATTTATTTGAAAACTGTGTATGCTATTTTGATTATTCAAAGTTCCTAAAGTACCTACCTGCAATACCTTTCATTTGAATTATTACATGTAAAATTTGAACCTGTGGTTCTTAAAATAAAAGATATTTCTCTATACAAAAACCTATTGGCCTGGAATTGTCTTTGAGTGTGCATTCCTCATTTATTGCCTGTGTGTGTGTACAACAAATGCTTAACACTACCCTCTGATAAGCCTACTGCTCGACCACACTACCACAAAATAGAGCATTAGAATTATCTCTTTTTGCCACTATCTTACCTCTAAGGGGAACCCTTGTACTCTGTGCATACTATTCCTTACTTTGAAATAGTGCATACAGAGCCAACTTCCTACACCTACAGATCGGGAAACTGTTGCTTTTGCTTTTCTCCTTTCCCATTTTGTGTAGCAGCCAGTAGGTAGGTTTTAGTCTTCCCCCTGTGATATCAGACATGTATGCCCACAATGCTCCAGTGTCTATTTGCCATCTTTGAGTTCTTTTTTTCCTCCATTGATTTCGAAGCTAGGGTCCACAGCTTATGGTTGAAGACAGCAAAGAATCTGAGGAAAACACCAAGAAAAGAACAAATATTGTTAATGATGGAGAGAAACATCTAAGAGAGAGAGGGAAATAGCTGAAGAAAACTGCAGAAAATACACAGGGTTTTCTGTTGACCTTCCACCATATGGTGTAGAATGTAGACTTGGGGGATGGCAAAGCTTTGATTGTCCCTTTGGTCTCCGAAGGCATAGGAAATCCCCCTTTAAACTCTGTCCCAAGTGCCATGCTAAATTAGCACAGACGGACAAACAAAAGAAGCCCTAGAGAAACCCCATAACCAAGGGACCGCAACATTACTGGGCAGTCGAGCTGATAGTTTTGGACTCTAACATCCCAAAGCCACCTTTGATGCCGAAGCACAGGGCAGTCATACGCAAAACAAAAACTCAAGAGCCTCACCAGTTGAAGACCAAAGACACTGCTGAGAACAGACCTTCACCCTCGACTTAACTCCAGAAAGCAATGGAGGAAGGTAAAGGACCTGAAAAAAGGCCATTCAACTCCGATAAGGAAGATATACTTGATGATCGTCATTGAGCAGTGTCGACTTCGTAAGGAAATGCAAACCTGAAACCAAAATGGCGACATTGCTGCAAAAAAAGAAAAGCTTTGACAAACCTCTCAAGGGATTGTAGATTCCTGCAAAGCCAACTGGGGTACAGAAGGTCAATCAGCGCCATCTCTTAACGCTAGAACCACAACAAGAGTTTTAGGAGGGATTTGAACAAAATGAAGTCCTTGTATCTAAGACACTACATAAGTAGGACATTTGACCGAATCTATATTCTGACTCATCAAAGCAAGGTTTTTACTCATACTAATCTAGGCTTTCACCACTCAACTACACCTCGCTCTGCAATGCTGTCAGTAAGGGGGAAGCTGATACATATGGTGTGCAATTATAAGAGGAGCAGGCATAGGCATTTTAAGAAAGTGCCTCTTTTGGCAATGGTCACCCCACTTTTTTTTTCCACTGAGGTCTTTCGTCAGAGGGCATAGGTGCACTGGGTTCCTGCTAAACAGGTTGCCAGTGCTGTTTCCCTAAAACAAGGTAAATGGTCTACTTGTACAGGATTGACACCTACTCTTACCTCTGTAGGTTGCTAGTAAATAGTACTAGTAATAGGGCCCGGATACTAGAGAGGGTCCCTAAGGGCTGCAGCATGTATTGTGGCATCTCAAGGGATTCTCTCTCTCTCTCTCACCCCCCCCCCCCCCCCCCATTTACAATTCCTGCTCAAGAGGAAGATGTTATCACCTCCTCCAGCAGGAGTGGCTAGTGAATCTGCATACCAAGGCCAGGGACTTCAACAACCCTGCTGCCTTTGGTATGCGACCCTGGCTTCCCTAAGACGTGAGAGTTGCCAGCCCCTGCCCAGGGCCCATTTGGCACCAGGACAGGCAGCAAATTAGCTATGCAGATAGGCGTGGTGCACTGCCAGGCTAGTCACATCCCTAAGGTGGGGAGCCTGATGTGCTTCACGAAAGAAGGGTTCTCCATCTTGATTTAGATGGAATATGAATTCTGGGGCAGGGTTATAGCCACTCCCCACAGGAAGTGGTTATATAAGGGGTGTAGCCAAGGGAGGGCTAAGTAGCTCATTGGCTACTAACCTACACTCCTCCCAAACCCGCTTGTATTGAGTATGTAGGTGCCCCCCCCAACACCAAAAGAACACATTTGTGTGACTGAAGAAAGAAGAGGAGAAGAGCCGAAGAAGCTAGAACTGTGGACTTTGGCACAAATCCTGACTGCTTACCTGCTACTGTCCAGACAATCGCAACAACCGGACTCATCCTGCAGCTATGCATCTTTCAAAAGCCTAAGAGAGCCTCCAGCACTTCGCCAAGCCGTCAGCATCTTCCTTGAAGTGGAGGAGCACTACCTGCACCTTTCAGGCACCAACCGCAACATCCAGTTCAATGTTCTGCTGACCACAGTGTCTGTCGACGCAGCAGCCACCCAGGGGAGGTCACCGAGCTCCAGTGTGACTAACCTGTCTCCCCACCAACTGAGAAGACCCCAAGACCTACTGGAGCTGTCCTGCACCAGTACCCGGGGTACCGGACCCCTTGCAGCAGCCATTGATTGCTTGAGACCAGACCGGACTCCAACACTGCAACCAGAGACCAGCCGTCTAGGGATGTCTGCATCGCAGAGGCCATCACCAAGAGTAGAACGGCTGCCCTTGTTTTGTCCCCTCCTTGCAGGTCCACCCAAGAATTGTAGGCGCCTTGACACAGGAGCACCTGATATCCAAAACCCACTGTACCTGAGCTCCATGGCCTGGGTCCACGGTAACGGACCGTTCCCTTGTTCCCAGGACCCCCACCGATGAGCTCCCCATTGAGAGCTCCCAAACTTGTCACCCAGTCTCCGTATGCAGCCTGTCTCCACGTAACACCCCCGCCAACTCAGACGACCTAGGGTAGGTAAAACTGGACTGCGGTGTTTCTTGTCCCCTTAGCAGCCCACAAACTGAAGAGGGACCCCTCAGAATCAACACCAAAGACCCCTATGCAGTAAAAATACTTAATTCAAAGTAAGTGCTTTACCAGGTAAAAGCTCTTTTGAGTGAATTGTTAGTTACTTGCAAAAATGGATGCACTGCAACAGTACTTACCATCTTTTGAAGTTTTTCTGGTGTTGAAACATTCTATAAAAATGACTAGATTTTTCTAAACATTGAGTGTAGGAAAGTACCATCTTGCCTGGCATGTTACCCCCATTTTTCACTGTATATATGTTGTTTTAGTTGTATGTGTCACTGGGACCCTGGTAACCCAGGGCCCCAGTGCTCATAAGTGTGCCTGAATGTGTTACCTGTGTAGTGACTAACTGTCTCACTGAGGCTCTGCTAATCAGAACCTCAGTGGTTATGCTCTCTCATTTCTTTCCAAATTGTCACTGACAGGCTAGTGACCATTTTTACCAATTTACATTGGCTTACTGGAACACCCTTATAATTCCCTAGTATATGGTACTGAGGTACCCAGGGTATTGGGGTTCCAGGAGATCCCTAGGGGCTGCAGCATTTCTTTTGCCACCCATAGGGAGCTCTGGCAATTCTTACACAGGCCTGCCACTGCAGCCTGAGTGAAATAACGTCCACGTTATTTCACAGCCATTTTACACTGCACTTAAGTAACTTATAAGTCACCTATATGTCTAACCTTTACCTGGTAAAGGTTAGGTGCAAAGTTACTTAGTGTGAGGGCACCCTGGCACTAGCCAAGGTGCCCCCACATTGTTCAGAGCCAATTCCCTGAACTTTGTGAGTGCGGGGACACCATTACACGCGTGCACTACATATAGGTCACTACCTATATGTAGCTTCACAATGGTAACTCCGAATATGGCCATGTAACATGTCTAAGATCATGGAATTGCCCCCTCTATGCCATCCTGGCATTGTTGGTACAATTCCTTGATCCCAGTGGTCTGTAGCACAGACCCTGGTACTGCCAAACTGCCCTTCCTGGGGTTTCACTGCAGCTGCTGCTGCTGCCAACCCCTCAGACAGGCATCTGCCCTCCTGGGGTCCAGCCAGGCCTGGCCCAGGATGGCAGAACAAAGAACTTCCTCTGAGAGAGGGTGTGACACCCTCTCCCTTTGGAAAATGGTGTGAAGGCAGGGGAGGAGTAGCCTCCCCCAGCCTCTGGAAATGCTTTGTTGGGCACAGATGTGCCCAATTCTGCATAAGCCAGTCTACACCGGTTCAGGGACCCCTTAGCCCCTGCTCTGGCGCGAAACTGGACAAAGGAAAGGGGAGTGACCACTCCCCTGACCTGCACCTCCCCTGGGAGGTGTCCAGAGCTCCTCCAGTGTGCTCCAGACCTCTGCCATCTTGGAAACAGAGGTGCTGCTGGCACACTGGACTGCTCTGAGTGGCCAGTGCCACCAGGTGACGTCAGAGACTCCTTGTGATAGGCTCCTTCAGGTGTTGCTAGCCTATCCTCTCTCCTAGGTAGCCAAACCCTCTTTTCTGGCTATTTAGGGTCTCTGTCTCTGGGGAAACTTCAGATAACGAATGCATGAGCTCAGCCGAGTTCCTCTGCATCTCTCTCTTCACCTTCTGATAAGGAATCGACTGCTGACCGCGCTGGAAGCCTGCAAACCTGCAACATAGTAGCAAAGACTACTGCAACTCTGTAACGCTGATCCTGCCTGTAAGGAAATGCCTCCTTGGCATGGTTGCCCCCTGACTTTTTGCCTTTGCTGATGCTATGTTTACAATTGAAAGTGTGCTGAGGCCTGCTAACCAGGCCCCAGCACCAGTGTTCTTTCCCTAACCTGTACTTTTGTATCCACAATTGGCAGACCCTGGCATCCAGATAAGTCCCTTGTAACTGGTACTTCTAGTACCAAGGGCCCTGATGCCAAGGAAGGTCTCTAAGGGCTGCAGCATGTCTTATGCCACCCTGGAGACCTCTCACTCAGCACAGACACCCTGCTTGCCAGCTTGTGTGTGCTAGTGAAGACAAAACGAGTAAGTCGACGTGGCACTCCCCTCAGGGTGCCATGCCAGCCTCTCACTGCCTATGCAGTATAGGTAAGACACCCCTCTAGCAGGCCTTACAGCCCTAAGGCAGGGTGCACTATACCATAGGTGAGGGTACCAGTGCATGAGCATGGTACCCCTACAGTGTCTAAACAAAACCTTAGACATTGTAAGTGCTGGGTAGCCATAAGAGTATATGGTCTGGGAGTCTGTCAAACACGAACTCCACAGCACCATAATGGCTACACTGAAAACTGGGAAGTTTGGTATCAAACTTCTCAGCACAATAAATGCACACTGATGCCAGTGTACATTTTATTGTAAAATACACCACAGAGGGCACCTTAGAGGTGCCCCCTGAAACTTAACCGACTATCTGTGTAGGCTGACTAGTTTTAGCAGCCTGCCACAAACCGAGACATGTTGCTGGCCCCATGGGGAGAGTGCCTTTGTCACTCTGAGGCCAGTAACAAAGCCTGCACTGGGTGGAGATGCTAACACCTCTCCCAGGCAGGAATTGTCACACCTGGCGGTGAGCCTCAAAGGCTCACCTCCTTTGTGCCAACCCAGCAGGACACTCCAGCTAGTGGAGTTGCCCGCCCCCTCCGGCCAGGCCCCACTTTTGGCGGCAAGGCCAGAGAAAATAATGAGAATAACAAGGAGGAGTCACTGGCCAGTCAGGACAGCCCCTAAGGTGTCCTGAGCTGAGGTGACTCTAACTTTTAGAAATCCTCCATCTTGCAGATGGAGGATTCCCCCAATAGGGTTAGGATTGTGACCCCCTCCCCTTGGGAGGAGGCACAAAGAGGGTGTACCCACCCTCAGGGCTAGTAGCCATTGGCTACTAACCCCCCAGACCTAAACACGCCCTTAAATTTAGTATTTAAGGGCTACCCTGAACCCTAGAAAATTAGATTCCTGCAACTACAAGAAGGACTGCCTAGCTGAAAACCCCTGCAGAGGAAGACCAGAAGACGACAACTGCCTTGGCTCCAGAAACTCACCGGCCTGTCTCCTGCCTTCCAAAGATCCTGCTCCAGCGACGCCTTCCAAAGGGACCAGCGACCTCGACATCCTCTGAGGACTGCCCCTGCTTCGAAAAGACAAGAAACTCCCGAGGACAGCGGACCTGCTCCAAGAGAAGCTGCAACTTTGTTTCCAGCAGCTTTAAAGAACCCTGCAAGCTCCCCGCAAGAAGCGTGAGACTTGCAACACTGCACCCGGCGACCCCGACTCGGCTGGTGGAGAACCGACACCTCAGGAGGGACCCCAGGACTACTCTGATACTGTGAGTACCAAAACCTGTCCCCCCTGAGCCCCCACAGCGCCGCCTGCAGAGGGAATCCCGAGGCTTCCCCTGACCGCGACTCTTTGAACCTAAAGTCCCGACGCCTGGGAGAGACCCTGCACCCGCAGCCCCCAGGACCTGAAGGACCGGACTTTCACTGGAGGAGTGACCCCCAGGAGTCCCTCTCCCTTGACCAAGTGGAGGTTTCCCCGAGGAACCCCCCCCTTGCCTGCCTGCAGCGCTGAAGAGATCCCTAGATCTCCCATTGACTTCCATTACAAACCCGACGCTTGTTTCTACACTGCACCCGGCCGCCCCCGCGCTGCTGAGGGTGAAATTTCTGTGTGGACTGGTGTCCCCCCCCGGTGCCCTACAAAACCCCCCTGGTCTGCCCTCCGAAGACGCGGGTACTTACCTGCAAGCAGACCGGAACCGGGGCACCCCCTTCTCTCCATTCTAGTCTATGTGTTTTGGGCACCACTTTGAACTCTGCACCTGACCGGCCCTGAGCTGCTGGTGTGGTGACTTTGGGGTTGCTCTGAACCCCCAACGGTGGGCTACCTTGGACCAAGAACTGAACCCTGTAAGTGTCCTACTTACCTGGTAAAACTAACAAAAACTTACCTCCCCTAGGAACTGTGAAAATTGCACTAAGTGTCCACTTTTAAAACAGCTATTTGCCAATAACTTGAAAAGTATACATGCAATTTTTATGATTTGAAGTTCCTAAAGTACTTACCTGCAATACCTTTCGAACAAGATATTACATGTTAAATTTGAACCTGTGGTTCTTAAAATAAACTAAGAAAAGATATTTTTTTATACCAAAACCTATTGGCTGGATTTGTCTCTGAGTGTGTGTACCTCATTTATTGTCTATGTGTATGTACAACAAATGCTTAACACTACTCCTTGGATAAGCCTACTGCTCGACCACACTACCACAAAATAGAGCATTAGTATTATCTATTTTTACCACTATTTTACCTCTAAGGGGAACCCTTGGACTCTGTGCATGCTATTCCTTACTTTGAAATAGCACATACAGAGCCAACTTCCTACACTGCCGCCTTCTCGACTGTTTTCCTGCTTGTGCATGCTGTGGGGGTAGTCTGCCTCCTCTCTGCACCAGAAGCTCCGAAGAAATCTCCCGTGGGTCGCCGGAATCTTCCCCCTGCAACCGCAGGCACCAAAAAGCTGCATTACCGGTCCCTTGGGTCTCCTCTCAGCACGACGAGCGAGGTCCCTCGAATCCAGCGACTCTGTCCAAGTGACTCCCACAGTCCAGTGACTCTTCAGTCCAAGTTTGGTGGAGGTAAGTCCGTGCCTCACCTCGCTGGGCTGCATTGCTGGGAACCGCGACTTTGCAGCTACTCCGGCCCCTGTGCACTTCCGGCGGAAATCCTTTGTGCACAGCCAAGCCTGGGTCCACGGCACTCTAACCTGCATTGCACGACTTTCTAAGTTGGTCTCCGGCGACGTGGGACTCCTTTGTGCAACTTCGGCGAGCACCGTTTCACGCATCCTCGTAGTGCCTGTTTCTGGCACTTCTCCGGGTGCTACCGGCTTCAGAGAGGGCTCCTTGTCTTGCTCGACGTCCCCTCTCTCTGCTGGTCCAATTTGCGACCTCCTGGTCCCTCCTGGGCCTCGGCAGCGTCCAAAAACGCTAACCGCACGATTTGCAGCTAGCAAGGCTTGTTGGCGTTCTTTCGGCGGGAAAACACTTCTGCACGACTCTCCACGGCGAGAGGGATCCGTCCACCAAAGGGGAAGTCTCTAGCCCTTTTCGTTCCTGCAGAAACCTCAGCTTCTTCTTTCCAGTAGAAGCTTCTTTGCACCCGCAGCTGGCATTTCCTGGGCATTTGCCCATCTCCGACTTGCTTGTGACTTTTGGACTTGGTCCCCTTGTTCCACAGGTACCCTAGATTGGAAATCCACAGTTGTTGCATTGCTGGTTTGTGTCTTTCCTGCATTATTCCTCTAACACGACTTCTTTGTCCTTAGGGGAACTTTAGTGCACTTTGCACTCACTTTTCAGGGTCTTGGGGAGGGTTATTTTTCTAACTCTCACTATTTTCTAATAGTCCCAGCGACCCTCTACAAGGTCACATAGGTTTGGGGTCCATTCGTGGTTCGCATTCCACTTTTGGAGTATATGGTTTGTGTTGCCCCTATCCCTATGTGTCCCCATTGCATCCTATTGTAACTATACATTGTTTGCACTGTTTTCTAAGACTATACTGCATATTTTTGCTATTGTGTATATATATCTTGTGTATATTTCCTATCCTCTCACTGAGGGTACACTCTAAGATACTTTGGCATATTGTCATAAAAATAAAGTACCTTTATTTTTAGTATAACTGTGTATTGTGTTTTCTTATGATATTGTGCATATGACACTAAGTGGTACTGTAGTAGCTTCACACGTCTCCTAGTTCAGCCTAAGCTGCTCTGCTAAGCTACCATTATCTATCAGCCTAAGCTGCTAGACACCCTATACACTAATAAGGGATAACTGGGCCTGGTGCAAGGTGCAAGTACCCCTTGGTACTCACTACAAGCCAGTCCAGCCTCCTACATTGAGCTCGAGTTTCCTCTTAAGTGTCGCATTTATTTACTTAGTGTGTTCAACAAATGCTTGGCACTACCCTCTGATAAGCCTAAACTGCTTGCCCACTCTACCACAAAAGAGCATTTGGGATTATTATTTTAACTCCTGTAAACCCATAAGATTTGCCTGGATTATCTGCATAGTGTCCCCTCACGTTCGGTACACTACATAGCCAGCTTCCTACACTATGCTAGGTCAGGACGCACTGAGAAATGTTTTGAAGAGGAAAAAGTACTGTTTCCTCCTGCTCCTCAAGAACTGCTTTTCCATCATTTTAATTGGCTTGCAACTCTGTACAATCATTGGACTATCAAAGATCCTATGATGCAGAAGTAAATGTTATTTACTTGTATTCCTAGTACTTTATCATCAGACTATTGAAGCCATAACCAAACTGCCAGCCACCCTCCTCGGTAGGGTTGGGCATTTGGATCCATAACACTTTAATTGATTTTTTATTTTTTTTTTTTATTGATTTTTTTTTTAACACGCTTTCTCTGTGAATCAACTGTCAGTACAGTGCAACATGGGTAGGGCATGCTCCTGGAATCTTAAAGGAACGGATTATTTTTTCCTACAGCTTTTAACAAAGACCTACCAGGTTACGTTTTTCTTTTCCTTAAGCTTGGACACTTTTAATCCTTTTTGTAACTAAAATGCTGCAATGCAGTCTTGAAACGGTTGTTTCTTTTACAATGTAAAACACTTTATGCAGGGGGAAAAATTTAGCTCCACTAGGTGCATAAAGGTGGTTGCTCATCTCATGGACATATCGACACTGGCACCTCTGTGCTTTACATTAACGGAAAACATATGTATATGGAAAGAGCTGTGGGGTCCACACAGGCAGCAAAAGATTATGCAAGTGTGTAAGCTTTCAATGAAGATTTTTACGATGCTGCAGTATAATGGCGAGTAAGTAACCTATAAAGATGATTTTTGATTCTCATGCGACCCTTCTGCTTTCCGTAGAAGAGGTGTGAGCCCTAAATAGGCAGAGATAGCTAAACCTGAGATCAGGTGCTAACCCTTAACATTGCAGATCCCCAGGAGAAATAAAGAACCTGAAGATGGCAACCATGCACTGGGGCAATGTGGTATACATCTGCTATCACAAGGGGAGGACCAAACCTACCTACTAATTAATACCCTAAAGTAAAAAAATAAAAAAAAGAATGGCAAACTCAGTACTTGGTAGTGGAACAATGTATCTCATGTGAATCCAGAACAGTTTTCAAGCTGCAAAACTATTCATACTACTAATTAAGCCTTTTGTTCATAACTGTGCCAAAGATTCCTGAGATTAACAAATTGTTCTGCAAGTATTCTGGCCTTACAGATTAGCATTGTGGCCTAACCAGGGTTTTGAACTTTCCATTTGTTAATGCATCCATCCAAGGGTTTGCCCAATTAGCCCGAATGTGTTGAACACTAGTATATGCTGTGGAGTCTGATGTGCTTGTTTGTTCGTCGGGTAGTAATGAAGAGATTTACATTTTGCACATTTTACGTCTAGGGTGGAAAACAAGGCTACTCAAAGTTACAAATGAAATTCTCAGTGTGAGAACATGATCTATTCCAACATTGACATTTTCATGTTTTTATTTTCTTTACAGCTTCCAAACTACAAAAACTTTAAGGGCACTATTCAAGAACTTGGCCAGAACCAGTATGCTGTCAGCGGTGAAATATATGTGTTGGATAGAAACACAGTTGAGATTACCGAGCTTCCGGTCAGGACGTGGACACAGGTGAGGAAATGTTATACCGTCCAAGCCAACCTGGAATGAGTAAAAGCAACCCCTGATGCATAAATTATGCAAAAAAGAATATGCAAAGCACGTGTCAGGGATTGCTTTTACTCATTCCAGGTTGGCTTGGACGGTATTTTACCAGTCCAAAGCTGTAATACTGTGCCTGGAGTTTTAAATGGTTTTTGTCATTTTACAGCTCGGCAAGGTTGACACTGTATCAAACCTATGCTTAAAGACTTTGCTGTACAAATAGCAAAACACTTTGTCACTATCTAGCTCGGCGTGGATAGCACTGTGCTAATACTATGCTTAAAAACTTTGCTAGATAAACAGACATTTGAGGTGGGCAAATCTAGAGTGTCGCTGGTGTTGCAGGGTGCTCCTTACTAGAGTTGCTCTCCACTTAAACTTGGGAGCTACCCAGAGTTCTCTATTTTTTTCTTTTTGCATAATTTATGAGTCACTCTAACCCTGAAAGGGATTTGTTTTGATGTATGTGTGTATGTGTGTGTGTGTGTGTGTGTGTGTGTATATGTATATATATATATATATATATATATATATATATATATATATATATATATATATATATATTAAATGTTTAC
Organism: Pleurodeles waltl; assembly: GCF_031143425.1. Taxonomy (NCBI): domain Eukaryota; kingdom Metazoa; phylum Chordata; class Amphibia; order Caudata; family Salamandridae; genus Pleurodeles; species Pleurodeles waltl. The sequence continues at coordinate 1,044,634,773 of NC_090449.1, forward strand.
TCTTTTCACAGTTCTTCCTGTAGGACTTAAAAGCAAGGGACCTTTTCCATTAGTACCAAGGCAGCATCTTTTGTATTCCTTGCAGGAGAAATGGGATTGTCATTACTAGCTGTCTTCATGATAACATGATTGCAATTAATTTAGCTTTTTTATGGCTTTTATGTTATTTCAGGTGTACAAAGAACAAGTTCTTGAGCCTATGTTAAATGGGACAGAGAAAACTCCAGCACTAATTACAGATTACAAAGAGTACCATACGGATACAACTGTGAAATTTGTTGTGAAAATGACAGAAGAGAAACTGGCACAAGCAGAAGCTGCAGGACTTCACAAAGTCTTCAAACTTCAAACAAGTCTCACTTGTAATTCGATGGTAACCTTTCTGTGTGCTTAACATAATCTAGTATTTTGCAGCTAAGGTTTCTTAGCCTGCATCTGTAGTTTATAGCTTCATTGTTTACAATCAAGTGTTACTATTATGATATTGACAACTGTTTGATCCTAAACTGTGTAACCTGTCTTTTTTTTTTTTTTTTTTTTTTTTTTTACCAGTCAATGTTTCCTTGATTTGTGATATTGATCAAACAGTTTAATGATTTATATTTAACTAATAATTGTGGCTCCACACAGTAGTGAATTATCTTAGTTAACAGTGCAGTGATTGCCATTCCAATCTTTTCAGGAACTGTATAAACATAATTTTAAACTTGACATTTAGTATTGCTAGTATCTGGACTCTATTTTATGCTTGTAGAATCTGTATTGATAACCCCAGTTGTTAGTCTGAGATGTTGGTGGAATACCTTCCTGTTCAATCATTAGATGCTTTGTTCCACAGTTGATATCCTAAGCAAGAATGCCTACAGTACCCTAATCTTATTCACGTGGCACATACAGCACCCCAACTTCGTCTCCCTTTTTCTGTCTTACTTGCATGTTAAAGTTCACCACCACCGTCGAAAGTCTTTACTGATTGTTTTGTTTTCCTTTTCCTGGGCGTTCACCTGCCATTCATTTTGTCTACCGTCACACTCTCCACAGAATAGCAGAGGCAAGAATATGAAGGCTATATTTTAGCGTATTGAGTTTTACAAATTGTATACACATTAGACATGAAAAACACATCTCTGGTAAGGTTGAGGCAGTTGTAAAGTGAGCTATTAAAGATTGATTTTATTGTGTTCTGTCAAATTTGATCATACCTAGCTCTGAAGTAATTGGATCTTGACAGAAGGTGGTTATTGCAGTTTTCGTTGTGTGTGGTCTGGTTTCATAGTAATTGTGTGGTAACCTTGACCTCTGTTTACATCTAGCAAAAATCATGATTCCATGGCAATTAAGACGGATATTTTAACATTCATTGTGTTATCCTTCTCAACGTCTTGCAACTATTGTGTGATCTTTCAACATAAAGAATCTTCCAAAAGAATGCATCAGCTGTGATTATAGCTACTTTACCGGAACAGGTTTTCTGATCAATATTTAGCAGTTTTGTCGCGTTCCTTTTGCCCCAAAAGAAAATGTGCCTTTTTTGGCAAAAAGTGGTACTAGCAGGTGTCTCTTGCCTTCTCTGTAGCAAGTTATTGTAGGAAGTTGGCTCTGTATGTGCTATTTCAAAGTAAGGAATAGCATGCACAGAGTCCAAGGGTTCCCCTTGGAGGTAAAATAGTGGTAAAAAGAGATAATACTAATGCTCTATTTTGTGGTAGTGTGGTCGAGCAATAGGCTTATCCAAGGAGTAGTGTTAAGCATTTGTTGTACATACACATAGACAATAAATGAGGTACACACACTCAGAGACAAATCCAGCCAATAGGTTTTGTTATAGAAAAATATCTTTTCTTAGTTTATTTTAAGAACCACAGGTTCAAATTTAACATGTAATATCTTGTTTGAAAGGTATTGCAGGTAAGTACATTAGGAACTTTGAATCATTTCAATTGCATGTATACTTTTCAAGTTATTGACAAATAGCTGTTTTAAAAGTGGACACTTAGTGCAATTTTCACAGTTCCTGGGGGAGGTAAGTTTTTGTTAGTTTTACCAGGTAAGTAAGACACTTACAGGGTTCAGTTCTTGGTCCAAGGTAGCCCACCGTTGGGGGTTCAGAGCAACCCCAAAGTCACCACACCAGCAGCTCAGGGCCGGTCAGGTGCAGAGTTCAAAGTGGTGCCCAAAACACATAGGCTAGAATGGAGAGAAGGGGGTGCCCCGGTTCCGGTCTGCTTGCAGGTAAGTACCCGCGTCTTCGGAGGGCAGACCAGGGGGGTTTTGTAGGGCACCGGGGGGGACACAAGCTGTAAAGAAATGGCTCCCTGTTGCAGTTACCCCCCACTTTTTGCCTGATACTGATGCTGACTTGACTGAGAAGTGTGCTGGGACCCTGCTAACCAGGCCCCAGCACCAGTGTTCCTTCACCTAAAATGTACCATTGTATCCACAATTGGCACACCCTGGCATTCAGATAAGTCCCTTGTAACTGGTACTTCTAGTACCAAGGGCCCTGATGCCAAGGAAGGTCTCTAAGGGCTGCAGCATGTCTTATGCCACCCTGGAGACCTCTCACTCAGCACAGACACCCTGCTTGCCAGCTTGTGTGTGCTAGTGAGGACAAAACGAGTAAGTCGACATGGCACTCCCCTCAGGGTGCCATGCCAGCCTCTCACTGCCTATGCAGTATAGGTAAGACACCCCTCTAGCAGGCCTTACAGCCCTAAGGCAGGGTGCACTATACCATAGGTGAGGGTACCAGTGCATGAGCATGGTACCCCTACAGTGTCTAAACAAAACCTTAGACATTGTAAGTGCAGGGTAGCCATAAGAGTATATGGTCTGGGAGTTTGTCAAGCACGAACTCCACAGCACCATAATGGCTACACTGAAAACTGGGAAGTTTGGTATCAAACTTCTCAGCACAATAAATGCACACTGATGCCAGTGTACATTTTATTGTAAAATACACCACAGAGGGCACCTTAGAGGTGCCCCCTGAAACTTAACCGACTATCTGTGTAGGCTGACTAGTTTTAGCAGCCTGCCACAAACCGAGACATGTTGCTGGCCCCATGGGGAGAGTGCCTTTGTCACTCTGAGGCCAGTAACAAAGCCTGCACTGGGTGGAGATGCTAACACCTCCCCCAGGCAGGAATTGTCACACCTGGCGGTGAGCCTCAAAGGCTCACCTCCTTTGTGCCAACCCAGCAGGACACTCCAGCTAGTGGAGTTGCCCGCCCCCTCCGGCCAGGCCCCACTTTTGGCGGCAAGGCCGGAGAAGATAATGAGAAAAACAAGGAGGAGTCACTGACCAGTCAGGACAGCCCCTAAGGTGTCCTGAGCTGAAGTGACTCTAACTTTTAGAAATCCTCCATCTTGCAGATGGAGGATTCCCCCAATAGGGTTAGGATTGTGACCCCCTCCCCTTGGGAGGAGGCACAAAGAGGGTGTACCCACCCTCAGGGCTAGTAGCCATTGGCTACTAACCCCCCAGACCTAAAACCGCCCTTAAATTTAGTATTTAAGGGCTACCCTGAACCCTAGAAAATTAGATTCCTGCAACAAGAAGAAGGACTGCCCAGCTGAAAACCCCTGCAGCGGAAGACCAGAAGACGACAACTGCCTTGGCTCCAGAAACTCACCGGCCTGTCTCCTGCCTTCCAAAGATCCTGCTCCAGCGACGCCTTCCGAAGGGACCAGCGACCTCGACATCCTCTGAGGACTGCCCCTGCTTCGAAAAGACAAGAAACTCCCGAGGACAGCGGACCTGCTCCAAGAAAAGCTGCAACTTTGTTTCCAGCAGCTTTAAAGAACCCTGCAAGCTCCCCGCAAGAAGCGTGAGACTTGCAACACTGCACCCGGCGACCCCGACTCGGCTGGTGGCGATCCAACACCTCAGGAGGGACCCCAGGACTACTCTGATACTGTGAGTACCAAAACCTGTCCCCCCTGAGCCCCCACAGCGCCGCCTGCAGAGGGAATCCCGAGGCTTCCCCTGACCGCGACTCTTTGAACCTAAAGTCCCGACGCCTGGGAGAGACCCTGCACCCGCAGCCCCCAGGACCTGAAGGACCGGACTTTCACTGGAGAAGTGACCCCCAGGAGTCCCTCTCCCTTGCCCAAGTGGAGGTTTCCCCGAGGAATCCCCCCCTTGCCTGCCTGCAGCGCTGAAGCGATCCCGAGATCTCTCATAGACTAACGTTGCGAACCCGACGCTTGTTTCTACACTGCACCCGGCCGCCCCCCGCGCCGCTGAGGGTGAAATTTCTGTGTGGACCTGTGTCCCCCCCGGTGCCCTACAAAACCCCCCTGGTCTGCCCTCCGAAGACGCGGGTACTTACCTGCAAGCAGACCGGAACCGGGGCACCCCCTTCTCTCCATTCTAGCCTATGTGTTTTGGGCACCACTTGGAACTCTGCACCTGACCGGCCCTGAGCTGCTGGTGTGGTGACTTTGGGGTTGCTCTGAACCCCCAACGGTGGGCTACCTTGGACCAAGAACTGAACCCTGTAAGTGTCCTACTTACCTGGTAAAACTAACAAAAACTTACCTCCCCCAGGAACTGTGAAAATTGCACTAAGTGTCCACTTTTAAAACAGCTATTTGTCAATAACTTGAAAAGTATACATGCAATTTTGATGATTTGAAGCTCCTAAAGTACTTACCTGCAATACCTTTCGAATGAGCTATTACATGTAGAATTTGAACCTGTGGTTCTTAAAATAAACTAAGAAAAGATATTTTTCTATATAAAAACCTATTGGCTGGATTTGTCTCTGAGTGTGTGTACCTCATTTATTGTCTATGGGTATGTACAACAAATGCTTAACACTACTCCTTGGATAAGCCTACTGCTCGACCACACTACCACAAAATAGAGCATTAGTATTATCTATTTTTACCACTATTTTACCTCTAAGGGGAACCCTTGGACTCTGTGCATGCTATTCCTTACTTTGAAATAGCACATACAGAGCCAACCTCCTACACAAGCCCACACAGAAATTTCACCCTCAGCAGCGCGGGGGCGGCCGGGTGCAGTGTAGAAACAAGCGTCGGGTTCGCAATGTTAGTCTATGAGAGATCAACGGATCTCTTCAGCGCTGCAGGCAGGCAAGGGGGGGCTTCCTCGGGGAAACCTCCACTTGGGCAAGGGAGAGGGACTCCTGGGGGTCACTTCTCCAGTGAAAGTCCGGTCCTTCAGGTCCTGGGGGCTGCGGGTGCAGGGTCTCTTCCAGGCGTCGGGACTTAGGTTTCAGAGAGTCGCGGTCAGGGGGAGCCTCGGGATTCCCTCTGCAGGCGGCGCTGTGGGGGCTCAGGGGGGACAGGTTTTGGTACTCACAGTCGTAGAGTAGTCCGGGGGTCCTCCCTGAGGTGTTGGTTCTCCACCAGCCGAGTCGGGGTCGCCGGGTGCAGTGTTGCAAGTCTCACGCTTCTTGCGGGGAGATTGCAGGGTCTTTAAAGCTGCTCCTTGAAACAAAGTTGCAGTCTTTTTGGAGCAGGTCCGCTGTCCTCTGGAGTTTCTTGTCTTTTTCGAAGCAGGGCAGTCCTCAGAGGATTCAGAGGTCGCTGGTCCCTTGGAAGGCGTCGCTGGAGCAGAGTTCTTTGGAAGGCAGGAGACAGGCCGGTGAGTTTCTGGAGCCAAGGAGCTGCAGGGGTTTTCAGCTAGGCAGTCCTTCTTCTTGTAGTTTGCAGGAATCTAATTTTCTAGGGTTCAGGGTAGCCCTTAAATACTAAATTTAAGGGCGTGTTTAGGTCTGGGGGGTTAGTAGCCAATGGCTACTAGCCCTGAGGGTGGGTACACCCTCTTTGTGCCTCCTCCCAAGGGGAGGGGGTCACAATCCTAACCCTATTGGGGGAATCCTCCATCTGCAAGATGGAGGATTTCTAAAAGTTAGTCACTTCAGCTCAGGACACCTTAGGGGCTGTCCTGACTGGCCAGTGACTCCTCCTTGTTGCTTTCTTTGTTCCCTCCAGCCTTGCCGCCAAAAGTGGGGGCCGTGGCCGGAGGGGGCGGGCAACTCCACTAAGCTGGAGTGCCCTGCTGGGCTGTGACAAAGGGGTGAGCCTTTGAGGCTCACCGCCAGGTGTTACAGCTCCTGCCTGGGGGAGGTGTTAGCATCTCCACCCAGTGCAGGCTTTGTTACTGGCCTCAGAGTGACAAAGGCACTCTCCCCATGGGGCCATCAACATGTCTCTAGTGTGGCAGGCTGCTGGAACTAGTCAGCCTACACAGATAGTTGGTTAAGTTTCAGGGGGCACCTCTAAGGTGCCCTCTGTGTTGTATTTTACAATAAAATGTACACTGGCATCAGTGTGCATTTATTGTGCTGAGAAGTTTGATACCAAACTTCCCAGTTTTCAGTGTAGCCATTATGGTGCTGTGGAGTTCGTGTTTGACAGACTCCCAGACCATATACTCTTATGGCTACCCTGCACTTACAATGTCTAAGGTTTTGTTTAGACACTGTAGGGGTACCATGCTCATGCACTGGTACCCTCACCTATGGTATAGTGCACCCTGCCTTAGGGCTGTAAGGCCTGCTAGAGGGGTGTCTTACCTATACTGCATAGGCAGTGAGAGGCTGGCATGGCACCCTGAGGGGAGTGCCATGTCGACTTACTCGTTTTGTCCTCACTAGCACACACAAGCTGGCAAGCAGTGTGTCTGTGCTGAGTGAGAGGTCTCCAGGGTGGCATAAGACATGCTGCAGCCCTTAGAGACCTTCCTTGGCATCAGGGCCCTTGGTACTAGAAGTACCAGTTACAAGGGACTTATCTGGATGCCAGGGTCTGCCAATTGTGGATACAAAAGTACAGGTTAGGGAAAGAACACTGGTGCTGGGGCCTGGTTAGCAGGCCTCAGCACACTTTCAATTGTAAACATAGCATCAGCAAAGGCAAAAAGTCAGGGGGCAACCATGCCAAGGAGGCATTTCCTTACACAACCCCCCCCCCCCCCCCAAACGAAAGAGGATGAGACTAACCTTTCCCAAGAGAGTCTTCATTTTCTAAGTGGAAGAACCTGGAAAGGCCATCTGCATTGGCATGGGCAGTCCCAGGTCTGTGTTCCACTATAAAGTCCATTCCCTGTAGGGAGATGGACCACCTCAACAGTTTAGGATTTTCACCTTTCATTTGCATCAGCCATTTGAGAGGTCTGTGGTCAGTTTGAACTAGGAAGTGAGTCCCAAAGAGGCATGGTCTCAGCTTCTTCAGGGACCAAACCACAGCAAAGGCCTCCCTCTCAATGGCACTCCAACGCTGCTCCCTGGGGAGTAACCTCCTGCTAATGAAAGCAACAGGCTGGTCAAGGCCATCATCATTTGTTTGGGACAAAACTGCCCCTATCCCATGTTCAGAGGCATCAGTCTGCACAATGAACTGCTTAGAATAATCTGGAGCTTTTAGAACTGGTGCTGAGCACATTGCTTGTTTCAGGGTGTCAAAGGCCTGTTGGCATTCCACAGTCCAGTTCACTTTCTTGGGCATTTTCTTGGAGGTGAGTTCAGTGAGGGCTGTCACAATGGATCCATATCCCTTCACAAACCTCCTGTAATACCCAGTCAAGCCAAGGAATGCCCTGACTTGAGTCTGGGTTTTTGGAGCTACCCAGTCCAGAATAGTCTGGATCTTGGGTTGGAGTGGCTGAACTTGGCCTCCACCTACAAGGTGTCCCAAGTAAACCACAGTTCCCTGCCCTATCTGGCATTTGGATGCCTTGATAGAGAGGCCTGCCGATTGCAGAGCCTTCAAAACCTTCTTCAGGTGGACCAGGTGATCCTGCCAGGTGGAGCTAAAGACAGCAATATCATCAAGATAAGCTGTGCTAAAGGACTCCAAGCCAGCAAGGACTTGATTCACCAACCTTTGGAAGGTGGCAGGGGCATTCTTTAAACCAAAGGGCATAACAGTAAACTGATAATGCCCATCAGGTGTGGAGAATGCTGTTTTCTCTTTTGCTCCAGGTGCCATTTTTATTTGCCAGTACCCTGCTGTCAAGTCAAAGGTACTTAGGAATTTGGCAGCACCTAATTTATCTATGAGCTCATCGGCTCTAGGAATTGGATGAGTGTAGGAAGTTGGCTCTGTATGTGCTATTTCAAAGTAAGGAATAGCATGCACAGAGTCCAAGGGTTCCCCTTAGAGGTAAAATAGTGGTACAAATAGATAATACTAATGCTCTATTTTGTGGTAGTGTGGTCGAGCAGTAGGCTTATCCAAGGAGTAGTGTTAAGCATTTGTTGTACATACACATAGACAATAAATGAGGTACACACACTCAGAGACAAATCCAGCCAATAGGTTTTTGTATAGAAAAATATATTTTCTTAGTTTATTTTAAGAACCACAGGTTCAAATTCTACATGTAATATCTCATTCGAAAGGTATTGCAGGTAAGTACTTTAGGAACTTCAAATCATAAAAATTGCATGTATACTTTTCAAGTTATTGACAAATAGCTGTTTTAAAAGTGGACACTTAGTGCAATTTTCACAGTTCCTGGGGGAGGTAAGTTTTTGTTAGTTTTACCAGGTAAGTAGGACACTTACAGGGTTCAGTTCTTGGTCCAAGGTAGCCCACCGTCGGGGGTTCAGAGCAACCCCAAAGTCACCACACCAGCAGCTCAGGGCCGGTCAGGTGCAGAGTTCAAAGTGGTGCCCAAAACACATAGGCTAGAATGGAGAGAAGGGGATGCCCCGGTTCCGGTCTGCTTGCAGGTAAGTACCCGCGTCTTCGGAGGGCAGACCAGAGGGGTCTTGTAGGGCACCGGGGGGGACACAAGCCCACACAGAAATTTCACCCTCAGCAGCGTGGGGGCGGCCGGGTGCAGTGTAGAAACCAGCGTCGGGTTCGCAATGTTAGTCTATGAGAGATCTCGGGATCTCTTAAGCGCTGCAGGCAGGCAAGGGGGGGGTTCCTCGGGGAAACCTCCACTTGGGCAAGGGAGAGGGACTCCTGGGGGTCACTTCTCCAGTGAAAGTCCGGTCCTTCAGGTCCTGGGGGCTGCGGGTGCAGGGTCTCTCCCAGGCGTCGGGACTTTGGGTTCAAAGAGTCGCGGTCAGGGGAAGCCTCGGGATTCCCTCTGCAGGCGGCGCTGTGGGGGCTCAGGGGGGACAGGTTTTGGTACTCACAGTATCAGAGTAGTCCTGGGGTCCCTCCTGAGGTGTTGGATCGCCACCAGCCGAGTCGGGGTCGCCGGGTGCAGTGTTGCAAGTCTCACGCTTCTTGCGGGGAGCTTGCAGGGTTCTTTAAAGCTGCTGGAAACAAAGTTGCAGCTTTTCTTGGAGCAGGTCCGCTGTCCTCGGGAGTTTCTTGTCTTTTCGAAGCAGGGGCAGTCCTCAGCGGATGTCGAGGTCGCTGGTCCCTTCGGAAGGCGTCGCTGGAGCAGGATCTTTGGAAGGCAGGAGACAGGCCGGTGAGTGTCTGGAGCCAAGGCAGTTGTCGTCTTCTGGTCTTCCGCTGCAGGGGTTTTCAGCTGGGCAGTCCTTCTTCTTGTAGTTGCAGGAATCTAATTTTCTAGGGTTCAGGGTAGCCCTTAAATACTAAATTTAAGGGCGTGTTTAGGTCTGGGGGGTTAGTAGCCAATGGCTACTAGCCCTGAGGGTGGGTACACCCTCTTTGTGCCTCCTCCCAAGGGGAGGGGGTCACAATCCTAACCCTATTGGGGGAATCCTCCATCTGCAAGATGGAGGATTTCTAAAAGTTAGAGTCACCTCAGCTCAGGACACCTTAGGGGCTGTCCTGACTGGCCAGTGACTCCTCCTTGTTTTTCTCATTATTTTCTCCGGCCTTGCCGCCAAAAGTGGGGCCTGGCCGGAGGGGGCGGGCAACTCCACTAGCTGGAGTGTCCTGCTGGGTTGGCACAAAGGAGGTGAGCCTTTGAGGCTCACCGCCAGGTGTGACAATTCCTGCCTGGGAGAGGTGTTAGCATCTCCACCCAGTGCAGGCTTTGTTACTGGCCTCAGAGTGACAAAGGCACTCTCCCCATGGGGCCAGCAACATGTCTCGGTTTGTGGCAGGCTGCTAAAACTAGTCAGCCTACACAGATAGTCGGTTAAGTTTCAGGGGGCACCTCTAAGGTGCCCTCTGTGGTGTATTTTACAATAAAATGTACACTGGCATCAGTGTGCATTTATTGTGCTGAGAAGTTTGATACCAAACTCCCCAGTTTTCAGTGTAGCCATTATGGTGCTGTGGAGTTCGTGTTTGACAAACTCCCAGACCATATACTCTTATGGCTACCCTGCACTTACAATGTCTAAGGTTTTGTTTAGACACTGTAGGGGTACCATGCTCATGCACTGGTACCCTCACCTATGGTATAGTGCACCCTGCCTTAGGGCTGTAAGGCCTGCTAGAGGGGTGTCTTAGCTACACTGCATAGGCAGTGAGAGGCTGGCATGGCACCCTGAGGGGAGTGCCATGTCGATTTACTCGTTTTGTCCTCACTAGCACACACAAGCTGGCAAGCAGTGTGTCTGTGCTGAGTGAGAGGTCTCCAGGGTGGCATAAGACATGCTGCAGCCCTTAGAGACCTTCCTTGGCATCAGGGCCCTTGGTACTAGAAGTACCAGTTACAAGGGACTTATCTGGATGCCAGGGTCTGCCAATTGTGGATACAAAAGTACAGGTTAGGGAAAGAACACTGGTGCTGGGGCCTGGTTAGCAGGCCTCAGCACACTTTCAATTGTAAACATAGCATCAGCAAAGGCAAAAAGTCAGGGGGCAACCATGCCAAGGAGGCATTTCCTCACACAACCCCCCCCCAAACGAAAGAGGATGAGACTAACCTTTCCCAAGAGAGTCTTCATTTTCTAAGTGGAAGAACCTGGAAAGGCCATCTGCATTTGTTTGGGACAACACTGCCCCTATCCCATGTTCAGAGGCATCAGTCTGCACAATGAACTGCTTAGAATAATCTGGAGCTTTGAGAACTGGTGCTGAGCACATTGCTTGTTTCAGGGTGTCAAAGGCCTGTTGGCAGTCCACAGTCCAGTTCACTTTCTTGGGCATTTTCTTGGAGGTGAGCTCAGTGAGGGCTGTCACAATGGATCCATATCCCTTCACAATCCTCCTGTAGTACCCAGTCAAGCCAAGGAATGCCCTGACTTGAGTCTGGGTTTTTGGAGCTACCCAGTCCAGAATGGTCTGGATCTTGGGTTGGAGTGGCTGAACTTGGCCTCCACCTACAAGGTGGCCCAAGTAAACCACGGTTCCCTGCCCTATCTGGCATTTGGATGCCTTGATAGAGAGGCCTGCAGATTGCAGAGCCTTCAAAACCTTCCTCAGGTGGACCAGGTGATCCTGCCAGGTGGAGCTAAAGACAGCAATATCATCAAGATAAGCTGTGCTAAAGGACTCCAAGCCAGCAAGGACTTGATTCACCAACCTTTGGAAGGTGGCAGGGGCATTCTTTAAACCAAAGGGCATAACAGTAAACTGATAATGCCCATCAGGTGTGGAGAATGCTGTCTTTTCTTTTGCTCCAGGTGCCATTTTTATTTGCCAGTACCCTGCTGTCAAGTCAAAGGTACTTAGAAATTTGGCAGCACCTAATTTATCAATGAGCTCATCAGCTCTTGGAATTGGATGGGCATCTGTCTTGGTGACAGAATTGAGCCCTCTGTAGTCCACACAAAACCTCATCTCTTTCTTTCCATCTTTGGTGTGAGGTTTGGGGACTAAGACCACTGGGCTAGCCCAGGGGCTGTCAGAGCGCTCAATTACTCCCAATTCCAGCATCTTGTGGACTTCCACCTTGATGCTTTCTTTAACATGGTCAGATTGTCTAAAGATTTTGTTCTTGACAGGCATGCTGTCTCCTGTGTCCACATCATGGGTACACAGGTGTGTCTGACCAGGGGTTAAGGAGAAGAGTTCAGGAAACTGTTGTAGGACTCTCCTACAATCAGCTTGCTGTTGGCCAGAGAGGGTGTCTGAGTAGATCACTCCATCTACTGTGCCATCTTTTGGGTCTGATGACAGAAGATCAGGGAGAGGTTCACTCTCTGCCTCCTGATCCTCATCTGTTACCATCAACAGATTGACATCAGCCCTGTCGTGGAAGAGCTTAAGGCGGTTTACATGGATCACCCTCTTGGGGCTCCTGCTTGTGCCCAGGTCCACCAGGTAGGTGACCTGACTCTTCCTTTCTAGTACTGGGTAAGGGCCACTCCATTTGTCCTGGAGTGCCCTGGGAGCCACAGGCTCCAGAACCCAGACTTTCTGCCCTGGTTGGAACTCAACCAGTGCAGCCTTTTGGTCATACCAAAACTTCTGGAGCTGTTGGCTGGCCTCAAGGTTTTTGGTTGCCTTTTCCATGTACTCTGCCATTCTAGAGCGAAGGCCAAGTACATAGTCCACTATGTCCTGTTTAGGCTCATGGAGAGGTCTCTCCCAGCCTTCTTTAACAAGGGCAAGTGGTCCCCTTACAGGATGACCAAACAGAAGTTCAAAGGGTGAGAATCCTACTCCCTTCTGTGGCACCTCTCTGTAAGCGAAAAGCAGACATGGCAAGAGGACATCCCATCTCCTTTTGAGCTTTTCTGGGAGCCCCATGATCATGCCTTTTAATGTCTTGTTGAATCTCTCAACCAAGCCATTAGTTTGTGGATGGTATGGTGTAGTGAATTTATAAGTCACTCCACACTCATTCCACATGTGCTTTAGGTATGCTGACATGAAGTTGGTACCTCTGTCAGACACCACCTCCTTAGGGAAACCCACTCTGGTAAAGATACCAATGAGGGCCTTGGCTACTGCAGGGGCAGTAGTCGACCTAAGGGGAATAGCTTCAGGATACCTGGTAGCATGATCCACTACTACCAGGATATACATATTTCCTGAGGCTGTGGGAGGTTCCAGTGGACCAACTATGTCCACACCCACTCTTTCAAAGGGCACCCCCACCACTGGAAGTGGAATGAGGGGGGCCTTTGGATGCCCACCTGTCTTACCACTGGCTTGACAGGTGGGGCAGGAGAGGCAAAACTCCTTAACCATGTTGGACATATTGGGCCAGTAGAAGTGGTTGACTAACCTCTCCCACGTCTTGGTTTGTCCCAAATGTCCAGCAAGGGGAATGTCATGGGCCAATGTTAGGATGAACTCTCTGAACAGCTGAGGCACTACCACTCTCCTAGTGGCACCAGGTTTGGGGTCTCTGGCCTCAGTGTACAGGAGCCCATCTTCCCAATAGACCCTATGTGTTCCATTTTTCTTGCCTTTGGACACTTCAGCAGCTTGCTGCCTAAGGCCTTCAAGAGAGGGACAGGTTTCTTGTCCCTTACACAGCTCTTCCCTTGAGGGTCCCCCTGGGCCTAAGAGCTCAACCTGGTAAGGTTCAAGCTCCAAAGGCTCAGTTCCCTCAGAGGGCAGAACTTCTTCCTGAGAAGAGAGGTTCCCTTTCTTTTGCTGTGTTGCAGTTGGTTTCCCAACTGACTTTCCTTTCCTCTTGGTAGGCTGGGCCATTCTTCCAGACTCCAGCTCTACTTGTTCACCCTGTGCCTTGCACTGTGCTCTTGTTTTCACACACACCAGTTCAGGGATACCCAGCATTGCTGCATGGGTTTTTAGTTCTACCTCAGCCCATGCTGAGGACTCCAGGTCATTTCCAAGCAGACAGTCCACTGGGATATTTGAGGAGACCACCACCTGTTTCAGGCCATTGACCCCTCCCCATTCTAAAGTAACCATTGCCATGGGATGTACTTTTCTCTGATTGTCAGCGTTGGTGACTGTGTAAGTTTTTCCAGTCAGGTATTGGCCAGGGGAAACCAGTTTCTCTGTCACCATGGTGACACTGGCACCTGTATCCCTCAGGCCCTCTATTCTAGTCCCATTAATTAAGAGTTGCTGTCTGTATTTTTGCATGTTAGGCGGCCAGACAGCTAGTGTGGCTAAATCCACCCCACCCTCAGAAACTAGAGTAGCTTCAGTGTGGACCCTGATTTGCTCTGGGCACACTGTTGATCCCACTTGGAGACTAGCCATACCAGTGTTACCTGGATGGGAGTTTGGAGTGGAACCTTTCTTGGGACAGGCCTTGTCTCCAGTTTGGTGTCCATGCTGTTTACAGCTATGACACCAGGCCTTTTTGGGATCAAAGTTTTTACCCTTGTACCCATTGTTTTGTGAAGAGGCTCTGGGCCCACCCTCCTGTGCAGGTTTTTGGGGGCCTGTAGAAGACTCTTTACTATTTTTAGTTTTGGTTGTCTCATCACCCTTCCCCTGGGGAGTCTTTGTGACCCCTTTCTTTTGGTCACCCCCTGTTGAAGTCTTGGACACCCTTGTCTTGACCCAATGGTCCGCCTTCTTTCCCAATTCTTGGGGAGAAATTGGTCCTAGGTCTACCAGATGCTGATGCAGTTTATCATTGAAACAATTACTTAACAGGTGTTCTTTCACAAATAAATTGTACAGCCCATCATAATTACTTACACCACTGCCTTGAATCCAACCATCTAGTGTTTTCACTGAGTAGTCAACAAAGTCAACCCAGGTCTGGCTCGAGGATTTTTGAGCCCCCCTGTAAGGAAATGCCTCCTTGGCATGGTTGCCCCCTGACTTTTTGCCTTTGCTGATGCTATGTTTACAATTGAAAGTGTGCTGAGGCCTGCTAACCAGGCCCCAGCACCAGTGTTCTTTCCCTAACCTGTACTTTTGTATCCACAATTGGCAGACCCTGGCATCCAGATAAGTCCCTTGTAACTGGTACTTCTAGTACCAAGGGCCCTGATGCCAAGGAAGGTCTCTAAGGGCTGCAGCATGTCTTATGCCACCCTGGAGACCTCTCACTCAGCACAGACACACTGCTTACCAGCTTGTGTGTGCTAGTGAGGACAAAACGAGTAAGTCGACATGGCACTCCCCTCAGGGTGCCATGCCAGCCTCTCACTGCCTATGCAGTATAGGTAAGACACCCCTCTAGCAGGCCTTACAGCCCTAAGGCAGGGTGCACTATACCATAGGTGAGGGTACCAGTGCATGAGCATGGTACCCCTACAGTGTCTAAACAAAACCTGAGACATTGTAAGTGCAGGGTAGCCATAAGAGTATATGGTCTGGGAGTCTGTCAAACACGAACTCCACAGCACCATAATGGCTACACTGAAAACTGGGAAGTTTGGTATCAAACTTCTCAGCACAATAAATGCACACTGATGCCAGTGTACATTTTATTGTACAATACACCACAGAGGGCACCTTAGAGGTGCCCCCTGAAACTTAACCGACTATCTGTGTAGGCTGACTAGTTTTAGCAGCCTGCCACAAACCGAGACATGTTGCTGGCCCCATGGGGAGAGTGCCTTTGTCACTCTGAGGCCAGTAACAAAGCCTGCACTGGGTGGAGATGCTAACACCTCTCCCAGGCAGGAATTGTCACACCTGGCGGTGAGCCTCAAAGGCTCACCTCCTTTGTGCCAACCCAGCAGGACACTCCAGCTAGTGGAGTTGCCCGCCCCCTCCGGCCAGGCCCCACTTTTGGCGGCAAGGCCGGAGAAAATAATGAGAAAAACAAGGAGTCACTGGCCAGTCAGGACAGCCCCTAAGGTGTCCTGAGCTGAGGTGACTCTAACTTTTAGAAATCCTCCATCTTGCAGATGGAGGATTCCCCCAATAGGATTAGGGATGTGACCCCCTCCCCTTGGGAGGAGGCACAAAGAGGGTGTACCCACCCTCAGGGCTAGTGGCCATTGGCTACTAACCCCCCAGACCTAAACACGCCCTTAAATTTAGTATTTAAGGGCTACCCTGAACCCTAGAAAATTAGATTCCTGCAACTACAAGAAGAAGGACTGCCCAGCTGAAAACCCCTGCAGCGGAAGACCAGAAGACGACAACTGCCTTGGCTCCAGAAACTCACCGGCCTGTCTCCTGCCTTCCAAAGATCCTGCTCCAGCGACGCCTTCCAAAGGGACCAGCGACCTCGACATCCTCTGAGGACTGCCCCTGCAGGGGGTGTAGGAAGTTGGCTCTGTATGTGCTATTTCAAAGTAAGGAATAGCATGCACAGAGTCCAAGGGTTCCCCTTAGAGGTAAAATAGTGGTAAAAATAGATAATACTAATGCTCTATTTTGTGGTAGTGTGGTCGAGCAGTAGGCTTATCCAAGGAGTAGTGTTAAGCATTTGTTGTACATACACAAGACAATAAATGAGGTACACACACTCAGAGACAAATCCAGCCAATAGGTTTTTATATAGAAAAATATCTTTTCTTAGTTTATTTTAAGAACCACAGGTTCAAATTCTACATGTAATATCTCATTCGAAAGGTATTGCAGGTAAGTACTTTAGGAACTTCAAATCATCAAAATTGCATGTATACTTTTCAAGTTATTGACAAATAGCTGTTTTAAAAGTGGACACTTAGTGCAATTTTCACAGTTCCTGGGGGAGGTAAGTTTTTGTTAGTTTTACCAGGTAAGTAGGACACTTACAGGGTTCAGTTCTGGGTCCAAGGTAGCCCACCGTTGGGGGTTCAGGGCAACCCCAAAGTCACCACACCAGCAGCTCAGGGCCGGTCAGGTGCAGAGTTCAAAGTGGTGCCCAAAACACATAGGCTAGAATGGAGAGAAGGGGGTGCCCCGGTTCCGGTCTGCTTGCAGGTAAGTACCCGCGTCTTCGGAGGGCAGACCAGGGGGGTTTTGTAGGGCACCGGGGGGGACACAAGTCCACACAGAAATTTCACCCTCAGCAGCGCGGGGGCGGCCGGGTGCAGTGTAGAAACAAGCGTCGGGTTTTCAATGTTAGTCTATGAGAGATCTCGGGATCTCTTCAGCGCTGCAGGCAGGCAAGGGGGGGATTCCTCGGGGAAACCTCCACTTGGGCAAGGGAGAGGGACTCCTGGGGGTCACTTCTCCAGTGAAAGTCCGGTCCTTCAGGTCCTGGGGGCTGCGGGTGCAGGGTCTCTCCCAGGCGTCGGGACTTTAGGTTCAAAGAGTCGCGGTCAGGGGAAGCCTCGGGATTCCCTCTGCAGGCGGCGCTGTGGGGGCTCAGGGGGGACAGGTTTTGGTACTCACAGTATCAGAGTAGTCCTGGGGTCCCTCCTGAGGTGTTGGATCGCCACCAGCCGAGTCGGGGTCGCCGGGTGCAGTGTTGCAAGTCTCACGCTTCTTGCGGGGAGCTTGCAGGGTTCTTTAAAGCTGCTGGAAACAAAGTTGCAGCTTTTCTTGGAGCAGGTCCGCTGTCCTCGGGAGTTTCTTGTCTTTTCGAAGCAGGGGCAGTCCTCAGAGGATGTCGAGGTCGCTGGTCCCTTTGGAAGGCGTCGCTGGAGCAGGATCTTTGGAAGGCAGGAGACAGGCCGGTGAGTTTCTGGAGCCAAGGCAGTTGTCGTCTTCTGGTCTTCCGCTGCAGGGGTTTTCAGCTGGGCAGTCCTTCTTCTTGTAGTTGCAGGAATCTAATTTTCTAGGGTTCAGGGTAGCCCTTAAATACTAAATTTAAGGGCGTGTTTAGGTCTGGGGGGTTAGTAGCCAATGGCCACTAGCCCTGAGGGTGGGTACACCCTCTTTGTGCCTCCTCCCAAGGGGAGGGGGTCACATCCCTAATCCTATTGGGGGAATCCTCCATCTGCAAGATGGAGGATTTCTAAAAGTTAGAGTCACCTCAGCTCAGGACACCTTAGGGGCTGTCCTGACTGGCCAGTGACTCCTCCTTGTTTTTCTCATTATTTTCTCCGGCCTTGCCGCCAAAAGTGGGGCCTGGCCGGAGGGGGCGGGCAACTCCACTAGCTGGAGTGTCCTGCTGGGTTGGCACAAAGGAGGTGAGCCTTTGAGGCTCACCGCCAGGTGTGACAATTCCTGCCTGGGAGAGGTGTTAGCATCTCCACCCAGTGCAGGCTTTGTTACTGGCCTCAGAGTGACAAAGGCACTCTCCCCATGGGGCCAGCAACATGTCTCGGTTTGTGGCAGGCTGCTAGAACTAGTCAGCCTACACAGACAGTCGGTTAAGTTTCAGGGGGCACCTCTAAGGTGCCCTCTGTGGTGTATTGTACAATAAAATGTACACTGGCATCAGTGTGCATTTATTGTGCTGAGAAGTTTGATACCAAACTTCCCAGTTTTCAGTGTAGCCATTATGGTGCTGTGGAGTTCGTGTTTGACAGACTCCCAGACCATATACTCTTATGGCTACCCTGCACTTACAATGTCTCAGGTTTTGTTTAGACACTGTAGGGGTACCATGCTCATGCACTGGTACCCTCACCTATGGTATAGTGCACCCTGCCTTAGGGCTGTAAGGCCTGCTAGAGGGGTGTCTTACCTACACTGCATAGGCAGTGAGAGGCTGGCATGGCACCCTGAGGGGAGTGCCATGTCGACTTACTCGTTTTGTCCTCACTAGCACACACAAGCTGGCAAGCAGTGTGTCTGTGCTGAGTGAGAGGTCTCCAGGGTGGCATAAGACATGCTGCAGCCCTTAGAGACCTTCCTTGGCATCAGGGCCCTTGGTACTAGAAGTACCAGTTACAAGGGACTTATCTGGATGCCAGGGTCTGCCAATTGTGGATACAAAAGTACAGGTTAGGGAAAGAACACTGGTGCTGGGGCCTGGTTAGCAGGCCTCAGCACACTTTCAATTGTAAACATAGCATCAGCAAAGGCAAAAAGTCAGGGGGCAACCATGCCAAGGAGGCATTTCCTCACAATGAGCATCTGTCTTGGTGACAGAATTGAGCCCTCTGTAGTCCACACAAAACCTCATCTCTTTCTTTCCATCTTTGGTGTGAGGTTTGGGGACTAAGACCACTGGGCTAGCCCAGGGGCTGTCAGAGCGCTCAATTACTCCCAATTCCAGCATCTTGTGGACTTCCACCTTAATGCTTTCCTTAACATGGTCAGACTGTCTAAAAATTTTGTTTTTGACAGGCATGCTGTCTCCTGTGTCCACATCATGGGTACACAGGTGTGTCTGACCAGGGGTTAAGGAGAAGAGTTCAGGAAACTGTTGTAGGACTCTCCTACAATCAGCTTGCTGTTGGCCAGAGAGGGTGTCTGAGTAGATCACTCCATCTACTGTGCCATCTTTTGGGTCTGATGACAGAAGATCAGGGAGAGGTTCACTCTCTGCCTCCTGATCCTCATCTGTTACCATCAACAGATTCACATCAGCCCTGTCATGGAAGAGCTTAAGGCGGTTCACATGGATCACCCTCTTGGGGCTCCTGCTTGTGCCCAGGTCCACCAGGTAGGTGACCTGACTCTTCCTTTCTAGCACTGGGTAAGGGCCACTCCATTTGTCCTGGAGTGCCCTGGGAGCCACAGGCTCCAGAACCCAGACTTTCTGCCCTGGTTGGAACTCAACCAGTGCAGCCTTTTGGTCATACCAAAACTTCTGGAGCTGTTGGCTGGCCTCAAGGTTTTTGGTTGCCTTTTCCATGTACTCTGCCATTCTAGAGCGAAGGCCAAGTACATAGTCCACTATGTCTTGTTTAGGCTCATGGAGAGGTCTCTCCCAGCCTTCTTTAACAAGAGCAAGTGGTCCCCTTACAGGGTGGCCAAACAGAAGTTCAAAGGGTGAGAATCCTACTCCCTTCTGTGGCACCTCTCTGTAAGCGAAAAGCAGACATGGCAAGAGGACATCCCATCTCCTTTTGAGTTTTTCTGGGAGCCCCATGATCATGCCTTTTAATGTCTTGTTGAATCTCTCAACCAAGCCATTAGTTTGTGGATGGTATGGTGTAGTGAATTTGTAAGTCACTCCACACTCATTCCACATGTGTTTTAGGTATGCTGACATGAAGTTGGTACCTCTGTCAGACACCACCTCCTTAGGGAAACCCACTCTGGTAAAGATACCAATGAGGGCCTTGGCTACTGCAGGGGCAGTAGTCGACCTAAGGGGAATAGCTTCAGGATACCTAGTAGCATGATCCACTACTACTAGGATGTACATATTTCCTGAGGCTGTGGGAGGTTCCAGTGGACCAACTATGTCCACACCCACTCTTTCAAAGGGGACCCCCACCACTGGAAGTGGAATGAGGGGGGCCTTTGGGTGCCCACCTGTCTTACCACTGGATTGACAGGTGGGGCAGGAGAGGCAAAACTCCTTAACCTTCTGGGACATATTGGGCCAGTAGAAGTGGTTGACTAACCTCTCCCACGTCTTGGTTTGTCCCAAATGCCCAGCAAGGGGAATATCATGGGCTAAGGTCAGAATAAACTCTCTGAACGACTGAGGCACTACCACTCTCCTAGTGGCACCAGGTTTGGGGTCTCTGGCCTCAGTGTACAGGAGTCCATCTTCCCAATAGACCCTATGTGTTCCATTTTTCTTGCCCTTGGACTCTTCAGCAGCTTGCTGCCTAAGGCCTTCAAGAGAGGAACAGGTTTCTTGTCCCTTACACAGCTCCTCCCTTGAGGGTCCCCCTGGGCCTAAGAGCTCAACCTGATAAGGTTCAAGCTCCAAAGGCTCAGTTCCCTCAGAGGGCAGAACTTCTTCCTGAGAAGAGAGGTTCCCTTTTTCT
Source organism: Pleurodeles waltl (assembly GCF_031143425.1). NCBI lineage: Eukaryota > Metazoa > Chordata > Amphibia > Caudata > Salamandridae > Pleurodeles > Pleurodeles waltl. Next base: position 1,044,655,238 of record NC_090449.1, read on the forward strand.
GACTGTGTTGCAGTTGGTTTCCCAACTGACTTTCCTTTTCTCTTGGTAGGCTGGGCCATTTTTCCAGACTCCAGCTCTACTTTTTCACCCTGTGCCTTGCATTGTGCTCTTGTTTTTACACACACCAGTTCAGGGATACCCAGCATGGCTGCATGGGTTTTTAGTTCTACCTCAGCCGATGCTGAGGACTCCAGGTCATTTCCAAGCAGACAGTCTACTGGGATGTTTGAGGAGACCACCACCTGTTTCAGGCCATTGACCCCTCCCCATTCTAAAGTTACCATTGCCATGGGATGTGCTTTAGTTTGATTGTCAGCATTGGTGACTGTATAAGTTTTTCCAGTCAGGTATTGGCCAGGGGAAACCAGTTTCTCTGTCACCATGGTGACACTGGCACCTGTATCCCTCAGGCCCTCTACACTTGTCCCATTAATAAAGAGCTGCTGCCTGTATTTTTGCATGTTAGGGGGCCAGGCAGCTAGTGTGGCTAAATCCACCCCACCCTCAGAGACTAGAGTAGCTTCAGTGTGGACCCTGATTTGCTCTGGGCACACTGTTGATCCCACTTGGAGACTAGCCATTCCAGTGTTACCTGGATTGGAGTTTGGAGTGGAACTTTTCTTGGGACAGGCCTTGTCTCCAGTTTGGTGTCCAGACTGACTACAGTTTCGACACCAGGCCTTTTTGGGATCAAAGTTTTTACCCTTGTACCCAGGATTGTTTTGTGAAGAGGCTCTGGGCCCACCCTCCTGTGCAGGTTTTTGGGGGCCTTTAGAAGACTCTTGACTATTTTTATTTTTGGCTGTCTCACCACCTTTCCCCTGGGGAGGTTTTGTGACCCCTTTCTTTTGGTCACCCCCTGTGGAAGTTTTGGACACCCTAGTCTTGACCCAATGGTCCGCCTTCTTTCCCAATTCTTGGGGAGAAATTGGTCCTAGGTCTACCAGATGCTGATGCAGTTTATCATTGAAACAATTACTTAACAGGTGTTCTTTCACAAATAAATTGTACAGCCCATCATAATTACTTACACCACTGCCTTGAATCCAACCATCTAGTGTTTGTAGGAAGTTGGCTCTGTATGCACTATTTCAAAGTAAGGAATAGTATGCACAGAGTCCAAGGGTTCCCCTTAGAGGTAAGATAGTGGCAAAAAGAGATAATACTAATGCTCTATTTTGTGGTAGTGTGGTCGAGCAGTAGGCTTATCCAAGGAGTAGTGTTAAGCATTTGTTGTACATACACATAGACAATAAATGAGGTACACACACTCAGAGACAAATCCAGCCAATAGGTTTTTATATAGAAAAATATCTTTTCTTAGTTTATTTTAAGAACCACAGGTTCAAATTCTACATGTAATATCTCATTCGAAAGGTATTGCAGGTAAGTACTTTAGGAACTTCAAATCATCAAAATTGCATGTATACTTTTCAAGTTATTCACAAATAGCTGTTTTAAAAGTGGACACAGTGCAATTTTCACAGTTCCTAGGGGAGGTAAGTATTTGTTAGGTTAACCAGGTAAGTAAGACACTTACAGGGCTTAGTTCTTGGTCCAAGGTAGCCCACCGTTGGGGGTTCAGAGCAACCCCAAAGTCACCACACCAGCAGCTCAGGGCCGGTCAGGTGCAGAGTTCAAAGTGGTGCCCAAAACACATAGGCTAGAATGGAGAGAAGGGGGTGCCCCGGTTCCGGTCTGCTTGCAGGTAAGTACCCGCGTCTTCGGAGGGCAGACCAGGGGGGGTTTTGTAGGGCACCGGGGGGGACACAAGTCCACACAGAAATTTCACCCTCAGCAGCGCGGGGGCGGCCGGGTGCAGTGTCGAAACAAGCGTCGGGTTCGCAATGTTAGTCTATGAGAGATCTCGGGATCTCTTCAGCGCTGTAGGCAGGCAAGGGGGGGGTTCCTCGGGGAAACCTCCACTTGGGCAAGGGAGAGGGACTCCTGGGGGTCACTTCTCCAGTGAAAGTCCGGTCCTTCAGGCCCTGGGAGCTGCGGGTGCAGGGTCTCTCCCAGGCGTCGGGACTTTGGATTCAAAGAGTCGCGGTCAGGGGAAGCCTCGGGATTCCCTCTGCAGGCGGCGCTGTGGGGGCTCAGGGGGGGACAGGTTTTGGTACTCACAGTATCAGAGTAGTCCTGGGGTCCCTCCTGAGGTGTTGGATCTCCACCAGCCGAGTCGGGGTCGCCGGGTGCAGTGATGCAAGTCTCACGCTTCTTGCGGGGAGCTTGCAGGGTTCTTTAAAGCTGCTGGAAACAAAGTTGCAGCTTTTCTTGGAGCAGGTCCGCTGTCCTCGGGAGTTTCTTGTCTTTTCGAAGCAGGGGCAGTCCTCAGAGGATGTCGAGGTCGCTGGTCCCTTTGGAAGGCGTCGCTGGAGCAGGATCTTTGGAAGGCAGGAGACAGGCCGGTGAGTTTCTGGAGCCAAGGCAGTTGTCGTCTTCTGGTCTTCCTCTGCAGGGGTTTCAGCTAGGCAGTCCTTCTTCTTGTAGTTGCAGGAATCTAATTTTCTAGGGTTCAGGGTAGCCCTTAAATACTAAATTTAAGGGCGTGTTTAGGTCTGGGGGGTTAGTAGCCAATGGCTACTAGCCCTGAGGGTGGGTACACCCTCTTTGTGCCTCCTCCCAAGGGGAGGGGGTCACAATCCTAACCCTATTGGGGGAATCCTCCATCTGCAAGATGGAGGATTTCTAAAAGTTAGAGTCACTTCAGCTCAGGACACCTTAGGGGCTGTCCTGACTGGCCAGTGACTCCTCCTTGTTGCTTTCTTTGTTCCCTCCAGCCTTGCCGCCAAAAGTGGGGGCCGTGGCCGGAGGGGGCGGGCAACTCCACTAAGCTGGAGTGCCCTGCTGGGCTGTGACAAAGGGGTGAGCCTTTGAGGCTCACCGCCAGGTGTTACAGCTCCTGCCTGGGGGAGGTGTTAGCATCTCCACCCAGTGCAGGCTTTGTTACTGGCCTCAGAGTGACAAAGGCACTCTCCCCATGGGGCCAGCAACATGTCTCTGGTGTGGCAGGCTGCTGGAACTAGTCAGCCTACACAGACAGTCGGTTAAGTTTCAGGGGGCACCTCTAAGGTGCCCTCTGTGGTGTATTTTACAATAAAATGTACACTGGCATCAGTGTGCATTTATTGTGCTGAGAAGTTTGATACCAAACTTCCCAGTTTTCAGTGTAGCCATTATGGTGCTGTGGAGTTCGTGTTTGACAGACTCCCAGACCATATACTCTTATGGCTACCCTGCACTTACAATGTCTAAGGTTTTGTTTAGACACTGTAGGGGTACCATGCTCATGCACTGGTACCCTCACCTATGGTATAGTGCACCCTGCCTTAGGGCTGTAAGGCCTGCTAGAGGGGTGTCTTACCTATACTGCATAGGCAGTGAGAGGCTGGCATGGCACCCTGAGGGGAGTGCCATGTCGACTTACTCGTTTTGTCCTCACTAGCACACACAAGCTGGCAAGCAGTGTGTCTGTGCTGAGTGAGAGGTCTCCAGGGTGGCATAATACATGCTGCAGCCCTTAGAGACCTTCCTTGGCATCAGGGCCCTTGGTACTAGAAGTACCAGTTACAAGGGACTTATCTGAATGCCAGGGTGTGCCAATTGTGGATACAATGGTACATTTTAGGTGAAGGAACACTGGTGCTGGGGCCTGGTTAGCAGGGTCCCAGCACACTTCTCAGTCAAGTCGGCATCAGTATCAGGCAAAAAGTGGGGGGGTAACTGCAACAGGGAGCCATTTCTTTACAGTGTTTTTACTGAGTAGTCTACAAAGTCAACCCAGGTCTGGCTCGAGGATTTTTGAGCCCCCCTGAATCTAATCCTATACTCCTCAGTGGAGAATCCAAAGCCCTCAATCAGGGTACCCTTCATGAGGTCATAAGATTCTGCATCTTGTCCAGAGAGTGTGAGGAGTCTATCCCTACACTTTCCTGTGAACATTTCCCAAAGGAGCGCACCCCAGTGAGATCTGTTCACTTTTCTGGTTACACAAGCCCTCTCAAAAGCTGTGAACCACTTGGTGATGTCATCACCATCTTCATATTTAGTTACAATCCCTTTAGGGATTTTCAACATGTCAGGAGAATCTCTGACCCTATTTATGTTGCTGCCACCATTGATGGGTCCTAGGCCCATCTCTTGTCTTTCCCTCTCTATGGCTAGGATCTGTCTTTCCAAAGCCAATCTTTTGGCCATCCTGGCTAACTGGATGTCCTCTTCACTGGAGTTATCCTCAGTGATTTCAGAGGTGTTGGTCTCTCCTGTGAGGGAACCAGCATCTCTGACTATTATTTTTGGAGTCAGGGTTTGAGAGACCCTGTTCTCCCTAGATAGGACTGGTAGGGGGGAATTTTCCTCCAAGTCACTATCCTCTTCCTCTGAGTTGCCACCCTCAGAGGGGTTGGCCTTTTCAAACTCTGCCAAAAGCTCCTGGAGCTGTATTTTGGTAGGTTTGGGGCCCATTGTTATTTTCTTTATTTTACAGAGTGACCTTAGCTCCCTCATCTTAAGATGGAGGTAAGGTGTGGTGTCGAGTTCCACCACAGTCACATCTGTGCTAGACATTTTGCTTCTAAAAGTTGGAATACTTTTTAAGAATCTACAACTGGTTCTAGAATCTAATTCAAACTTTTACAAACTTTTAAACTCTAAAAGAAATGCTAAACAGGATCTAACACAAGGCCCTAGCAGGTCTTTTAAGAATTTAGAAAACTTTTCAAATTGCAAAAATCAATTTCTAATGACAATTTTGGAATTTGTCGTGTGATCAGGTATTGGCTGAGTAGTCCAGCAAATGCAAAGTCTTGTACCCCACCGCTGATCCACCAATGTAGGAAGTTGGCTCTGTATGTGCTATTTCAAAGTAAGGAATAGCATGCACAGAGTCCAAGGGGTCCCCTTAGAGGTAAAATAGTGGTAAAAAGAGATAATACTAATGCTCTATTTTGTGGTAGTGTGGTCGAGCAATAGGCTTATCCAAGGAGTAGTGTTAAGCATTTGTTGTACATACACATAGACAATAAATGAGGTACACACACTCGGAGACAAATCCAGCCAATAGGTTTTGTTATAGAAAAATATATTTTCTTAGTTTATTTTAAGAACCACAGGTTCAAATTTAAAATGTAATATCTTGTTTGAAAGGTATTGCAGGTAAGTACATTAGGAACTTTGAATCATTTCAATTGCATGTATACTTTTCAAGTTATTGACAAATAGCTACTTTAAAAGTGGACACTTAGTGCAATTTTCACAGTTCCTGGGGGAGGTAAGTTTTTGTTAGTTTTACCAGGTAAGTAAGACACTTACAGGGTTCAGTTCTTGGTCCAAGGTAGCCCACCGTTGGGGGTTCAGAGAAACCCCAAAGTCACCACACCAGCAGCTCAGGGCCGGTCAGGTGCAGAGTTCAAAGTGGTGCCCAAAACACATAGGCTAGAATGGAGAGAAGGGGGTGCCCCGGTTCCGGTCTGCTTGCAGGTAAGTACCCGCGTCTTCGGAGGGCAGACCAGGGGGGTTTTGTAGGGCACCGGGGGGGACACAAGCCCACACAGAAATTTCACCCTCAGCAGCGCGGGGGCGGCCGGGTGCAGTGTAGAAACAAGCGTCGGGTTCGCAATGTTAGTCTATGAGAGATCAACGGATCTCTTCAGCGCTGCAGGCAGGCAAGGGGGGGCTTCCTCGGGGAAACCTCCACTTGGGCAACGGAGAGGGACTCCTGGGGGTCACTTCTCCAGTGAAAGTCCGGTCCTTCAGGTCCTGGGGGCTGCGGGTGCAGGGTCTCTTCCAGGCGTCGGGACTTAGGTTTCAGAGAGTCGCGGTCAGGGGGAGCCTCGGGATTCCCTCTGCAGGCGGCGCTGTGGGGGCTCAGGGGGGACAGGTTTTGGTACTCACAGTCGTAGAGTAGTCCGGGGGTCCTCCCTGAGGTGTTGGTTCTCCACCAGCCGAGTCGGGGTCGCCGGGTGCAGTGTTGCAAGTCTCACGCTTCTTGCGGGGAGATTGCAGGGTCTTTAAAGCTGCTCCTTGAAACAAAGTTGCAGTCTTTTTGGAGCAGGTCCGCTGTCCTCGGGAGTTTCTTGTCTTTTTCGAAGCAGGGCAGTCCTCAGAGGATTCATAGGTCGCTGGTCCCTTGGAAGGCGTCGCTGGAGCAGAGTTCTTTGGAAGGCAGGAGACAGGCTGGTGAGTTTCTGGAGCCAAGGCAGTTGTCGTCTTCTGGTCTTCCTCTGCAGGGGTTTTCAGCTAGGCAGTCCTTCTTCTTGTAGTTTGCAGGAATCTAATTTTCTAGGGTTCAGGGTAGCCCTTAAATACTAAATTTAAGGGCGTGTTTAGGTCTGGGGGGTTAGTAGCCAATGGCTACTAGCCCTGAGGGTGGGTACACCCTCTTTGTGCCTCCTCCCAAGGGGAGGGGGTCACAATCCTAACCCTATTGGGGGAATCCTCCATCTGCAAGATGGAGGATTTCTAAAAGTTAGAGTCACTTCAGCTCAGGACACCTTAGGGGCTGTCCTGACTGGCCAGTGACTCCTCCTTGTTGCTTTCTTTGTTCCCTCCAGCCTTGCCGCCAAAAGTGGGGGCCGTGGCCGGAGGGGGCGGGCAACTCCACTAAGCTGGAGTGCCCTGCTGGGCTGTGACAAAGGGGTGAGCCTTTGAGGCTCACCGCCAGGTGTTACAGCTCCTGCCTGGGGGAGGTGTTAGCATCTCCACCCAGTGCAGGCTTTGTTACTGGCCTCAGAGTGACAAAGGCACTCTCCCCATGGGGCCAGCAACATGTCTCTAGTGTGGCAGGCTGCTGGAACTAGTCAGCCTACACAGATAGTCGGTTAAGTTTCAGGGGGCACCTCTAAGGTGCCCTGTGTGGTGTATTTTACAATAAAATGTACACTGGCATCAGTGTGCATTTATTGTGCTGAGAAGTTTGATACCAAACTTCCCAGTTTTCAGTGTAGCCATTATGGTGCTGTGGAGTTCGTGTTTGACAGACTCCCAGACCATATACTCTTATGGCTACCCTGCACTTACAATGTCTAAGGTTTTGTTTAGACACTGTAGGGGTACCATGCTCATGCACTGGTACCCTCACCTATGGTATAGTGCACCCTGCCTTAGGGCTGTAAGGCCTGCTAGAGGGGTGTCTTACCTATACTGCATAGGCAGTGAGAGGCTGGCATGGCACCCTGAGGGGAGTGCCATGTCGACTTACTCGTTTTGTCCTCACTAGCACACACAAGCTGGCAAGCAGTGCGTCTGTGCTGAGTGAGAGGTCTCCAGGGTGGCATAAGACATGCTGCAGCCCTTAGAGACCTTCCTTGGCATCAGGGCCCTTGGTACTAGAAGTACCAGTTACAAGGGACTTATCTGGATGCCAGGGTCTGCCAATTGTGGATACAAAAGTACAGGTTAGGGAAAGAACACTGGTGCTGGGGCCTGGTTAGCAGGCCTCAGCACACTTTCAATTGTAAACATAGCATCAGCAAAGGCAAAAAGTCAGGGGGCAACCATGCCAAGGAGGCATTTCCTTACAGTTATGCTCTATTGACTGAGTGTTGGGAGTGAGACAGACCTGTCAGAGTATCACTTATCTGCATCTGCTGATAAAGCAGAGCTCCGTCATTGAACTTCACAATTAGTATGCACATTCTTTGAATGGTATTTAGCAATTAAATTAATATTATGCATTATTTGTTTACTGATTGTGTGAATTGTAGTGCCCAACTCAGCAGATAATAAGCTAATGATAATTAGGCCCCAAACATATTTCTTCACACATCCCTTTCGTATTAGTCTATTTCCTATCTAACATATATAGCTACACTTGTTAAATAAGCCGTAGTCATGTCAAACCACTTATGGTTTCTCTTCTTTCCTTATGCTGTCATTGGTCAGCAGTCTGAATTCAGCCCAACAGCATCTCCTCTCAGCAACCAGTCCATGTGTCTAACCTTGCCTCTGAACATGCACTTTTTTAGGTCGAGCCTAGACGTCGCTTGCGCTGTCTTCGAGACATGTTGTATATACTTTGTGGGCTTACAGCCCACCCATTGCTTTTCATTTATTTATTTCAGTGGCCTTTAAAAATCATTTCTTCCAAGTGGTTAATCTTTCCTATTTTTCTCTCTCTTTCGTTAGTTGTTCACTCCCACAGAGCAGCGCCCCATCACCTGTAGTCTTCCATTTGTGTGCATTTAGGCTTGTTTGTGTGCACTATTTTTTTTTTTCTTTTGTTTCTGCATGTGTTTCAGGAAGGTACGGTTTTCTTCCTCTGTCATGTTGTTGCAAGGTGCCTCCGGTGGCATGGGATGGCTCTCTATTTGCGCAGTGCTCCCTCATGCCTTTTGATTTCAAGCATGATTGAAAATAGATCTGTAAATTATGTTGCATTTTTTTTTTCTGTTCAGCAAGACTTTCACTTCATACAATAATTACTGCAGTTATCACCATAATAAAACGTGGGTCTTTGCGGCTCAGGATCTTTGCACCAGGGTTTGCTTTTCAACCATCTTTGTTTTGGGGTTGTGCTGCTGTTCAGTGATCAGATAGTGAGAATAGCACTGCTAACACCTCAACAACACGTGCGTGCCACTATTGCGACAGCTTTAGAAAGGAGCAATTTTTTGTAACTACAGTTCCTCAAAAAACAGTAAACAATTACAGTCATTAAGCTAAAAGAACGGCACATTAAAATTAAAGAATATTATTCTACAAATCCGGTCATTTTAATTCTAAATTTGAGTCGTTACTTCACAATATCTTCGCCAGGCCGTAAATTCTTTTTCACCACTACATGGCAGCACAGTCAACTCATTCACTCGTGAATAAACAGTTGACTTATTTTTATTATATTTTTGCTGTTACCATCAGCGAGAACTATCAGCCTTGCAGCTCAGTGCCTTCGTTAGTGTTGATACTGCTGACACATTCACTCCTTTTCAATACTCTTTTAATTAACCAATGTCACAGAGCCGCAGGAACTTCAATATGTAGAAGTTTCAAGTTCTGTTTGGGTGACGCAAGCTGTGGTGAGTCTACAATGTCCCCGAGCAAGTCTGCTGGCCTGACCAGAGGGGACATGCAAAAACTCCTACCTCTTTGGTGTTTTCGCCAGCAGCATACGGAAAACACCAGTGCTATGAAATTGCTCAAAATGACTATAGAATGGTTGCTGGCACCCTTCGCATTTGAACTCTGCATTGGGGTAAATGTGGCTTTTTGATGCCAAAAGAAATATCTCCTGCGCAGAGTGCTGCATAAAAGTACAACAAATGCTTAACACTACTCCTTTGATAAGCCTACTGCTCGACCACACTACCACAAAATAGATGTAGGAAGTTGGCTCTGTATGTGCTATTTCAAAGTAAGGAATAGCATGCACAGAGTCCAAGGGTTCCCCTTAGAGGTAAGATAGTGGCAAAAAGAGATAATACTAATGCTCTATTTTGTGGTAGTGTGGTCGAGCAGTAGGCTTATCCAAGGAGTAGTGTTAAGCATTTGTTGTACATACACATAGACAATAAATGAGGTACACACACTCAGAGACAAATCCAGCCAATAGGTTTTTATATAGAAAAATATCTTTTCTTAGTTTATTTTAAGAACCACATGTTCAAATTCTACATGTAATATCTCATTCGGAAGGTATTGCAGGTAAGTACTTTAGGAACTTCAAATCATCAAAATTGCATGTATACTTTTCAAGTTATTCACAAATAGCTGTTTTAAAAGTGGACACTTAGTGCAATTTTCACAGTTCCTAGGGGAGGTAAGTATTTGTTAGGTTAACCAGGTAAGTAAGACACTTACAGGGCTTAGTTCTTGGTCCAAGGTAGCCCACCGTTGGGGGTTCAGAGCAACCCCAAAGTCACCACACCAGCAGCTCAGGGCCGGTCAGGTGCAGAGTTCAAAGTGGTGCCCAAAACACATAGGCTAGAATGGAGAGAAGGGGGTGCCCCGGTTCCGGTCTGCTTGCAGGTAAGTACCCGCGTCTTCGGAGGGCAGACCAGGGGGGTTTTGTAGGGCACCGGGGGGGACACAAGTCCACACAGAAATTTCACCCTCAGCGGCGCGGGGGCGGCCGGGTGCAGTGTAGAAACAAGCGTCGGGTTCGCAATGTTAGTCTATGAGAGATCTCGGGATCTCTTCAGCGCTGCAGGCAGGCAAGGGGGGGATTCCTCGGGGAAACCTCCACTTGGGCAAGGGAGAGGGACTCCTGGGGGTCACTTCTCCAGTGAAAGTCCGGTCCTTCCGGTCCTGGGGGCTGCGGGTGCAGGGTCTCTCCCAGGCGTCGGGACTTTAGGTTCAAAGAGTCGCGGTCAGGGGAAGCCTCGGGATTCCCTCTGCAGGCGGCGCTGTGGGGGCTCAGGGGGGACAGGTTTTGGTACTCACAGTATCAGAGTAGTCCTGGGGTCCCTCCTGAGGTGTTGGATCTCCACCAGCCGAGTCGGGGTCGCCGGGTGCAGTGTTGCAAGTCTCACGCTTCTTGCGGGGAGCTTGCAGGGTTCTTTCAAGGCTGCTGGAATCAAAGTTGCAGCCTTTCTTGGAGCAGGTCCGCTGTCCTCGGGAGTTTCTTGTCTTTTCGAAGTAGGCGCAGTCCTCAGAGGATGTCGAGGTCGCTGGTTCCTTTGGAAGGCGTCGCTGGAGCAGGATCTTTGGAAGGCAGGAGACAGGCCGGTGAGTTTCTGGAGCCAAGGCAGTTGTCGTCTTCTGGTCTTCCGCTGCAGGGGTTTTCAGCTGGGCAGTCCTTCTTCTTGTAGTTGCAGGAATCTAATTTTCTAGGGTTCAGGGTAGCCCTTAAATACTAAATTTAAGGGCGTGTTTAGGTCTGGGGGGTTAGTAGCCAATGGCTACTAGCCCTGAGGGTGGGTACACCCTCTTTGTGCCTCCTCCCAAGGGGAGGGGGTCACAATCCTAACCCTATTGGGGGAATCCTCCATCTGCAAGATGGAGGATTTCTAAAAGTTAGAGTCACTTCAGCTCAGGACACCTTAGGGGCTGTCCTGACTGGCCAGTGACTCCTCCTTGTTGCTTTCTTTGTTCCCTCCAGCCTTGCCGCCAAAAGTGGGGGCCGTGGCCGGAGGGGGCGGGCAACTCCACTAAGCTGGAGTGCCCTGCTGGGCTGTGACAAAGGGGTGAGCCTTTGAGGCTCACCGCCAGGTGTCACAGCTCCTGCCTGGGGGAGGTGTTAGCATCTCCACCCAGTGCAGGCTTTGTTACTGGCCTCAGAGTGACAAAGGCACTCTCCCCATGGGGCCAGCAACATTTCTCTAGTGTGGCAGGCTGCTGGAACCAGTCAGCCTACACAGCTAGTTGGTTAAGTTTCAGGGGGCACCTCTAAGGTGCCCTCTGTGGTGTATTTTACAATAAAGTGTACACTGGCATCAGTGTGCATTTATTGTGCTGAGAAGTTTGATACCAAACTTCCCAGTTTTCAGTGTAGCCATTATGGTGCTGTGGAGTTCGTGTAAAACAGACTCCCAGACCATATACTCTTATGGCTACCCTGCACTTACAATGTCTAAGGTTTTGTTTAGACACTGTAGGGGCATAGTGCTCATGCACTGGTACCCTCACCTATGGTATAGTGCACCCTGCCTTAGGGCTGTAAGGCCTGCTAGAGGGGTGTCTTACCTATACTGCATAGGCAGTGAGAGGCTGGCATGGCACCCTGAGGGGAGTGCCATGTCGACTTACTCATTTTGTTCTCACTAGCACACACAGGCTTGTAAGCAGTGTGTCTGTGCTGAGTGAGGGGTCTCTAGGGTGGCATAAGACATGCTGCAGCCCTTAGAGACCTTCCTTGGCATCAGGGCCCTTGGTACTAGAAGTACCAGTTACAAGGGACTTATCTGAATGCCAGGGTGTGCCAATTGTGGATACAATGGTACATTTTAGGTGAAGGAACACTGGTGCTGGGGCCTGGTTAGCAGGGTCCCAGCACAATTCTCAGTCAAGTCAGCATCCGTATCAGGCAAAAAGTGGGGGGTAACTGCAACAGGGAGCCATTTCTTTACAATAGAGCATTAGTATTATCTCTTTTTGCCACTATCTTACCTCTAAGGGGAACCCTTGGACTCTGTGCATACTATTCCTTACTTTGAAATAGTGCATACAGAGCCAACTTCCTACAGCTTCCCTCAGAAGGGAAATGCCAACCCCCTCCCCAGGGCCATTTTGGCACCCAGACAGGCAGAAAAATTAGCTATGCAGGTTAGATTTGCAGGCTGGACACACCTATAGGGTGACAAGCCCAAAATGAGCACAGGCTTAGGAATTCCAACATCTTGTGTGTGGTGGAATTTGGAATTCTGGGACAGGGTGATGCCCACTCCTCAAAGGAAGTGGTCATCTAGGGAGCATAGTGACCCCAGTAGTAAGTAGCCCATTGGTTACTGATATTCTCTCCCCTAAAAACCCCTAAATTTTGTATTTAGGGGACTTCCTGATATCAGGACCTGAGATTAGCTGGACTCCAGGGGCAGGACCCAAAGAGCTGTGACAAGAACGGAGGAGCAGAAACTGACTTGGCCCCAGCCCCACCGGCCTGGCTGTTGTACTTGACAATTTTGCCAAAGATTACTTGTCCGCCAGCTGTTCTGCCTCCAAAAAGCCTGGAAGAACGGTCAGTACTTTGCAAAGTAACCAGGATCTCCTGTGGTAAAGCAGAGCCGCTTACCTGCAAGCACCAAAGAAGACTTACGAGGACTCCAGACAACCAAAACCGGGCAGCACAACTGTACCCGTGTCCCCTAGCCTGAGTTAGTGGGCTAACCGTGCCAGCGTGGGCCTCGGGCCCTCCAGAGCTAAAGCACACCTTGGGTTTGCCAACATTGGACATCTCAAAGCTGCCTGCAACCTCTTTCTGCAGCCCCCTCCAACCATGAATATCCTCGAGCACCGGAACCCAACGCCAAAAAACATCACTGCACCGAGCCCCACAGCCCAAGGAGAAGTGGGCCAATGGTGTCGCTACATGCCTGAGGATTCTAAAGGGTCGAGCATCCTGTTGGTTCCTCCGGACTGGCTGCACAGTCCCTGTTTGCGGCCTTTCGGACAAGACTTATCTCCATCGAAGTGAATGGGACACGGGGCACCTGACGTCTTAAAACACCTCAGCACCCAGATGCCCCAGAGCTCCCCTGAGGTGAACTGTTGGTGTGACCTTGGACCTTACCCCATATTCACCTCAAGTCCAGAAGAACAGTCCTGTAGGTTGTTGCTAAGTGCCTGAATGAAGTATGTTTATTTTTCCCATAGGATAACATTAGGGCATCCAGCACTGAAAAGCACCTCTGCACCCTGGTGCTCCAGTGCCTACCGAAGTGACTTCTTGGTGCTGCCTTGGACCTTGCCCCATACTTACCTTAACTTCAGAAGATGGGTCCTGGAAGTCGTTGCTAAGTACCCATATGCAGTATATGTTTTTCCCCATGAGATGACTTTACCGCTCTAAAAATTAGTCAACTTTTGAAAACTGTAAAAATTCATCACTTGACAAGTACTCACCCGATTCCAATGAACTTGGTATCAAAATTTATATAAAGTATGTTATTTTTTATAAATTGGTGTTGGATTTCTTTGAGTGTGTCGCTAACTGCCTTTGTGTGTGAAATACATGCTTAGCCCAACCCTCTGATATGCCTAACTGCTCGGTCACACTACCACAAAAGAGAGCATTTGGGGTGTCATTTGTGCCTCCGTAATTCCTTTGGATTTTGCTTGGACTCTCTACACTTTGTGCCTCTCCAGCTTCCTACACTGTCTCAATGACCAAGATAGAGGGAGTCTTTGCTTTGGTGTCAACTAAGAGCAGTAACACTCTAAGCATATCCAAGATCATTGCCTCTTGTATTTTTTTTTTTCTTCCCCTGTTGTCGGCATCTTTGTTTCCTGTCCTCGCTTACTCTGTCACGTTTCTTTATCCTCCCTCCTTGCTTGTCAGGATAACACACACCATGAGACATGGTGCCTAGCCTCCCCTTGCTACATTCTTGCATACAGCTGCCTCGGCTTGAAGAGGGGACAGAGTTAATCACCCTCAGCCCATTTTGGGGTATTTTGTAGATACAGCTGCGTGTCTCTGCTCGTTTGCTGTGTTGCCAGTGGATCGCATCCTATTAGAACAGATATTTTTAAAACATTGTTTTAATTCATTTATGTTTTTATGGTTCATGTTTAATTAGCTCACAAGTGCCGCCCTTTTACCCCCTCCATGACTGACTGCCCCAGGACTTTACAGCAACAGCCTTTTCTCTGTTGGCTCCCACCACAGACGTTAACTAAAACCGTTTTTTTAAAAAAAATCACACCTGACATTTACTGCATATTTATTTTTTTCTGTCTATATTCTGTGTTCCTCAGCAAAAAATAATAAACAGATAAACACAGACTGACAGGATTTCACTTTATCCTCATCTGGAGCCCTGCCATCATTTGCATTGTGTTTTAAAAAAAACAATTTTATGTTCCTGTTGTGACACTACACGTTGTTCTTTGAACCCAGCATGCTTGCTCTAAGTGGACATTTTGTGTACCCGTAGCCTCTCTTCGGGAGCTCTGAGGGGCCCCCACAAACAGACTTTTCTAATGACATTTTACCAGCTCAGTGATACTCCTTCCGTTAACTCCTGGAAGACGAAAGACAGAATAAATTGTCAGGATTGTGCCCTGTGCTCTCCAGATTACAAACACCTCTGCAGCAGGCACACAAACAGATTGTTGTGGTTGTTCCCCTCTAACAGACGCTTCCCAAGTAGGCCAGGTTTTGAACATTGTATTTTGTGAAAAGCTTAACAGGGACAGGTTAATCATCGTGTTCTTACATTTCCAATGCTTGTATGTGTTATGGGGACCCAGGCAGTATGTGAACCGTCACAGGGATATTTCAGTTTTATCATCTTTTCTTTGGTAATTTTAGAGCATGTTAATTAGTTTTATTAAGATTTAAGGCTCCTTGTTTTTGTTTTCCTGTTTAGAACATTGCCTCTCCCACAGCTTCAGGACATGCTTGTTTAACAGGTAGTCTTACTTGTAAAAATGTTGTAGCTTCAGTGCAAGATAATCACAGAGACATTCTGCAATTCTAAAGTGCCAGTCCTAAAGAGCATCGCCAAAGGCACTGGCAAAGCCAGCAGGTCCCAAAAGGGAGACCTATGGACTGTGCCAGTACTTATTTATTTTTATTGTTAGTGGCGTCTTATGGAGCGAGGAGGGATCACTCGTGCTCAGCTCCAGCTTTGCTGCAAAAATGTGCAAATGATGCCCTGTTTGTAGAAGCAAATGCTTCTTTTCACTTTCACCTCCTAAAACTGATGCCTACAAGGTAATCTCACTTGCAGCCACCATTGCAATAGGCACAGTAGGGAAGTGGAGTATTTTCCTTCTTTGTGTTAGTTTGGACAGTGTCAAAAACATGTGGTCCTTAAATAGAAAACTTGGCAGTCGAGCACCAAGTTTGCATAACCATTCATTCTATTACTTCTCTTTTCTATGCACTGTGCCCATTACATTCCTTACTACTGAATGCAGCCATGTCTACATGCAATCAGGCCTATCTTAAATACTGAATGTATTCTTATTATTCAGAGCCACTGGCACACACAACCCCAACAGGAGTAATAAGGAGCTTTACAAGACAAGAGATATGGTTGGTGATTTAATTATAGCGGCAGGCAGATGAAAAATTCTTGCCATCTGCATAGTCATCATGGTCATAACTCCTTTCTCTCAAAGGGCACACTTGTACGAGTGTGTTAGCTGTAGGTTGGAAAAAAATATACCCATGCAGTTTCCCATAGGGATTTTGAACAAGCCTACAGCCCAAACCACTGAAGAGAATTATACCACATCTGTTAGAAAGCCAGATCTTTGTCCAGAAAGAGTGCTTTTATAAAGTGTTGCAAATCTGTTTCAGTAGTTTTGGCTTTATTAAAGGAAAAAAAAATATATAGATATCTAAGAATGCGGATCCACGGCGGGCAATGACGTGAGGGGTCAGGATAGAGGTATCCTCCCCACATAGTACTGATGGAGGGGTCTCTGAGGGACACCTCATGGGCAAGACACTGTCCCGAAACGTTTTTTTTTTGGGGGGGGGAGGTTGCTAGGATGTTAATGCAAGGATCCGCACTCCGCTGGCCAGTAGAGGAGAAAAAACCTCACACGCACTCACCAACCAAGTAGGGGTTGGCTGCAGGCCTAAGCCCAACCTCCCACCGCGCATGGTGGAAGGCAGAGCTGGCGTGGGACTGGCTGCACGCTGGAGTTGGCCACAGGCAGTGCAGTCAAGCCCCTGCTGCGTTACAGAAATTTTAGAAATTCACTGAAAAATCCAAAGGTTACAAGGACGTTATTGTTAGGATCAGAATTTATACACAAAAAACCCTAGAAATTCAACAGTTACAGTTGGCTATCTCAACTATAACTCTTGCCCTAAGGTAACTATAACTCGCTCCCTCATCATGCACTTGTAATCACAGCACATATTCGATCACTCATGACATCTTCAGTGATATCATTGATAATATCTGTAGGAAAGTGCTCCTTTTTGACATATCACCCTCATGTTTTGCCTGGTTTATGATGTAATTTCGACTGAAAGTACACTGGGTTCCTGCTATCTAGGTCCCCAGTGCTACATTTCTTTCTCTAAACTGTACAGTTGTTCCCCCAATTGGCAATACTTTTGGCACCCCTGTAAGTCCCTAGCACATGCTACCCCAGGTGTTTGTATGATGGAACCACGCATGCTTGAACAACGCAGTCTGTACTCCGACCGCGTTGTTTCCACGCGTGTCTTTACCACGATTTTTTGTTGTAAAGGCATGCCTAGTAAAGGCATGTGTGGAAACGGCATGTGTGATTGCCACATACCACACCCTAAAAACATAAGTACACCGACCTCCCTTAAAAACCCTTTAAAACGACCCCGATACCTGCCACCCACCCTGAGTCCTAAAACCAACCCCCACCCCCAAAAATAAACCAACCCCTAAAAACTAAAACTACCCCGACCCCCTCCTCCCACTAAAACCTAAACTACCCGACCCCCCCCCCACCCTGCCCCTAAAACTACCCCCACCCGCCCCTAAAAACTAAACTACCCTGACCCCCACCCCTAAAACTAGCGCGACCACCACCACCCCACCTCCAAAATCTAAACTACCCCGCCCCTAAAAACAAAAAATACCCCAACCCACCCCTAAAACTACAGCAACCCCCGCCCCTGAAACCCACCCTCAATAGAAAATTACCTCAACCCCCACCCCGCCCCTAAAAACAAAACCCCCTCACTCCTAAATAGAAAATTACCCCAACCCCCAAACTACCCTGACCCCTCACCCCCAAAAACTAAAAATACCATGACTCCACCCCTAAAACTACAGTGACCAACCCCCCCCCCACACCCGCCCCAAAACCTGCCCCGCGCTGAATAAAATATTACCCTAACCGTCCCACCCCCAAATAGAAAATAACCCCACCCCGCCCCACAGCACCCCTCCCCTAAAAACGACCCCAAACCCAGCCCCACTTAACCTGTCTGCGTCTTCTCCTGATGGCTCTTCCTTTTTCTCTGCCTTAACCACGCATGTGCGTTGTTCGGCACATACGTGGTTAAGGCAGAGAAAAAGGCCTGCGTTGTTCGAGCAAGTGTTGATCCGCTTGCGTGAACAATGCAGGCGTGGCTCCGGATCTTTCCCATCCGAGGTACCAAAGAGGGTCCCAGAGGGCTGCGGCATGCATTGTGCCATCCTTAGGGACCCCCTCACCTAACTCATGCAGACTGCCATTACAGACACCATGTCTTGGGGTGCAGACAAAAGTGAAAAGAGACAGGGCACACGTTCCTGTGTGCCCTGCCTGCCTGCAGACACTGCATGCAGTATAGGTACATCACCCCTACAGCAGGCCTACCAGCCCTAATGCAGGGTGCACTGTACTACATGTGTGGACATAACTGCGTGAGTAGATATATACCTGTGCTGGCCAGTTCAATTACTGCCAGTACAAGTGACCAGGGAAGCATTTTAAGTCTATGTGCTGGACACTACAGGGAGTGCAGAATTATTAGGCAAATGAGTATTTTGACCACATCATCCTCTTTATGCATGTTGTCTTACTCCAAGCTGTATAGGCTCGAAAGCCTACTACCAATTAAGCATATTAGGTGATGTGCATCTCTGTAATGAGAAGGGGTGTGGTCTAATGACATCAACACCCTATATCAGGTGTGCATAATTATTAGGCAACTTCCTTTCCTTTGGCAAAATGGGTCAAAAGAAGGACTTGACAGGCTCAGAAAAGTCAAAAATAGTGAGATATCTTGCAGAGGGATGCAGCACTCTTAAAATTGCAAAGCTTCTGAAGCGTGATCATCGAACAATCAAGCGTTTCATTCAAAATAGTCAACAAGGTCGCAAGAAGCGTGTGGAAAAACCAAGGCGCAAAATAACTGCCCATGAACTGAGAAAAGTCAAGCGTGCAGCTGCCACGATGCCACTTGCCACCAGTTTGGCCATATTTCAGAGCTGCAACATCACTGGAGTGCCCAAAAGCACAAGGTGTGCAATACTCAGAGACATGGCCAAGGTAAGAAAGGCTGAAAGACGACCACCACTGTAGGAAGTTGGCTCTGTATGTGCTATTTCAAAGTAAGGAATAGCATGCACAGAGTCCAAGGGTTCCCCTTAGAGGTAAAATAGTGGTAAAAATAGATAATACTAATGCTCTATTTTGTGGTAGTGTGGTCGAGCAGTAGGCTTATCCAAGGAGTAGTGTTAAGCATTTGTTGTACATACACATAGACAATAAATGAGGTACACACACTCAGAGACAAATCCAGCCAATAGGTTTTTATATAGAAAAATATCTTTTCTTAGTTTATTTTAAGAACCACATGTAATATCTCATTCGAAAGGTATTGCAGGTAAGTACTTTAGGAACTTCAAATCATCAAAATTGCATGTATACTTTTCAAGTTATTCACAAATAGCTGTTTTAAAAGTGGACACTTAGTGCAATTTTCACAGTTCCTAGGGGAGGTAAGTATTTGTTAGGTTAACCAGGTAAGTAAGACACTTACAGGGCTTAGTTCTTGGTCCAAGGTAGCCCACCGTTGGGGGTTCAGAGCAACCCCAAAGTCACCACACCAGCAGCTCAGGGCCGGTCAGGTGCAGAGTTCAAAGTGGTGCCCAAAACACATAGGCTAGAATGGAGAGAAGGGGGTGCCCCGGTTCCGGTCTGCTTGCAGGTAAGTACCCGCGTCTTCGGAGGGCAGACCAGGGGGGTTTTGTAGGGCACCGGGGGGGACACAAGTCCACACAGAAATTTCACCCTCAGCAGCGCGGGGGCGGCCGGGTGCAGTGTAGAACCAAGCGTCGGGTTCGCAGTGTTAGTCTATGAGAGATCTCGGGATCTCTTCAGCGCTGCAGGCAGGCAAGGGGGGGGGTTCCTCGGGGAAACCTCCACTTGGGCAAGGGAGAGGGACTCCTGGGGGTCACTTCTCCAGTGAAAGTCCGGTCCTTCAGGTCCTGGGGGCTGCGGGTGCAGGGTCTCTCCCAGGCGTCGGGACTTTAGGTTCAAAGAGTCGCGGTCAGGGGAAGCCTCGGGATTCCCTCTGCAGGCGGCGCTGTGGGGGCTCAGGGGGGACAGGTTTTGGTACTCACAGTATCAGAGTAGTCCTGGGGTCCCTCCTGAGGGGTTGGATCTCCACCAGCCGAGTCGGGGTCGCCGGGTGCAGTGTTGCAAGTCTCACGCTTCTTGCGGGGAGCTTGCAGGGTTCTTTAAAGCTGCTGGAAACAAAGTTGCAGCTTTTCTTGGAGCAGGTCCGCTGTCCTCGGGAGTTTCTTGTCTTTTCGAAGCAGGGGCAGTCCTCAGAGGATGTCGAGGTCGCTGGTCCCTTTGGAAGGCGTCGCTGGAGCAGGATCTTTGGAAGGCAGGAGACAGGCCGGTGAGTTTCTGGAGCCAAGGCAGTTGTCGTCTTCTGGTCTTCCTCTGCAGGGGTTTTTCAGCTAGGCAGTCCTTCTTCTTGTAGTTGCAGGAATCTAATTTTCTAGGGTTCAGGGTAGCCCTTAAATACTAAATTTAAGGGCGTGTTTAGGTCTGGGGGGTTAGTAGCCAATGGCTACTAGCCCTGAGGGTGGGTACACCCTCTTTGTGCCTCCTCCCAAGGGGAGGGGGTCACAATCCTAACCCTATTGGGGGAATCCTCCATCTGCAAGATGGGGGATTTCTAAAAGTCAGAGTCACCTCAGCTCAGGACACCTTAGGGGCTGTCCTGACTGGCCAGTGACTCCTCCTTGTTTTTCTCATTATTTTCTCCGGCCTTGCCGCCAAAAGTGGGGCCTGGCCGGAGGGGGCGGGCAACTCCACTAGCTGGAGTGTCCTGCTGGGTTGGCACAAAGGAGGTGAGCCTTTGAGGCTCACCGCCAGGTGTGACAATTCCTGCCTGGGAGAGGTGTTAGCATCTCCACCCAGTGCAGGCTTTGTTACTGGCCTCAGAGTGACAAAGGCACTCTCCCCATGGGGCCAGCAACATGTCTCGGTTTGTGGCAGGCTGCTAAAACTAGTCAGCCTACACAGATAGTCGGTTAAGTTTCAGGGGGCACCTCTAAGGTGCCCTCTGTGGTGTATTTTACAATAAAATGTACACTGGCATCAGTGTGCATTTATTGTGCTGAGAAGTTTGATACCAAACTTCCCAGTTTTCAGTGTAGCCATTATGGGGCTGTGGAGTTCGTGTTTGACAAACTCCCAGACCATATACTCTTATGGCTACCCTGCACTTACAATGTCTAAGGTTTTGTTTAGACACTGTAGGGGTACCATGCTCATGCACTGGTACCCTCACCTATGGTATAGTGCACCCTGCCTTAGGGCTGTAAGGCCTGCTAGAGGGGTGTCTTACCTATACTGCATAGGCAGTGAGAGGCTGGCATGGCACCCTGAGGGGAGTGCCATGTCGACTTACTCGTTTTGTCCTCACTAGCACACACAAGCTGGCAAGCAGTGTGTCTGTGCTGAGTGAGAGGTCTCCAGGGTGGCATAAGACATGCTGCAGCCCTTAGAGACCTTCCTTGGCATCAGGGCCCTTGGTACTAGAAGTACCAGTTACAAGGGACTTACCTGGATGCCAGGGTCTGCCAATTGTGGATACAAAAGTACAGGTTAGGGAAAGAACACTGGTGCTGGGGCCTGGTTAGCAGGCCTCAGCACACTTTCAATTGTAAACATAGCATCAGCAAAGGCAAAAAGTCAGGGGGCAACCATGCCAAGGAGGCATTTCCTTACACAACCCCCCCCCAAACGAAAGAGGATGAGACTAACCTTTCCCAAGAGAGTCTTCATTTTCTAAGTGGAAGAACCTGGAAAGGCCATCTGCATTGGCATGGGCAGTCCCAGGTCTGTGTTCCACTATAAAGTCCATTCCCTGTAGGGAGATGGACCACCTCAACAGTTTAGGATTTTCACCTTTCATTTGCATCAGCCATTTGAGAGGTCTGTGGTCAGTTTGAACTAGGAAGTGAGTCCCAAAGAGGTATGGTCTCAGCTTCTTCAGGGACCAAACCACAGCAAAGGCCTCCCTCTCAATGGCACTCCAACGCTGCTCCCTGGGGAGTAACCTCCTGCTAATGAAAGCAACAGGCTGGTCAAGGCCATCATCATTTGTTTGGGACAAAACTGCCCCTATCCCATGTTCAGAGGCATCAGTCTGCACAATGAACTGCTTAGAATAATCTGGAGCTTTTAGAACTGGTGCTGAGCACATTGCTTGTTTCAGGGTGTCAAAGGCCTGTTGGCATTCCACAGTCCAGTTCACTTTCTTGGGCATTTTCTTGGAGGTGAGTTCAGTGAGGGCTGTCACAATGGATCCATATCCCTTCACAAACCTCCTATAGTACCCAGTCAAGCCAAGGAATGCCCTGACTTGAGTCTGGGTTTTTGGAGCTACCCAGTCCAGAATAGTCTGGATCTTGGGTTGGAGTGGCTGAACTTGGCCTCCACCTACAAGGTGGCCCAAGTAAACCACAGTTCCCTGCCCTATCTGGCATTTGGATGCCTTGATAGAGAGGCCTGCAGATTGCAGAGCCTTCAAAACCTTCTTCAGGTGGACCAGGTGATCCTGCCAGGTGGAGCTGAAGACAGCAATATCATCAAGATAAGCTGTGCTAAAGGACTCCAAGCCAGCAAGGACTTGATTCACCAACCTTTGGAAGGTGGCAGGGGCATTCTTTAAACCAAAGGGCATAACAGTAAACTGATAATGCCCATCAGGTGTGGAGAATGCTGTCTTTTCTTTTGCTCCAGGTGCCATTTTTATTTGCCAGTACCCTGCTGTCAAGTCAAAGGTACTTAGAAATTTGGCAGCACCTAATTTATCAATGAGCTCATCAGCTCTTGGAATTGGATGGGCATCTGTCTTGGTGACAGAATTGAGCCCTCTGTAGTCCACACAAAACCTCATCTCTTTCTTTCCATCTTTGGTGTGAGGTTTGGGGACTAAGACCACTGGGCTAGCCCAGGGGCTGTCAGAGCGCTCAATTACTCCCAATTCCAGCATCTTGTGGACTTCCACCTTGATGCTTTCCTTAACATGGTCAGATTGTCTAAAGATTTTGTTCTTGACAGGCATGCTGTCTCCTGTGTCCACATCATGGGTACACAGGTGTGTCTGACCAGGGGTTAAGGAGAAGAGTTCAGGAAACTGTTGTAGGACTCTCCTACAATCAGCTTGCTGTTGGCCAGAGAGGGTGTCTGAGTAGATCACTCCATCTACTGTGCCATCTTTTGGGTCTGATGACAGAAGATCAGGGAGAGGTTCACTCTCTGCCTCCTGATCCTCATCTGTTACCATCAACAGATTGACATCAGCCCTGTCGTGGAAGAGCTTAAGGCGGTTTACATGGATCACCCTCTTGGGGCTCCTGCTTGTGCCCAGGTCCACCAGGTAGGTGACCTGACTCTTCCTTTCTAGCACTGGGTAAGGGCCACTCCATTTGTCCTGGAGTGCCCTGGGAGCCACAGGCTCCAGAACCCAGACTTTCTGCCCTGGTTGGAACTCAACCAGTGCAGCCTTTTGGTCATACCAAAACTTCTGGAGCTGTTGGCTGGCCTCAAGGTTTTTGGTTGCCTTTTCCATGTACTCGGCCATTCTAGAGCGAAGGCCAAGTACATAGTCCACTATGTCCTGTTTAGGCTCATGGAGAGGTCTCTCCCAGCCTTCTTTAACAAGGGCAAGTGGTCCCCTTACAGGATGACCAAACAGAAGTTCAAAGGGTGAGAATCCTACTCCCTTCTGTGGCACCTCTCTGTAAGCGAAAAGCAGACATGGCAAGAGGACATCCCATCTCCTTTTGAGTTTTTCTGGGAGCCCCATGATCATGCCTTTTAATGTCTTGTTGAATCTCTCAACCAAGCCATTAGTTTGTGGATGGTATGGTGTAGTGAATTTATAAGTCACTCCACACTCATTCCACATGTGCTTTAGGTATGCTGACATGAAGTTGGTACCTCTGTCAGACACCACCTCCTTAGGGAAACCCACTCTGGTAAAGATACCAATGAGGGCCTTGGCTACTGCAGGGGCAGTAGTCGACCTAAGGGGAATAGCTTCAGGATACCTGGTAGCATGATCCACTACTACCAGGATATACATATTTCCTGAGGCTGTGGGAGGTTCTAGTGGACCAACTATGTCCACACCCACTCTTTCAAAGGGAACCCCCACCACTGGAAGTGGAATGAGGGGGGCCTTTGGATGCCCACCTGTCTTACCACTGGCTTGACAGGTGGGGCAGGAGAGGCAAAACTCCTTAACCATGTTGGACATATTGGGCCAGTAGAAGTGGTTGACTAACCTCTCCCACGTCTTGGTTTGTCCCAAATGTCCAGCAAGGGGAATGTCATGGGCCAATGTTAGGATGAACTCTCTGAACAGCTGAGGCACTACCACTCTCCTAGTGGCACCAGGTTTGGGGTCTCTGGCCTCAGTGTAGAGGAGTCCATCTTCCCAATAGACCCTATGGGTTCCAGTTTTCTTGCCCTTGGACTCTTCAGCAGCTTGCTGCCTAAGGCCTTCAAGAGAGGGACAGGTTTCTTGTCCCTTACACAGCTCTTCCCTTGAGGGTCCCCCTGGGCCTAAGAGCTCAACCTGATAAGGTTCAAGCTCCAAAGGCTCAGTTCCCTCAGAGGGCAGAACTTCTTCCTGAGAAGAGAGGTTCCCTTTCTTTTGCTGTGTTGCAGTTGGTTTCCCAACTGACTTTCCTGTTCTCTTGGTAGGCTGGGCCATTTTTCCAGACTCCAGCTCTACTTTTTCACCCTGTGCCTTGCACTGTGCTCTTGTTTTCACACATACCAGTTCAGGGATACCCAGCATTGCTGCATGGGTTTTTAGTTCTACCTCAGCCCATGCTGAGGACTCCAGGTCATTTCCAAGCAGACAGTCCACTGGGATATTTGAGGAGACCACCACCTGTTTCAGGCCATTGACCCCTCCCCATTCTAAAGTAACCATTGCCATGGGATGTACTTTTCTCTGATTGTCAGCGTTGGTGACTGTGTAAGTTTTTCCAGTCAGGTATTGGCCAGGGGAAACCAGTTTCTCTGTCACCATGGTGACACTGGCACCTGTATCCCTCAGGCCCTCTATTCTAGTCCCATTAATTAAGAGTTGCTGTCTGTATTTTTGCATGTTAGGCGGCCAGACAGCTAGTGTGGCTAAATCCACCCCACCCTCAGAAACTAGAGTAGCTTCAGTGTGGACCCTGATTTGCTCTGGGCACACTGTTGATCCCACTTGGAGACTAGCCATACCAGTGTTACCTGGATGGGAGTTTGGAGTGGAATCTTTCTTGGGACAGGCCTTGTCTCCAGTTTGGTGTCCATGCTGTTTACAGCTATGACACCAGGCCTTTTTGGGATCAAAGTTTTTACCCTTGTACCCATTGTTTTGTGAAGAGGCTCTGGGCCCACCCTCCTGTGCAGGTTTTTGGGGGCCTGTAGAAGACTCTTTACTATTTTTAGTTTTGGTTGTCTCATCACCCTTCCCCTGGGGATTCTTTGTGACCCCTTTCTTTTGGTCACCCCCTGTGGAAGTCTTGGACACCCTTGTCTTGACCCAATGGTCCGCCTTCTTTCCCAATTCTTGGGGAGAAATTGGTCCTAGGTCTACCAGATGCTGATGCAGTTTATCATTGAAACAATTACTTAACAGGTGTTCTTTCACAAATAAATTGTACAGCCCATCATAATTACTTACACCACTGCCTTGAATCCAACCATCTAGTGTTTTCACTGAGTAGTCTACAAAGTCAACCCAGGTCTGGCTCGAGGATTTTTGAGCCCCCCTGAATCTAATCCTATACTCCTCAGTGGAGAATCCAAAGCCCTCAATCAGGGTACCCTTCATGAGGTCATAAGATTCTGCATCTTGTCCAGAGAGTGTGAGGAGTCTATCCCTACACTTTCCTGTGAACATTTCCCAAAGGAGAGCACCCCAGTGAGATCTGTTCACTTTTCTGGTTACACAAGCCCTCTCAAAAGCTGTGAACCATTTGGTGATGTCATCACCATCCTCATATTTAGTTACAATCCCTTTAGGGATTTTCAACATGTCAGGAGAATCTCTGACCCTATTTATGTTGCTGCCACCATTGATGGGTCCTAGGCCCATCTCTTGTCTTTCCCTCTCTATGGCTAGGATCTGTCTTTCCAAAGCCAATCTTTTGGCCATCCTGGCTAACTGGATGTCCTCTTCACTGGGGCTATCCTCAGTGATTTCAGAGGTGTTGGTCTCTCCTGTGAGGGAACCAGCATCTCTGACTATTATTTTAGGAGTCAGGGTTTGAGGGACCCTGTTCTCCCTAGATAGGATTGGTAGGGGGGAATTTTCCTCCAAGTCACTATCCTCTTCCTCTGAGTTGCCACCCTCAGAGGGGTTGGCCTTTTCAAACTCTGCCAAAAGCTCCTGGAGCTGTATTTTGGTAGGTTTGGGGCCCATTGTTATTTTCTTTATTTTACAGAGTGACCTTAGCTCCCTCATTTTAAGATGGAGGTAAGGTGTGGTGTCGAGTTCCACCACAGTCACATCTGTGCTAGACATTTTGCTTCTAAAAGTTGGAATACTTTTTAAGAATCTACAACTGGTTCTAGAATCTAATTCAAACTTTTACAAACTTTTAAACTCTAAAAGAAATGCTAAACAGGGACTTAACACACAAGGCCCTAGCAGGACTTTTAAGAATTTAGAAAACTTTTCAAATTGCAAAAATCAATTTCTAATGACAATTTTGGAATTTGTCGTGTGATCAGGTATTGGCTGAGTAGTCCAGCAAATGCAAAGTCTTGTACCCCACCGCTGATCCACCAATGTAGGAAGTTGGCTCTGTATGTGCTATTTCAAAGTAAGGAATAGCATGCACAGAGTCCAAGGGTTCCCCTTAGAGGTAAAATAGTGGTAAAAATAGATAATACTAATGCTCTATTTTGTGGTAGTGTGGTCGAGCAGTAGGCTTATCCAAGGAGTAGTGTTAAGCATTTGTTGTACATACACATAGACAATAAATGAGGTACACACACTCAGAGACAAATCCAGCCAATAGGTTTTTATATAGAAAAATATCTTTTCTTAGTTTATTTTAAGAACCACAGGTTCAAATTCTACATGTAATATCTCATTCGAAAGGTATTGCAGGTAAGTACTTTAGGAACTTCAAATCATCAAAATTGCATGTATACTTTTCAAGTTATTCACAAATAGCTGTTTTAAAAGTGGACACTTAGTGCAATTTTCACAGTTCCTAGGGGAGGTAAGTATTTGTTAGGTTAACCAGGTAAGTAAGACACTTACAGGGCTTAGTTCTTGGTCCAAGGTAGCCCACCGTTGGGGGTTCAGAGCAACCCCAAAGTCACCACACCAGCAGCTCAGGGCCGGTCAGGTGCAGAGTTCAAAGTGGTGCCCAAAACACATAGGCTAGAATGGAGAGAAGGGGGTGCCCCGGTTCCGGTCTGCTTGCAGGTAAGTACCCGCGTCTTCGGAGGGCAGACCAGGGGGGTTTTGTAGGGCACCGGGGGGGACACAAGTCCACACAGAAATTTCACCCTCAGCAGCGCGGGGGCGGCCGGGTGCAGTGTAGAACCAAGCGTCGGGTTCGCAGTGTTAGTCTATGAGAGATCTCGGGATCTCTTCAGCGCTGCAGGCAGGCAAGGGGGGGGTTCCTCGGGGAAACCTCCACTTGGGCAAGGGAGAGGGACTCCTGGGGGTCACTTCTCCAGTGAAAGTCCGGTCCTTCAGGTCCTGGGGGCTGCGGGTGCAGGGTCTCTCCCAGGCGTCGGGACTTTAGGTTCAAAGAGTCGCGGTCAGGGGAAGCCTCGGGATTCCCTCTGCAGGCGGCGCTGTGGGGGCTCAGGGGGGACAGGTTTTGGTACTCACAGTATCAGAGTAGTCCTGGGGTCCCTCCTGAGGGGTTGGATCTCCACCAGCCGAGTCGGGGTCGCCGGGTGCAGTGTTGCAAGTCTCACGCTTCTTGCGGGGAGCTTGCAGGGTTCTTTAAAGCTGCTGGAAACAAAGTTGCAGCTTTTCTTGGAGCAGGTCCGCTGTCCTCGGGAGTTTCTTGTCTTTTCGAAGCAGGGGCAGTCCTCAGAGGATGTCGAGGTCGCTGGTCCCTTTGGAAGGCGTCGCTGGAGCAGGATCTTTGGAAGGCAGGAGACAGGCCGGTGAGTTTCTGGAGCCAAGGCAGTTGTCGTCTTCTGGTCTTCCGCTGCAGGGGTTTTTCAGCTAGGCAGTCCTTCTTCTTGTAGTTGCAGGAATCTAATTTTCTAGGGTTCAGGGTAGCCCTTAAATACTAAATTTAAGGGCGTGTTTAGGTCTGGGGGGTTAGTAGCCAATGGCTACTAGCCCTGAGGGTGGGTACACCCTCTTTGTGCCTCCTCCCAAGGGGAGGGGGTGTAAGGAAATGCCTCCTTGGCATGGTTGCCCCCTGACTTTTTGCCTTTGCTGATGCTATGTTTACAATTGAAAGTGTGCTGAGGCCTGCTAACCAGGCCCCAGCACCAGTGTTCTTTCCCTAACCTGTACTTTTGTATCCACAATTGGCAGACCCTGGCATCCAGATAAGTCCCTTGTAACTGGTACTTCTAGTACCAAGGGCCCTGATGCCAAGGAAGGTCTCTAAGGGCTGCAGCATGTCTTATGCCACCCTGGAGACCTCTCACTCAGCACAGACACACTGCTTGCCAGCTTGTGTGTGCTAGTGAGAACAAAACGAGTAAGTCGACATGGCACTCCCCTCAGGGTGCCATGCCAGCCTCTCACTGCCTATGCAGTATAGGTAAGACACCCCTCTAACAGGCCTTACAGCCCTAAGGCAGGGTGCACTATACCATAGGTGAGGGTACCAGTGCATGAGCATGGTACCCCTACAGTGTCTAAACAAAACCTTAGACATTGTAAGTGCAGGGTAGCCATAAGAGTATATGGTCTGGGAGTCTGTCAAACACGAACTCCACAGCACCATAATGGCTACACTGAAAACTGGGAAGTTTGGTATCCAACTTCTCAGCACAATAAATGCACACTGATGCCAGTGTACATTTTATTGTAAAATACACCACAGAGGGCACCTTAGAGGTGCCCCCTGAAACTTAACCGACTATCTGTGTAGGCTGACTAGTTTTAGCAGCCTGCCCCAAACCGAGACATGTTCCTGGCCCCATGGGGAGAGTGCCTTTGTCACTCTGAGGCCAGTAACAAAGCCTGCACTGGGTGGAGATGCTAACACCTCTCCCAGGCAGGAATTGTCACACCTGGCGGTGAGCCTCAAAGGCTCACCTCCTTTGTGCCAACCCAGCAGGACACTCCAGCTAGTGGAGTTGCCCGCCCCCTCCGGCCAGGCCCCACTTTTGGCGGCAAGGCCGGAGAAAATAATGAGAATAACAAGGAGGAGTCACTGGCCAGTCAGGACAGCCCCTAAGGTGTCCTGAGCTGAGGTGACTCTAACTTTTAGAAATCCTCCATCTTGCAGATGGAGGATTCCCCCAATAGGGTTAGGATTGTGACCCCCTCCCCTTGGGAGGAGGCACAAAGAGGGTGTACCCACCCTCAGGGCTAGTAGCCATTGGCTACTAACCCCCCAGACCTAAACACGCCCTTAAATTTAGTATTTAAGGGCTACCCTGAACCCTAGAAAATTAGATTCCTGCAACTACAAGAAGAAGGACTGCCCAGCTGAAAACCCCTGCAGCGGAAGACCAGAAGACGACAACTGCCTTGGCTCCAGAAACTCACCGGCCTGTCTCCTGCCTTCCAAAGATCCTGCTCCAGCGACGCCTTCCAAAGGGACCAGCGACCTCGACATCCTCTGAGGACTGCCCCTGCTTCGAAAAGACAAGAAACTCCCGAGGACAGCGGACCTGCTCCAAGAAAAGCTGCAACTTTGTTTCCAGCAGCTTTAAAGAACCCTGCAAGCTCCCCGCAAGAAGCGTGAGACTTGCAACACTGCACCCGGCGACCCCGACTCGGCTGGTGGCGATCCAACACCTCAGGAGGGACCCCAGGACTACTCTGATACTGTGAGTACCAAAACTTGTCCCCCCTGAGCCCCCACAGCGCCGCCTGCAGAGGGAAACCCGAGGCTTCCCCTGACCGCGACTCTTTGAACCTAGAGTCCCGACGCCTGGGAGAGACCCTGCACCCGCAGCCCCCAGGACCCGAAGGACCGGACTTTCACCGGAGGAGTGACCCCCAGGAGTCCCTCTCCCTTGACCAAGTGGAGGTTTCCCCGAGGAATCCCCCCCTTGCCTGCCTGCAGCGCTGAAGAGATCCCGAGATCTCTCATAGACTAACATTGCGAACCCGACGCTTGTTTCTACACTGCACCCGGCCGCCCCCGCGCCGCTGAGGGTGAAATTTCTGTGTGGGCTTGTGTCCCCCCCGGTGTCCTACAAAACCCCCCTGGTCTGCCCTCCGAAGACGCGGGTACTTACCTGCAAGCAGACCGGAACCGGGGCACCCCCTTCTCTCCATTCTAGCCTATGTGTTTTGGGCACCACTTTGAACTCTGCACCTGACCGGCCCTGAGCTGCTGGTGTGGTGACTTTGGGGTTGCTCCGAACCCCCAACGGTGGGCTACCTTGGACCAAGAACTAAGCCCTGTAAGTGTCTTACTTACCTGGTTAACCTAACAAATACTTACCTCCCCTAGGAACTGTGAAAATTGCACTAAGTGTCCACTTTTAAAACAGCTATCTGTGAATAACTTGAAAAGTATACATGCAATTTTGATGATTTGAAGTTCCTAAAGTACTTACCTGCAATACCTTTCGAATGAGATATTACATGTAGAATTTGAACCTGTGGTTCTTAAAATAAACTAAGAAAAGATATTTTTCTATATAAAAACCTATTGGCTGGATTTGTCTCTGAGTGTGTGTACCTCATTTATTGTCTATGTGTATGTACAACAAATGCTTAACACTACTCCTTGGATAAGCCTACTGCTCGACCACACTACCACAAAATAGAGCATTAGTATTATCTCTTTTTACCACTATTTTACCTCTAAGGGGAACCCTTGGACTCTGTGCATGCTATTCCTTACTTTGAAATAGCACATACAGAGCCAACTTCCTACATTGGTGGATCAGCGGTGGGGTACAAGACTTTGCATTTGCTGGACTACTCAGCCAATACCTGATCACACGACAAATTCCAAAATTGTCATTAGAAATTGATTTTTGCAATTTGAAATTTTTCTAAATTCTTAAAAGACCTGCTAGGGCCTTGTGTTAGATCCTGTTTAGCATTTCTTTTAGAGTTTAAAAGTTTGTAAAAGTTTGAATTAGATTCTAGAACCAGTTGTAGATTCTTAAAAAGTATTCCAACTTTTAGAAGCAAAATGTCTAGCACAGATGTGACTGTGGTGGAACTCGACACCACACCTTACCTCCATCTTAAGATGAGGGAGCTAAGGTCACTCTGTAAAATAAAGAAAATAACAATGGGCCCCAAACCTACCAAAATACAGCTCCAGGAGCTTTTGGCAGAGTTTGAAAAGGCCAACCCCTCTGAGGGTGGCAACTCAGAGGAAGAGGATAGTGACTTGGAGGAAAATTCCCCCCTACCAATCCTATCTAGGGAGAACAGGGTCCCTCAAACCCTGACTCCAAAAATAATAGTCAGAGATGCTGGTTCCCTCACAGGAGAGACCAACACCTCTGAAATCACTGAGGATAGCCCCAGTGAAGAGGACATCCAGTTAGCCAGGATGGCCAAAAGATTGGCTTTGGAAAGACAGATCCTAGCCATAGAAAGGGAAAGACAAGAGATGGGCCTAGGACCCATCAATGGTGGCAGCAATATAAATAGGGTCAGAGATTCTCCTGACATGTTAAAAATCCCCAAAGGGATTGTGACAAAATTTGAAGATGGTGATGACATCACCAAGTGGTTCACAGCTTTTGAGAGGGCTTGTGTAACCAGAAAAGTGAACAGATCTCACTGGGGTGCTCTCCTTTGGGAAATGTTCACTGGAAAGTGTAGGGATAGACTCCTCACACTCTCTGGAAAAGATGCAGAATCTTATGACCTCATGAAGGGTACCCTGATTGAGGGCTTTGGATTCTCCACTGAGGAGTACAGGATTAGGTTCAGGGGGGCTCAAAAATCCTCGAGCCAGACCTGGGTTGACTTTGTTGACTACTCAGTGAAAACACTAGATGGTTGGATTCAAGGCAGTGGTGTAAGTAATTATGATGGGCTGTACAATTTATTTGTGAAAGAACACCTATTGAGTAATTGTTTCAATGATAAACTGCATCAGCATCTGGTAGACCTAGGACCAATTTCTCCCCAAGAATTGGGAAAGAAGGCGGACCATTGGGTCAAGACAAGGGTGTCCAAGACTTCAACAGGGGGTGACCAAAAGAAAGGGGTCACAAAGACTCCCCAGGGGAAGGGTGATGAGACAACCAAAACTAAAAATAGTAAAGAGTCTTCTACAGGCCCCCAAAAACCTGCACAGGAGGGTGGGCCCAGAGCCTCTTCACAAAACAATGGGTACAAGGGTAAAAACTTTGATCCCAAAAAGGCCTGGTGTCATAGCTGTAAACAGCATGGACACCAAACTGGAGACAAGGCCTGTCCCAAGAAAGGTTCCACTCCAAACTCCCATCCAGGTAACACTGGTATGGCTAGTCTCCAAGTGGGATCAACAGTGTGCCCAGAGCAAATCAGGGTCCACACTGAAGCTACTCTAGTTTCTGAGGGTGGGGTGGATTTAGCCACACTAGCTGTCTGGCCGCCTAACATGCAAAAATACAGACAGCAACTCTTAATTAATGGGACTAGAATAGAGGGCCTGAGGGATACAGGTGCCAGTGTCACCATGGTGACAGAGAAACTGGTTTCCCCTGGCCAATACCTGACTGGAAAAACTTACACAGTCACCAACGCTGACAATCAGAGAAAAGTACATCCCATGGCAATGGTTACTTTAGAATGGGGAGGGGTCAATGGCCTGAAACAGGTGGTGGTCTCCTCAAATATCCCAGTGGACTGTCTGCTTGGAAATGACCTGGAGTCCTCAGCATGGGCTGAGGTAGAACTAAAAACCCATGCAGCAATGCTGGGTATCCCTGAACTGGTGTGTGTGAAAACAAGAGCACAATGCAAGGCACAGGGTGAACAAGTAGAGCTGGAGTCTGGAAGAATGGCCCAGCCTACCAAGAGAACAGGAAAGTCAGTTGGGAAACCAACTACAACACAGCAAAAGAAAGGGAACCTCTCTTCTCAGGAAGAAGTTCTGCCCTCTGAGGGAACTGAGCCTTTGGAGCTTGAACCTTATCAGGTTGAGCTCTTAGGCCCAGGGGGACCCTCAAGGGAGGAGCTGTGTAAGGGACAAGAAACCTGTCCCTCTCTTGAAGGCCTTAGGCAGCAAGCTGCTGAAGAGTCCAAAGGCAAGAAAAATGGAACGCATAGGGTCTATTGGGAAGATGGACTCCTGTACACTGAGGCCAGAGACCCCAAACCTGGTGCCACTAGGAGAGTGGTAGTGCCTCAGCTGTTCAGGAAGTTCATCCTAACATTGGCCCATGACATTCCCCTTGCTGGACATTTGGGACAAACCAAGACGTGGGAGAGGTTAGTCAACCACTTCTACTGGCCCAATATGTCCAACATGGTTAAGGAGTTTTGCCTCTCCTGCCCCACCTGTCAAGCCAGTGGTAAGACAGGTGGGCATCCAAAGGCCCCCCTCATTCCACTTCCAGTGGTGGGGGTTCCCTTTGAAAGAGTGGGTGTGGACATAGTTGGTCCACTGGAACCTCCCACAGCCTCAGGAAATATGTATATCCTGGTAGTAGTGGATCATGCTACCAGGTATCCTGAAGCTATTCCCCTTAGGTCGACTACTGCCCCTGCAGTAGCCAAGGCCCTCATTGGTATCTTTACCAGAGTGGGTTTCCCTAAGGAGGTGGTGTCTGACAGAGGTACCAACTTCATGTCAGCATACCTAAAGCACATGTGGAATGAGTGTGGAGTGACTTATAAATTCACTACACCATACCATCCACAAACTAATGGCTTAGTTGAGAGATTCAACAAGACATTAAAGGGCATGATCATGGGGCTCCCAGAAAAACTCAAAAGGAGATGGGATGTCCTCTTGCCATGCCTGCTTTTCGCTTACAGAGAGGTGCCACAGAAGGGAGTAGGATTCTCACCCTTTGAACTTCTGTTTGGTCATCCTGTAAGGGGACCACTTGCCCTTGTTAAAGAAGGCTGGGAGAGACCTCTCCATGAGCCTAAACAGGACATAGTGGACTATGTACTTGGCCTTCGCTCTAGAATGGCAGAGTACATGGAAAAGGCAACCAAAAACCTTGAGGCCAGCCAACAGCTCCAGAAGTTTTGGTATGACCAAAAGGCTGCACTGGTTGAGTTCCAACCAGGGCAGAAAGTCTGGGTTCTGGAGCCTGTGGCTCCCAGGGCACTCCAGGACAAATGGAGTGGCCCTTACCCAGTACTAGAGAGGAATAGTCAGGTCACCTACTTGGTGGACCTGGGCACAAGCAGGAGCCCCAAGAGGGTGATCCATGTAAACCGCCTTAAGCTCTTCCACGACAGGGCTGATGTCAATCTGTTGATGGTAACAGATGAGGATCAGGAGGCAGAGAGTGAACCTCTCCCTGATCTTCTGTCATCAGACCCAAAAGATGGGACAGTAGATGGAGTGATCTACTCAGACACCCTCTCTGGCCAACAGCAAGCTGATTGTAGGAGAGTCCTACAACAGTTTCCTGAACTCTTCTCGTTAACCCCTGGTCAGACACACCTGTGTACCCATGATGTGGACACAGGAGACAGCATGCCTGTCAAGAACAAAATCTTTAGACAATCTGACCATGTTAAAGAAAGCATCAAGGTGGAAGTCCACAAGATGCTGGAATTGGGAGTAATTGAGCGCTCTGACAGCCCCTGGGCTAGCCCAGTGGTCTTAGTCCCCAAACCTCACACCAAAGATGGAAAGAAAGAGATGAGGTTTTGTGTGGACTACAGAGGGCTCAATTCTGTCACCAAGACAGATGCCCATCCAATTCCAAGAGCTGATGAGCTCATTGATAAATTAGGTGCTGCCAAATTTCTAAGTACCTTTGACTTGACAGCAGGGTACTGGCAAATAAAAATGGCACCTGGAGCAAAAGAAAAGACAGCATTCTCCACACCTGATGGGCATTATCAGTTTACTGTTATGCCCTTTGGTTTAAAGAATGCCCCTGCCACCTTCCAAAGGTTGGTGAATCAAGTCCTTGCTGGCTTGGAGTCCTTTAGCACAGCTTATCTTGATGATATTGCTGTCTTTAGCTCCACCTGGCAGGATCACCTGGTCCACCTGAGGAAGGTTTTGAAGGCTCTGCAATCTGCAGGCCTCTCTATCAAGGCATCCAAATGCCAGATAGGGCAGGGAACTGTGGTTTACTTGGGACACCTTGTAGGTGGAGGCCAAGTTCAGCCACTCCAACCAAAGATCCAGACTATTCTGGACTGGGTAGCTCCAAAAACCCAGACTCAAGTCAGGGCATTCCTTGGCTTGACTGGGTATTACAGGAGGTTTGTGAAGGGATATGGATCCATTGTGACAGCCCTCACTGAACTCACCTCCAAGAAAATGCCCAAGAAAGTAAACTGGACTGTGGAATGCCAACAGGCCTTTGACACCCTGAAACAGGCAATGTGCTCAGCACCAGTTCTCAAAGCTCCAGATTATTCTAAGCAGTTCATTGTGCAGACTGATGCCTCTGAACATGGGATAGGGGCAGTTTTGTCCCAAACAAATGATGATGGCCTTGACCAGCCTGTTGCTTTCATTAGCAGGAGGTTACTCCCCAGGGAGCAGCGTTGGAGTGCCATTGAGAGGGAGGCCTTTGCTGTGGTTTGGTCCCTGAAGAAGCTGAGACCATACCTCTTTGGGACTCACTTCCTAGTTCAAACTGACCACAGACCTCTCAAATGGCTGATGCAAATGAAAGGTGAAAATCCTAAACTGTTGAGGTGGTCCATCTCCCTACAGGGAATGGACTTTATAGTGGAACACAGACCTGGGACTGCCCATGCCAATGCAGATGGCCTTTCCAGGTTCTTCCACTTAGAAAATGAAGACTCTCTTGGGAAAGGTTAGTCTCATCCTCTTTCGTTTGGGGGGGGGTTGTGTAAGGAAATGCCTCCTTGGCATGGTTGCCCCCTGACTTTTTGCCTTTGCTGATGCTATGTTTACAATTGAAAGTGTGCTGAGGCCTGCTAACCAGGCCCCAGCACCAGTGTTCTTTCCCTAACCTGTACTTTTGTATCCACAATTGGCAGACCCTGGCATCCAGGTAAGTCCCTTGTAACTGGTACTTCTAGTACCAAGGGCCCTGATGCCAAGGAAGGTCTCTAAGGGCTGCAGCATGTCTTATGCCACCCTGGAGACCTCTCACTCAGCACAGACACACTGCTTGCCAGCTTGTGTGTGCTAGTGAGAACAAAACGAGTAAGTCGACATGGCACTCCCCCCAGGGTGCCATGCCAGCCTCTCACTGCCTATGCAGTATAGGTAAGACACCCCTCTAACAGGCCTTACAGCCCTAAGGCAGGGTGCACTATACCATAGGTGAGGGTACCAGTGCATGAGCATGGTACCCCTACAGTGTCTAAACAAAACCTTAGACATTGTAAGTGCAGGGTAGCCATAAGAGTATATGGTCTGGGAGTCTGTCAAACACGAACTCCACAGCACCATAATGGCTACACTGAAAACTGGGAAGTTTGGTATCCAACTTCTCAGCACAATAAATGCACACTGATGCCAGTGTACATTTTATTGTAAAATACACCACAGAGGGCACCTTAGAGGTGCCCCCTGAAACTTAACCGACTATCTGTGTAGGCTGACTAGTTTTAGCAGCCTGCCCCAAACCGAGACATGTTGCTGGCCCCATGGGGAGAGTGCCTTTGTCACTCTGAGGCCAGTAACAAAGCCTGCACTGGGTGGAGATGCTAACACCTCTCCCAGGCAGGAATTGTCACACCTGGCGGTGAGCCTCAAAGGCTCACCTCCTTTGTGCCAACCCAGCAGGACACTCCAGCTAGTGGAGTTGCCCGCCCCCTCCGGCCAGGCCCCACTTTTGGCGGCAAGGCCGGAGAAAATAATGAGAATAACAAGGAGGAGTCACTGGCCAGTCAGGACAGCCCCTAAGGTGTCCTGAGCTGAGGTGACTCTAACTTTTAGAAATCCTCCATCTTGCAGATGGAGGATTCCCCCAATAGGGTTAGGATTGTGACCCCCTCCCCTTGGGAGGAGGCACAAAGAGGGTGTACCCACCCTCAGGGCTAGTAGCCATTGGCTACTAACCCCCCAGACCTAAACACGCCCTTAAATTTAGTATTTAAGGGCTACCCTGAACCCTAGAAAATTAGATTCCTGCAACTACAAGAAGAAGGACTGCCCAGCTGAAAACCCCTGCAGCGGAAGACCAGAAGACGACAACTGCCTTGGCTCCAGAAACTCACCGGCCTGTCTCCTGCCTTCCAAAGATCCTGCTCCAGCGACGCCTTCCAAAGGGACCAGCGACCTCGACATCCTCTGAGGACTGCCCCTGCTTCGAAAAGACAAGAAACTCCCGAGGACAGCGGACCTGCTCCAAGAAAAGCTGCAACTTTGTTTCCAGCAGCTTTAAAGAACCCTGCAAGCTCCCCGCAAGAAGCGTGAGACTTGCAACACTGCACCCGGCGACCCCGACTCGGCTGGTGGCGATCCAACACCTCAGGAGGGACCCCAGGACTACTCTGATACTGTGAGTACCAAAACTTGTCCCCCCTGAGCCCCCACAGCGCCGCCTGCAGAGGGAAACCCGAGGCTTCCCCTGACCGCGACTCTTTGAACCTAGAGTCCCGACGCCTGGGAGAGACCCTGCACCCGCAGCCCCCAGGACCCGAAGGACCGGACTTTCACCGGAGGAGTGACCCCCAGGAGTCCCTCTCCCTTGACCAAGTGGAGGTTTCCCCGAGGAATCCCCCCCTTGCCTGCCTGCAGCGCTGAAGAGATCCCGAGATCTCTCATAGACTAACATTGCGAACCCAACGCTTGTTTCTACACTGCACCCGGCCGCCCCCGCGCCGCTGAGGGTGAAATTTCTGTGTGGGCTTGTGTCCCCCCCGGTGTCCTACAAAACCCCCCTGGTCTGCCCTCCGAAGACGCGGGTACTTACCTGCAAGCAGACCGGAACCGGGGCACCCCCTTCTCTCCATTCTAGCCTATGTGTTTTGGGCACCACTTTGAACTCTGCACCTGACCGGCCCTGAGCTGCTGGTGTGGTGACTTTGGGGTTGCTCCGAACCCCCAACGGTGGGCTACCTTGGACCAAGAACTAAGCCCTGTAAGTGTCTTACTTACCTGGTTAACCTAACAAATACTTACCTCCCCTAGGAACTGTGAAAATTGCACTAAGTGTCCACTTTTAAAACAGCTATCTGTGAATAACTTGAAAAGTATACATGCAATTTTGATGATTTGAAGTTCCTAAAGTACTTACCTGCAATACCTTTCGAATGAGATATTACATGTAGAATTTGAACCTGTGGTTCTTAAAATAAACTAAGAAAAGATATTTTTCTATATAAAAACCTATTGGCTGGATTTGTCTCTGAGTGTGTGTACCTCATTTATTGTCTATGTGTATGTACAACAAATGCTTAACACTACTCCTTGGATAAGCCTACTGCTCGACCACACTACCACAAAATAGAGCATTAGTATTATCTCTTTTTACCACTATTTTACCTCTAAGGGGAACCCTTGGACTCTGTGCATGCTATTCCTTACTTTGAAATAGCACATACAGAGCCAACTTCCTACAGGGGGTCACAATCCTAACCCTATTGGGGGAATCCTCCATCTGCAAGATGGGGGATTTCTAAAAGTCAGAGTCACCTCAGCTCAGGACACCTTAGGGGCTGTCCTGACTGGCCAGTGACTCCTCCTTGTTTTTCTCATTATTTTCTCCGGCCTTGCCGCCAAAAGTGGGGCCTGGCCGGAGGGGGCGGGCAACTCCACTAGCTGGAGTGTCCTGCTGGGTTGGCACAAAGGAGGTGAGCCTTTGAGGCTCACCGCCAGGTGTGACAATTCCTGCCTGGGAGAGGTGTTAGCATCTCCACCCAGTGCAGGCTTTGTTACTGGCTTCAGAGTGACAAAGGCACTCTCCCCATGGGGCCAGCAACATGTCTCGGTTTGTGGCAGGCTGCTAAAACTAGTCAGCCTACACAGATAGTCGGTTAAGTTTCAGGGGGCACCTCTAAGGTGCCCTCTGTGGTGTATTTTACAATAAAATGTACACTGGCATCAGTGTGCATTTATTGTGCTGAGAAGTTTGATACCAAACTTCCCAGTTTTCAGTGTAGCCATTATGGGGCTGTGGAGTTCGTGTTTGACAAACTCCCAGACCATATACTCTTATGGCTACCCTGCACTTACAATGTCTAAGGTTTTGTTTAGACACTGTAGGGGTACCATGCTCATGCACTGGTACCCTCACCTATGGTATAGTGCACCCTGCCTTAGGGCTGTAAGGCCTGCTAGAGGGGTGTCTTACCTATACTGCATAGGCAGTGAGAGGCTGGCATGGCACCCTGAGGGGAGTGCCATGTCGACTTACTCGTTTTGTCCTCACTAGCACACACAAGCTGGCAAGCAGTGTGTCTGTGCTGAGTGAGAGGTCTCCAGGGTGGCATAAGACATGCTGCAGCCCTTAGAGACCTTCCTTGGCATCAGGGCCCTTGGTACTAGAAGTACCAGTTACAAGGGACTTACCTGGATGCCAGGGTCTGCCAATTGTGGATACAAAAGTACAGGTTAGGGAAAGAACACTGGTGCTGGGGCCTGGTTAGCAGGCCTCAGCACACTTTCAATTGTAAACATAGCATCAGCAAAGGCAAAAAGTCAGGGGGCAACCATGCCAAGGAGGCATTTCCTTACAACCACTGAACAAGACACACAAGCTGAAACGTCAAGACTGGGCCAAGAAATATCTCAAGACTGATTTTTCTAAGGTTTTATGGACTGATGAAATGAGAGTGAGTCTTGATGGGCCAGATGGATGGGCCCGTGGCTGGATTGGTAAAGGGCAGAGAGCTCCAGTCCGACTCAGACGCCAGCAAGGTGGAGGTGGAGTACTGGTTTGGGCTGGTATCATCAAAGATGAGCTTGTGGGGCCTTTTCGGGTTGAGGATGGAGTCAAGCTCAACTCCCAGTCCTACTGCCAGTTCCTGGAAGACACCTTCTTCAAGCAGTGGTACAGGAAGAAGTCTGCATCCTTCAAGAAAAACATGATTTTCATGCAGGACAATGCTCCATCACACGCGTCCAAGTACTCCACAGCGTGGCTGGCAAGAAAGGGTATAAAAGAAGGAAATCTAATGACATGGCCTCCTTGTTCACCTGATCTGAACCCCATTGAGAACCTGTGGTCCATCATCAAATGTGAGATTTACAAGGAGGGAAAACAGTACACCTCTCTGAACAGTGTCTGGGAGGCTGTGGTTGCTTCTGCACGCAATGTTGATGGTGAACAGATCAAAACACTGACAGAATCCATGGATGGCAGGCTTTTGAGTGTCCTTGCAAAGAAAGGTGGCTATATTGGTCACTGATTTGTTTTTGTTTTGTTTTTGAATGTCAGAAATGTATATTTGTGAATGTTGAGATGTTATATTGGTTTCACTGGTAATAATAAATAATTGAAATGGGTATATATTTTTTTTTGGATAAGTTGCCTAATAATTATGCACAGTAAGTCACCTGCACACACAGATATCCCCCTAACATAGCTAAAACTAAAAACAAACTAAAAACTACTTCCAAAAATATTCAGCTTTGATATTAATGAGTTTTTTGGGTTCATTGAGAACATGGTTGTTGTTCAATTATAAAATTAATCCTCAAAAATACAACTTGCCTAATAATTCTGCACTCCCTGTAGTAAAAAGGAGTCCCCCAGCTACATGATGGGTTTACTGAAACAAAGGGTGTTTGGTATCAAACATTTTGTATTATTAAACCCACACTGATGCCAGTGATTGATTTATAATACATGCTCCCAGAGGTCACCTTAGGGGTTACCCCTGAAAACCTTACGTGTGCTGGTTGGCTGATATTACCATCCTGCCACCGCAGACCAATTTCTGACCCCCAGGACTGAGAGACCAAAGTCTCGGGCAGTCAGGAACAAATGCTGCTCTGGCAGAGGGTGTTATACACCCTTTCCAACAGGATGACCTGTAAATTAGCATTAAAAGGCAAGGAGCCTTAACGAGCCCTCTTCCTTTGGTATGCAAATCTGGCTTTCCTCAGAGGTGAGGTAATGTCCACCCCTCTGACCAGGGCCTATATGGTGACCAGTTGGTGCTGACTTGGACCCTTCCCTATATTCACCCCGAGTCCGGAAGACTGGTCCTGTAAGTCTCTGTTAAGTACCTGTATGCAGTATATGCCTTTCCTCTATAGGATAACATTACTCTTTTTAAAATTTGCACTGTCGATTTTTCACACTTGTAAGAAGTCATAACTCTAAACATACTCTGCTAATCGTTATGATTTTGGTGCCTAAATTTATATATAGATCAGTGTTTTTATAAATAGATGTGGATCTCTTTGAGTCGTCTATATCATTTAGTGACCGTGTGCATGCAGGAAATATCTACCATGCCTCTCTAATAAGCCTAAGGCTGCTCAACCACATTACCCCCTAAGAGAGCACCTTGGGATTGCTAGAGCAAGCCTATGTCTGCTTACAGGGGATACCTGGACTCTTTATATACTATACCAAAAAGAGGTATACTGTGCAAAGAGCCAGCTTCCTATCGTATCACTGTAACATTTCCAGTGAAATTATTGATGAGAAAACTGTACATGGTGGTGTGAGTTCTAGTTACCTTAGGGGACGATTTATAGTTACTTTGATAAACTATAACTGCTCAATTTCTTTGGTTGTGTATAAATTCTGATCACTATAACGTCCATGTAACCTTTTTTTTTTTTTTTTAATTTGTGTATATCAGTTGACGCGCTCTCTCTCCTATTTATATTCAGTCTGATTTTTGAAAATGTTTATATTTCAAGCAACGGGCTTGCAGAAATATCGGACTGCCACAAGGAAAGTAACATCTCAATTATTGCATGGGTTCAAATAAACAGTAGTTTAGTATTGCAGATGTGTTTCACATGACACACATTCACTTGAAAACTGGTGTGCTCTCAACTTGAGTGATTCCAATGCAGATGTCTTACAATCCATATAGTGACTAGAAACCCCTTACTTACCAGCTCTTATCTTGTGCAGGTGCTCTTTGATCACATGGGTTGTCTGAAGAAATATGAAACTGTGCAAGACATTTTGAAGGAGTTCTTCGACTTGCGATTGCAATATTACACATTGCGAAAGGATTGGCTAGTGGGAATTCTGGGTGCGGAAGTTGCGAAGCTCTCCAACCAAGCCCGTTTCATTCTGGAGAAGATACAGGGAAAGCTAACTATTGGTAAATCCTACATTTTGTTTTTAAAATATAGAACAGGGAGCATTTATTGTGATCTTCAAATAGTAGATATAAAATATGTATGTACTTAGTTATTTTGTTTGTCCTATGTGTATCCTGCTATTTCATTTCTCTCTGATTTGATGCTGAAATTGTCTGATAGCCCTTCATTTCATTTTCTTTTTCCAATTTAAAGATTTCTGTAGTGCAGAAGAAGGCAACATTTAACCTCTGAGAGCAGCTCCGAGAAGCATATTCTCACTGTGACGAATCCTCAACATGTAATTTTGTCATATTCCTTCCTTTTCAAAAAGACTTTGGGCATTGTTTGAGCATGAGACCAACGATGAACCAATGCCTTTGAAACAGAGCTGTGTATTATAGAAGTTGCATATAATTCACAAGCTCACAATAAAATGTAACATCAACACATGATCCTCAAAGCATACAAGCGGGGAAATCGTAAGTGCCACTGCTGAACAAATCAGCCTCGGGAAAGGTACGTAGGAATTAGAACACTCATTCTATAAAGCAAATTACTGTAAGAACAATACTTTAATAGGGTAAAGACTTAGTGATTTGAAGGTAGCAGCTGCAAATTTGTCACTAAATACTCAAAAGCAAAGAGTCGCCAATAAATGTAAATTTAAAGAAAAAAGAAATGTGAAAAAAAAAAGCCTGGCCAAATTGAAATGAGTAATGGAAACAGCAATGGCCTGGCCATTCTAGTTATTGCATCTTGACTTGGTACAATAGATGGTACACAATAAAATTCCTTCCACTTTCATAATAAATCATATGAGCATTCAGTGTAAGCATCCATGGTTGATCCAATCTCTAGCATATTGGTTAATTTGGTTAATACTTTGAGAATGGACAACTCCAAGGATGTCTCTCCTCCCATCGTCTATGAACCTACAGACGGTCCTATTGGCAGCGAGCCAACATATCCCTTCACTGTCAGTGGCCATTGTAAAATTACTTCCTGGCCGCTTACTATGTCTGAGAATTGACAGACATACCAGGGGCATATCTGCTCTTGCAGATAATCCCTCATGTAATATAATGCACCCTGCCTTAAGGCTGTCAGACCTGCTGAAGGATTGACTTACATATATTGCATGCAGTGTTAAGGGACATGGCACACGGGATGTTTGACATGTTGTGTTTTCATTTTGCTATGCATGAAGACACTAAGCCTGCAATAGCCTGTCATATGCTTGGTGAGGGGTCCCTTCGGTTGTCACAATTCGTGCTGCAGCCCTTTAGGACCCTCCTTAGCACCTAAGGCCTTGGGTACCATGGGTAACATTTACAAGGAACTTACAGAGGGTGCTAAAGGATTTGCCATTTGGGGAAACAATTGTACAGTTTTGGGGGAAAGGGCACTGGGGACCTCGTTCGCAGGGACCCTGTGCACTTCAGTCAAGGGTACACCAGGCAAAAAGGTAGGGGGTGGTACTGCAACAAAAACCCAGTTACCTACAACTCCCCCGCCCAAGTGCCAAATCGTTCCCTAAAACTGTACAATTGTTCCCCATTTGGCCATACCTTTGGCACCTCTGCAAGTCCCTAGTAAATGGTAATCCAGGTAGCTAGTGCACGGGTACCAAAGAGGGTCCCCAAGGGCTACAGCATGTATTGTGCCACCCTCAAGGACTCCCCAGTTAGCTCATGCAGATTGCCATTGCAAGCTGTGTGCCTTGGTGCAGCTAAAAGTGAAAAAACAACATTGCACACGGCCCATGTGCCATGCCTCCTAACACTGCACTCAATATATGTATGTCACCTCTACAGCAGGCTTTACAGTCCTAAGGCAGGGTGCAGTATATTGCATGTGTAGGCACATCTGCTAGAGCCGATGTGCCCCTGCTATGTCTTTGCTGATTTTTAGACATGGTGATCAGGGAAGCCATTTTTAAGTACATGTGCTGGACACTGGTCAATGAGTTCCCCAGCTACATCATGGCTCTCTGGGTTGGGTCAGAGGCTTAGTTTCATTAAGTACTCTAAGCACTTGTGTTAAGAAATCTCGGCTATAGAGGCATTTTTCAGGAGTAGGAGACCTTAGGTTTGCGTTGTTTCTCTGAAAATAGGGATGTTTGGCATCAAACATCTTGTACTAATAAACCCTTACTTATTCCAGTGATAGATTTATTAATACGATCACCCAGAAGGCACCTTAGAGCAGAACAAATCCTGCTCTGGCAGGGGTGTTACACTCCACTCCCAACAGGATGACCTGCGGATTAGCATTCCAAGTCAGGGTGCTTCAAAGAACACACACCTTTGGTATACAAAACTGGTGATGAGATTCATCCGGTAGTTGTCACTCATGTCTGCAACTCCATACACTTCTGTATTAAGTTAAGGAAACATTTATGTCCTCAGATTGTGAGAGGCAAGAATAGCCACTAGAGCACAAGCAGATCTTCAGAAGAACCAAATGGGAAGGACTCATCAGCTTTTCATGATCTTTGTACAGGCTATCCCCATTACAAAATAGTCCTTTCTGCCATCAGGCAGTTTCCCAATGGTGGGGAACGTTTCCTAATATTTACTCATGGTGGCACAAGAGATCAAGCATCCTGTAAGCAGTTCCATTCCATATAGCCCCAGCTCCAATTAGAATTGTCACAGAGATGCCTGAATGCTGAGAGTGTACCTGGGAAATGAACTGTTCATGTTTTCTGAAAGAGAAACTATGAAAATGTTGGCATTTAGGGCAGTTGACCTAACAGGAGCCTTCTAAAACAGCAAATGATGTGCTGCTAGACATTTTTCATGCCTCGATTCCCCTTCTAATTGTTCACCACCGCAATTAACTAGTTCAGCTCCTAACTC
The DNA here is from genome assembly GCF_031143425.1 of Pleurodeles waltl. Classification (NCBI taxonomy): domain Eukaryota; kingdom Metazoa; phylum Chordata; class Amphibia; order Caudata; family Salamandridae; genus Pleurodeles; species Pleurodeles waltl. Next base: position 1,044,700,125 of record NC_090449.1, read on the forward strand.
GTAGGCCTGGACTGCGCTTTTTTCTCATTGGTAGCAGTGGAAAACTGATGACCAGTGCAAATGAACGGAGCATCAAGTGACATGCTAATTTGGTTTGCCGCCTGACTTATGTCCTCCAGTTTTTCTTTAAATCTCTTATGTTTCTGGAGAGCGTAATTCCCAGTAACTAACAATTAACGGTTACGTTTCAGAGAGAATGTGACCATTGGAGCCTTTTTCTTAAATCCTGACTGGTTGCGTTTACTATTGTGGAATTACGCCATAATGTAAATGTCTGCAAAATGGGAAATTCACACAGGAAGCTGCAGTGTAAATTTGAAATGTTACATTTGTATCCTTGTCTTAAAACTATTATTTTCTCATAGAGAACAAGTCAAAGAGGGATTTGATACAAATGTTGGTACAGAAGGGATTTGAATCTGACCCGGTTAAAGCTTGGAAAGAAGCACAGGAAAAGGTAAGCATTTTTGCAGATTTAATGAGTTAATGAAGACTATCTGGCCTACTTAAAAAATTCTTATACTGAATGATTAACATTGCATACCAACTAGGAGAATGTTCTAGAAAATATTCTATGAACCAAAATAATTTGAAAAGGAAATTTGCTTTCATATAAATACTTCTTTATTAGAACGTGTAGTACTAGCATGTTTTTAACCAAATGCTGTTATTAGTTTGCTGATAAAGGTGCTGGTTATTATCTAAATAGTTTTATTAGGCTGACACAATATTATTGAATCCTAAACTGCAAGCTTCAAAATGCCAGTTCACCAAAAGCTGACCATTCACAGTACACCACGTTCAGCACCAGCAGACATTTAATCTGTTAAAGTAGAATCCTGGCTAAACAATCACCCAATCCATATTGGGCACTCTATAGTACCAGGTTGCTCCCTCAAGTGAGTGGGAGGTATAGAAATCAGAAAATCTTTAGAATGTAAAGCTGTATCCACAACTACCCTTTTGACTGCTAAAAAGTAACAACTGCTCTTTCACCATCAGATACATTTATATCATTTGGATGTTCACTGAATTCACTGTAAATGTTATAGAGCCCTTGACAGAATACACAGTCAAATGTCCCATGAAAACTCCGGCATGAGAGTTTGTGATCCGAACACCCTACTTTATCTCCACAAATAGCTGCGGGTGTCTTCCGGTCTTGCACGTATAAAAGGATTCATATCAGACATGATCTCTGGCTCGAAGACAGCACCTTAACTAAGAGTTTGGCTAGGACAGACCATTCTGGACCCCCTTCAGATTTTGCACCAGGTCCAACTGGAAGGGTTTGGTCCATTGGCATTATTTTGACACAAAAGAGAAGTATCTAGAATATTTTTAAAACAAAAAAAATGACAGACAGACAAATCCCCTAATAGTAAACCCAGACAAAAAATAAACAACCCTGTACAAGTTAAATAGCCAAAACTGTAAATCACTTTTAAGGTTCACAATCAAGCAACTTTACATCCTGTAGGGGCCCCATTTCTACTTTGCAAAAAAGTGCAATGGGCTCCTCACCTTGGCTCCTGGTATCAATCGTCTGGGCTTAAAAAAAAAATAAAAAAAGTGCCCAAACATGTCTCAGCAAGAGCCCCCATCCAAAAACCTGAAACACCTTGGATTCCTGCTTAATGACCATCTTTCGTGAACTTCTCAAAATAGTTCAACATTGTCTGCCAAGAAATTGTCACAAGCAACAAATTATAACGGGCCAGATGTATCAAAGGTTTTTACTCTTTCTACGTCTATGGGAAAATGTGTTCATACATATGGCCCAATATCTTAGTCATATTTCTATCTCCTGCAACCACCGCCACCCATCCTCAGTGGCTCCATACTAATGCCCCATTCCAAGAGTTACCTGCAGCCTAAATTGATCCGTTAAGGTTTTCTCTTTCACTACTGAACATAGCCTCAGCTTGATTAGACGTATTTGAAATGCAAAATGTTCAGTGTCTTTCTGCACAGGTCTGGCACCTGTGTAGGCTGACTGGTTCTAGCAGCCTGCCACACTCAAGACATGTTGCTGGCCACATGGGGAGAGTGCCTTTGTCACTCTGTGGCTAGTAACAAAGCCTGCACTGGGTGGAGATGCTATCACCTCCCCCTTGCAGGAGCTGTAACACCTGGCGGTGAGCCTCAAAGGCTCACCCCCTTTGTTCCAGCGCCACAGGGCATTCCAGCTAGTGGAGTTGATCAGTTTCTTGGTCCTTTTAGAGCAGGGCAGTCCTCTGAGGATTCAGAGGTCGCTGGTCCTGGGGAAAGCGTCGCTGGAGCAGTTTTCTTCCGAAGGGGGGAGACAGGCCGGTAGAGCTGGGGCCAAAGCAGTTGGTGTCTCCGTCTTCTCTGCAGGGGTTTTCAGCTCAGCAGTCCTCTTCTCATTAGGTTGCAGGAATCTGAGTTCCTAGGTTCAGGGGAGCCCCTAAATACAGAATGTAGGGGTGTGTTTAGGTCAGGGAGGGCAGTAGCCAATGGCTACTAGCCCTGAGGGTGGCTACACCCTCTTTTGCCTCCTCCCAAGGGGGGTGGTCACATTCCTATCCCTATTGGGGGGGGATCCTCCATCTGCAAGATGGAGGATTCCTAAAAGTCAGAGTCACTTCAGCTCAGGTTGCCTTAGGGGCTGTCCTGACTGGTCAGTGACTCCTCCTTGTTTTTCTCATTATCTCCTCCGGCCTTGCTGCCAAAAGTGGGGCTGTGGCCGGAGGGGGCGGGCAACTCCACTAGCTGGAATGCCCTGTGGCGCTGGAACAAAGGGGGTGAGCCTTTGAGGCTCACCGCCAGGTGTTACAGCTCCTGCAAGGGGGAGGTGATAGCATCTCCACCCAGTGCAGGCTTTGTTACTAGCCACAGAGTGACAAAGGCACTCTCCCCATGTGGCCAGCAACATGTCTTGAGTGTGGCAGGCTGCTAGAACCAGTCAGCCTACACAGGTAGTCGGATAAAGTTTCAGGGGGCACCTGTAAGGTGCCCTCTGGGGTGTATTTTACAATAAAATGTACACTGGCATCAGTGTGCATTTATTGTGCTGAGAAGTTTGATACCAAACTTCCCAGTTTTCAGTGTAGCCATTATGGTGCTGTGGAGTTCGTGTTTGATAGACTTCCAGACCATATACTCTTATGGCTACCCTACACTTACAATGTCTAAGGTTTTGCTTAGACACTGTAGGGGCACAGTGCTCATGCCTGTAAGGCCTGCTAGAGGGGTGACTTATCTATACTACATAGGCAGTGTGAGGTTGGCATGGCACCTTGAGGGGAGTGCCATGTCGACTTACTTGTTTTGTCCTCACCAGCACACACAAGCTGGCAAGCAGTTTGTCTGTGCTGAGTGAGGGGTCCCCAGGGTGGCATAAGACATGCTGCATCCCTTAGAGACCTTCCCTGGCATCAGGGCCCTTGGTACCAGGGGTACCAGTTACAAGGGACTTACCTGGATGCCAGGGTGTGCCAATTGTGTGAACAAAAGTACAGGTTAGGGAAAGAACACTGGTGCTGGGGCCTGTTTGGCAGGCCTCCGCACACTTTCAAATCAAAACATAGCATCAGCATAGGCAAAACGTCAGGGGGTAACCATGCCAAGGAGGCATTTCCTTACACTATAGTTGCCATGTTTCAACACTGGCAAGGCGATGTTTTATTTCTCTCGTGTTTTTGTGCCATATTCCAAAGACAATTGCAGTTGACCCATTTGCCTTGCCAGTGCTTGTTTACGTTTGTAGTTCGTTTTTCCCTTGAGCTTTGTTTGATGGGTGTCTCTGGGGTAAGTTGTGCTGCTTCACTGATTCTTGCAGCAGTTGCTATGGAACGTTTCTGGGTAGTAGAAAAACTAAGTTTATAGGCAATTAGAATCGGGTGTTAGTTAGGAGATTTTTTTTTTTTTTTAAAGAACAAAAGCGTATTAGTGTCTCACGAAATAGCAAGCATTTGCCGAAAATGAGTGCCACATTGAAAGCTGTAACCCTAACAGTCATTCTTGTCTGCCTGTCAATATTAACTTACTGAATTTTGCTCCCACCTTCTGAATTTGTCAGTCTACCTTTCAGGGCTTTCGCCCCCTGTCTTTTTCCTTAGTTAGGATCTAGGGCGCTTTAATTTCAGCAGGCGCTTTAGTGCAAGTGTTTTTTACCATGTCGGTAACCTGTAGGATCACTCTGTTTAACCTTTCAGCAGCAAGACTGTCTCAGTTCAAAGAAATTGACCACATCGCACATAAACACTAGGCCAGTGGTTCCTAACCTTTAGACCTCTGTGGACCCCCACTTTATCATTACTGGAGCCCAGGGACCCCCACTGAAAGTTAATTGGAATCCGGGGACCCCCCACTGAGTCATTACTGAAAGCTGGGGACCTAATCTGTTAACATTTAATTTTCAATGCAGTTGCCGACCCCCTGAGGAGGGTTTGTGGACCCCCAGGAGTCCCTAGGCCACAGGGTGGGAGCCACTGCGCGAGGCTATATTTGCTATTTGTGCCAAATAGGATAAAATTCATAATACTTTGCATCATTTGCAAAGCATGGGTGGACTGCGGGCCAAGGGACTGAGAGTGTCAAGATGGAGAGGTTTGTAAACATCTTCTAAGGGGCATAATTATTTTTAAGAATTGTTATAACCACCTTTTTCTTTCGTTCAGTGCAACACATATGCGACTTGCATTCATTACCACCTGTCCCTGATTGTGTTTTAGTCCGCCGAAGATGACGACGTGCAAATCGCTGACGACAGCTCCTCTGATTCTGGTTCCACCTCAGGCCCGGATTTCAACTACATTCTAAATATGTCCTTGTGGAGCCTCACGAAGGAGAAAATTGATGATCTGGTCAAACAAAGGGATACAAAAGTAAGATCTTTGCTTACCTCTAAACAAATCTTAGAGCATAATTTTGCAAAAAAGTTCTTTTGTCTTTAATTTATATATATATTTTTTTAAGTGTGTGGGTGTGTGGACCCCACTACTTTGTGAATCTTAAGAATGCTAAGTTGAAGCAGTGAATTGTACAACCTACTGCGTAACTTGAAGTCTAGTTATCGAAGTATTGACAAGTTTTTATTATCTTCTGTAGGCAAAAGAACTTAATGACCTAAAGAGGAAATCTTCCCCGGACCTTTGGAGAGAGGACTTAGCAGCCTTTGTAGAAGAACTTGATGTAGGTTTGAACACTAACTGCAAGTTATTTTTGAAGCACTTCCCTTGAGGTAGAAGAAATGGTTGTAAACATGGGCTTAAACTATTCTAATTCTGCTTGGACAGTCTGCCTCTTTAGTCATAAAATATTCTTTCACTTAGACGCCTTTTCTAGGTGGAAATTTGAAATACACTTACAGCTTGCTTTCCTACCTTTCCTCTTTGGTTGGTAAAGAGCGTGGTTTGAGAGTACCTGTTGTGCAATAAATGTCATCTGTTTGTGAGTATCATTTTTGTTTACAGGACTACTGCCAATTCCTTTGTTCTGGCTATTGTTTGGATTGAATAGTAAAAAGATGTACACTGAAGGGGAGTCTTAAGCTCTAGCCTGTATCAAAAATGTTGTCAAGGACTCATTTCTGTAGGAAACGAGTAATTAGATATAAGAAGTTCGATGGCATCTGTCGCTGTAGATACACATGGTATGCATGAGCTCGCCATCTGGTGTTGGGTCGGAGTGTTACAAGTTGTTTTTCTTCGAAGAAGTGTTTTCGAGTCACGGGGCCGAGTGACTCCACCTTCTGTGCTCATTGCGCATGGGCGTCGACTCCATCTTCGATTGTTTTCTTTCCGCCATCGGGTTCGGACGTGTTCCTGTCGCTCCGAGTTTCGGAACGGAAAGATAGCTAAAGACGGAAGATTTTCGACGGTATCGTTGCGATCCGGTTAGAGATAGACACATACGACGACGCGTTGAACATCGAAGCGCTTCGGTGCCCTTCGGGGTAGATTTCGGCACCCCGTCGGGGCCTAGTCGGCCCGACCGCGTGGAGGACAACGCCGATGGAACGGACCCCGTTTCGATTCTGCCCCGAATGCCACAACAAATATCCTTATACGGACCTACACTCGGTCTGTAATCTGTGCCTGTCACCCGAGCACAGCGAAGAATCCTGTGAGGCCTGTCGGGCGTTCCGGTCCCGAAAAACTCTGCGCGACCGTCGAGCGAGAAGACTGCAGATGGCGTCCACGCCAAAAGAGCGTCGACAGTTCGAGACAGAAGAGGAACAGGAGGAATCCTTTTCCATCCAGGATTCAGACTCCGACGAGCTACACTCTACAAGAACTGTGAGTAAGACGTCGAGATCAAACCTTAAAAAAGGAAAGAAGGCCCAGGGGACGCCACTGCCAACCGGCCATGGCTCCACCCAAATTCTCGGTGACCAACAATCGGCACCGAAAAAGGCCCATTCAGTGTCGAGATCGTCCGACTCCGGTCGAGACACCGGCACGCAGCCTCCTCGAGACCGAGAGAGTGCTAAACAGAAGCATCGACACCGAGAGTTCGGTGTCGACACGGATCGACGCCGAGACAGTGGCGCCGAAGACCATAGAGGCCCAGAATTTTCGGCACAGAAAAAGAGGAAGGTTACCTCGGAGCCGAAAAAACAATCGACAGGGTTTTCGGAGCCGAAAAAAGCGACATCAGACCCTGTTTCTGGCTCCTACACTGAAGAGCATTCTATGTCTTCTCAAATGAAGAAACATAGATTTGAACAAGAACTGCAATCCACTGACGTGGATCACACGCAAAAGCGTATCTTTATTCAGCAGGGGACTGGGAAGATCAGTACCCTTCCACCTGTCAAACGAAAGAGAACGCTTCAGTTTACTCCTCAGCAACAAACAGCACAAAAGGTAACACCTCCTCCCTCGCCTCCACCTGTAACTCCGGCTTCGCCAACTTACACCCCGTCACATTCGCCAGCTCACACCGCCATGAGCCACGATGACCAAGATCAGGATGCGTGGGACTTGTACGACGCACCAGTGTCTGATAACAGCCCAGACACATACCCAACTAGGCCATCACCACCGGAAGACAGCACAGCCTACTCACAAGTGGTGGCTAGAGCAGCACTATTCCATAATGTGGAACTACACTCGGAACAAGTAGAGGATGATTTTTTATTTAACACCCTCTCCTCAACCCACAGCTCCTACCAAAGCCTGCCGATGCTCCCAGGCATGCTACGCCATGCAAAGGACATTTTCAAGGAGCCAGTTAAAAGTAGGGCAGTGACGCCTAGGGTGGACAAAAAGTATAAGGCGCCTCCTACGGACCCCGTATTCATCACCTCTCAGCTGCCACCAGACTCTGTGGTGGTAGGGGCTGCCAGAAAACGGGCAAACTCACACACTTCTGGGGATGCACCTCCCCCAGATAAAGAAAGTAGGAAGTTCGATGCAGCCGGGAAGAGGGTTGCTGTCCAAGCAGCAAACCAGTGGCGCATCGCAAATTCACAAGCGCTGCTAGCGCGATACGACAGAGCCCACTGGGATGAGATGCAGCATCTCATTGAACATCTCCCAAAAGATCTGCAAAAAAGAGCAAAACAGGTTGTTGAGGAGGGTCAAAACATTTCCAACAATCAAATACGCTCCTCCATGGATGCAGCAGACACGGCCGCAAGAACCATTAATACGTCGGTTACCATCCGTAGGCACGCATGGCTCAGAACGTCTGGATTCAAGCCAGAAATTCAGCAGGCAGTGCTTAACATGCCAGTAAACGAGAAACTTCTGTTCGGTCCGGAGGTCGACACAGCCATAGAAAAGCTCAAGAAGGACACTGACACTGCCAAGGCCATGGGCGCACTCTACTCCCCGCAGAGCAGAGGATCTTATAACACCTTCCGCAAAACACCTTTTAGAGGAGGGTTTCGGGGTCAGGCCACACAAGCTAGCACCTCACAGTCCGCACCGCCCACCTACCAGGGACAGTACAGGGGAGGTTTTCGGGGCCAGTATAGAGGGGGGCAATTTCCTAGGAATAGAGGAAGATTTCAAAGCCCCAAAACCACTACCAACAAGCAGTGACTCACACGTCACTCACCCCTCCCACACAACACCAGTGGGGGGGAGGATACATCAATATTACGAAGCATGGGACAAAATAACTACAGACACATGGGTCCTAGCAATTATCCAACATGGTTATTGCATAGAATTCATGCAATTCCCTCCAGACATACCACCAAAATCACAAAATTTATCGAAATACCATTCACAGCTTCTAGAGATAGAAGTTCAAGCACTACTGCAAAAAAAATGCAATAGAATTAGTACCAAGCACACAAATAAGCACAGGAGTTTATTCACTGTACTTCTTGATACCAAAAAAGGACGAAACACTGAGACCAATTCTAGACCTCAGGGTAGTAAACACATTCATCAAATCAGACCACTTTCACATGGTCACACTACAAGAAGTGTTACCATTGCTCAGAAAACACGACTACATGACAACCCTAGACCTCAAGGACGCATATTTCCATATACCAATACATCAATCACACAGGAAATATCTAAGGTTTGTATTCAAAGGAATACATTACCAATTCAAAGTATTGCCTTTTGGTTTAACAACCGCTCCAAGAGTATTCACAAAATGCCTAGCAGTAGTCGCTGCACACATCAGAAGGCAGCAAATACATGTGTTCCCGTATCTAGACGACTGGCTAATCAAAACCAGTTCGCTCACACAATGCTCAAACCACACAAAACAAGTCATACAAACCCTCTACAATCTAGGGTTCACCGTCAACTTTGCAAAATCAAACATTCTGCCAAGCAAAGTACAGCAATATCTAGGAGCCATAATAGACACGACAAAAGGAGTAGCAACGCCAACTCCACAAAGGATCCACAATTTCAACAGGGTCATTCAACACATGTCTCCAAACCAAACAATACAAGCAAGAACAATACTACAGCTCCTAGGCATGATGTCCTCATGCATAGCCATTGTCCCAAACGCAAGACTGCACATGAGGCCCTTACAACAGTGCCTAGCCTCACAGTGGTCTCAAGCACAGGGTCACCTTCTAGATCTGGTGTTGCTAGACCGCCAAACTTACCTATCGCTTCTATGGTGGAACAGTATAAATTTAAACATAGGGCGGCCTTTCCAAGACCCAGTGCCACAGTACGTAATAACAACAGATGCTTCCATGACAGGGTGGGGAGCACATCTCAATCAACACAACATAAGAGGACAATGGAACATACATCAAACAAAACTGCATATAAATCATCTAGAATTATTAGCAGTTTTTCAAGCACTAAAAGCTTTCCAACCAATCATAACCCACAAATACATCCTTGTCAAAACAGACAACATGACAACGATGTATTATCTAAACAAACAAGGAGGAACACATTCAACGCAGTTAAGCTTGTTAGCTCAACAAATATGGAAGTGGGCAATCCACCATCAAATTGGTCTAATAGCACAGTTTATTCCGGGGATCCAGAATCAGCTGGCAGACAATCTCTCTCGAGATCACCAGCAAGTCCACGAATGGGAAATCCACCCACAAATTCTGAACACCTACTTCACACTCTGGGGAACACCACAAATAGACTTATTTGCAACAAAAGAGAACGCAAAATGCCAAAACTTCGCGTCCAGATACCCACACAAGCAATCCCAAGGCAATGCCCTATGGATGAACTGGTCAGGAATATTTGCTTACGCTTTTCCTCCTCTCCCTCTCCTTCCTTACCTAGTAAACAAATTGAGTCAAAACAAACTCAAACTCATTTTAATAGCACCAACGTGGGCAAGACAACCCTGGTACACAACACTGCTAGATCTGTCTGTAGTACCACACATCAAACTGCCCAACAAACCAGATCTGTTAACGCAACACAACCAACAGATCAGACACCCGGACCCAGCATCGCTGAATCTAGCAATCTGGCTCCTGAAATCCTAGAATTCGGACACTTACAACTTAGCCAAGAGTGTATGGAAGTCATAAAGCAGGCCAGAAGGCCATCCACTAGACACTGCTACGCAAGTAAGTGGAAAAGATTTGTTTGGTACTGCCATCATAATCAGATACAACCACTAGAGGCAACTCCAAAACATATAGTAAATTACTTGCTCCATTTACAAAAAGCAAAGCTAGCCTTCTCTTCTATTAAAATACATCTTGCAGCAATATCTGCATACCTGCAAACTACATATTCAACTTCCTTGTATAGGATACCAGTTATCAAAGCATTCATAGAAGGGCTTAAAAGAATTATACCACCAAGAACACCACCTGTTCCTTCATGGAACCTAAACGTGGTTCTAACAAGACTCATGGGCCCACCTTTCGAACCCATGCACTCTTGCGGAATACAATTCCTCACCTGGAAAGTTGCCTTTCTCATCGCCATTACATCTCTAAGAAGAGTAAGTGAAATTCAAGCGTTCACAACACAAGAGCCTTTTATACAAATACATAAAAATAAGGTCGTCCTACGACCTAATCCAAAATTTTTACCAAAAGTTATTTCTCCATTCCATCTAAATCAAACGGTAGAACTACCAGTATTCTTCCCACAGCCAGATTCTGTGGCTGAAAGAGCACTACATACATTAGATGTCAAAAGAGCATTAATGTACTACATTGACAGAACGAAGAACATCAGAAAAACTAAACAGCTATTTATTGCATTCCAAAAACCTCATGCAGGTAACCCAATATCAAAACAAGGTATAGCCAGATGGATAGTTAAATGCATCCAAATCTGCTACCTTAAAGCAAAAAGACAACTGCCCATTACTCCCAGGGCACATTCAACAAGGAAAAAAGGTGCTTCAATGGCCTTTTTAGGAAACATCCCAATGCAAGAAATATGTAAGGCAGCCACTTGGTCTACGCCTCACACATTCACCAAACACTACTGTATAGATGTGCTATCCGCACAACAAGCTACAGTAGGTCAAGCTGTATTAAGAACTCTATTTCAGACAACTTCTACTCCTACAGGCTAAACCACCGCTTATGGGGAACTAACTGCTTACTAGTCTATGCATACCATGTGTATCTACAGCGACAGATGCCATCGAACTGAAAATGTCACTTACCCAGTGTACATCTGTTCGTGGCATCAGTCGCTGAGATTCACATGGACCCACCCACCTCCCCGGAAGCCTGTAGCAGTTCAGAAGTTACCTTCAATTTTGTACATTTGTATATATATTACTTAATCCTTTAATAGGTACATACTTACATTTTTCATTGCGCGGGCACTATTACTATAGTACAACTCCTACCTCACCCTCTGCGGGGAAAACAATCGAAGATGGAGTCGACGCCCATGCGCAATGAGCACAGAAGGTGGAGTCACTCGGCCCCGTGACTCGAAAACACTTCTTCGAAGAAAAACAACTTGTAACACTCCGACCCAACACCAGATGGCGAGCTCATGCATACCATGTGAATCTCAGCGACTGATGCCACGAACAGATGTACACTGGGTAAGTGACATTTTCATTATTCAACATTTGCTTGCTTTGAGATCCTTAAAAATGCTGGTGCTGTTATTTAATATTTTAAAACCTGGTCAGTTACGCTCATCAATATGACTTTTGGCTTTGTTTGAAGAATGGTTTAAAAAAATATTTTTCATGTTTTGCCTAGTTAATGTTATGGCTTTAAACACCTATTTTGACATAAAAATTCAAAACAATGTGCAGTAAAAGAAAAGTATTGCCCTCTCAACTGCTTCTTTTTATCATATTCTTGCATCCAGCAACTAGCAGAGCCTTCCAAAAAATGCTTATATTTGAGGTTTTAAAGTCCGTTTTAGAGCTATTTCTTCTGCTAGAAAAGTTAGTGGATTTCATTTGCCTTCTGTGCTTAACTGATTTGAGAAAACTAATCCTGGGTGTATCAACAAAGACATGTGTAAGGAAATGCCTCCTTGGCATGGTTACCCCCTGACTTTTTGCCTTTGCTGATGCTATGTTTTGAATTGAAAGTGTGCTGAGGCCTGCTAACCAGGCCCCAGCACCAGTGTTCTTTCCCTAACCTGTACTTTTGATTCCACAATTGGCACACCCTGGCATCCAGATAAGTCCCTTGTAACTGGTACCTCTGGTACCAAGGGCCCTGATGCCAGGGAAGGTCTCTAAGGGCTGCAGCATGTATTATGCCACCCTAGAGACCCCTCACTCAGCACAGACACACTGCTTACCAGCTTGTGTGTGCTAGTGAGAACAAAATGAGTAAGTCGACATGGCACTCCCCTCAGGGTGCCATGCCAGCCACTCACTGCCTATGCAGTATAGGTAAGACACCCCTCTAGCAGGCCTTACAGCCCTAAGGCAGGGTGCACTATACCATAGGTGAGGGTACCAGTGCATGAGCACTGTGCCCCTACAGTGTCTAAGCAAAACCTTAGACATTGTAAGTGCAGGGTAGCCATAAGAGTATATGGTCTGGGAGTCTGTTTTACACGAACTCCACAGCACCATAATGGCTACACTGAAAACTGGGAAGTTTGGTATCAAACTTCTCAGCACAATAAATGCACACTGATGCCAGTGTACATTTTATTGTAAAATACACCACAGAGGGCACCTTAGAGGTGCCCCCTGAAACTTAACCGACTATCTGTGTAGGCTGACTGGTTCCAGCAGCCTGCCACACTAGAGACATGTTGCTGGCCCCATGGGGAGAGTGCCTTTGTCACTCTGAGGCCAGTAACAAAGCCTGCACTGGGTGGAGATGCTAACACCTCCCCCAGGCAGGAGCTGTAACACCTGGCGGGGAGCCTCAAAGGCTCACCCCTTTTGTCACAGCACCGCAGGACACTCCAGCTAGTGGAGTTGCCCGCCCCCTCCGGCCCCGGCCCCCACTTTTGGCGGCAAGGCCGGAGAAAATAATGAGAATAACAAGGAGGAGTCACTGGCCAGTCAGGACAGCCCCTAAGGTGTCCTGAGCTGAAGTGACTCTAACTTTTAGAAATCCTCCATCTTGCAGATGGAGGATTCCCCCAATAGGATTAGGGATGTGACCCCCTCCCCTTGGGAGGAGGCACAAAGAGGGTGTACCCACCCTCAGGGCTAGTAGCCATTGGCTACTAATCCCCCAGACCTAAACACGCCCTTAAATTTAGTATTTAAGGGCTTCCCTGAACCTAAAGATTTAGATTCCTGCAACTACAAGAAGGACTGCCGAGCTGACAAACCCCTGCAGAGGAAGAACAGAAGACACCAACTGCCTTGGCCCCAGACTTACCGGCCTGTCTCCTGCCTTCCAAAGAAACCTGCTCCAGCGACGCTTTCCAAGGGACCAGCGACCTCTGAATCCTCTGAGGACTGCCCTGCTTCGAAAAAGACAAGAAACTCCCGAGGACAGCGGCACTGCTCCAAAAGAACTGCAACTTTGTTACAAGGAGCAGATTTAAAGACCCCTGCAACTCCCCGCAAGAAGCGTGAGACTTGCAACACGGCGACCCCGACTCGACTGGTGGAGAACAACCAACTCAGGGAGGACCCTCCGGCGACTCTACGACTGTGAGTAACCAAAGTTGTCCCCCCTGAGCCCCCACAGCGACGCCTGCAGAGGGAATCCCCAGGCTCCCCCTGACCGCGACTGTCCGAACTCCATTTCCCGACGGCTGGAAAAGACCCTGCACCCGCAGCCCCCAGCCCCTAAAGAAACGGAACTTCTGTGCAGGAGTGACCCCCAGGAGGCCCTCTCCCTTGCCCAGGTGGTGGCTACCCCGAGGAGCCCCCCCCTTGCCTGCCTGCATCGCTGAAGAGACCCCTTGGTCTCCCATTGAAACCTGAAGGAAACCCGACGCGTGTTTGCACACTGCACCCGGCCGCCCCCGCGCTGCTGAGGGTGTACTTTCTGTACTACTTTGTGTCCCCCCCGGTGCCCTACAAAACCCCCCTGGTCTGCCCTCCGATGACGCGGGTACTTACCTGCTGGCAGACTGGAACCGGGGCACCCCCTTCTCTCCATTATAGCCTATGTGTTTTGGGCACCTCTTTGACCTTTGCACCTGACCGGCCCTGAGCTGCTGGTGTGATAACTTTGGGGTTGCTCTGAACCCCCAACGGTGGGCTACCTTGGACCAAAAACTGAAACCTGTAAGTGCCTTACTTACCTGTTGAAACTAACAATAACTTACCTCCCCCAGGAACTGTGAAAATTGCACTGTGTCCACTTTTAAAACAGTTTATTGTGTTTTATGTAAAAAGTATACATGCTAAAGTAATGATTCAAAGTTCCTAGAGTACTTACCTGCAATACCTTTCAAAAGAGCTATTACATGTAAAATTTGAACCTGTGGTTCTTAAAATAAACTAAGAAAAGATATTTTTCTATAACAAAACCTATTGGCTGGATTTGTCTCTGAGTGTGTGTACCTCATTTATTGTCTATGTGTATGTACAACAAATGCTTAACACTACTCCTTGGATAAGCCTACTGCTCGACCACACTACCACAAAATAGAGCATTAGTATTATCTCTTTTTACCACTATTTTACCTCTAAGGGGAACCCTTGGACTCTGTGCATGCTATTCCTTACTTTGAAATAGCACATACAGAGCCAACTTCCTACATTGGTGGATCAGCGGTGGGGTACAAGACTTTGCATTTGCTGGACTACTCAGCCAATACCTGATCACACGATGTAAAGAAATGGCTCCCTGTTGCAGTTACCCCCCACTTTTTGCCTGATACTGATGCTGACTGAGAAGTGTGCTGGGACCCTGCTAACCAGGCCCCAGCACCAGTGTTCTTTCACCTAAAATGTACCATTGTTTCCACAATTGGCACACCCTGGCATCCAGATAAGTCCCTTGTAACTGGTACCTCTGGTACCAAGGGCCCTGATGCCAGGGAAGGTCTCTAAGGGCTGCAGCATGTATTATGCCACCCTAGAGACCCCTCACTCAGCACAGACACCCTGCTTACCAGCTTGTGTGTGCTAGTGAGAACAAAATGAGTAAGTCGACATGGCACTCCCCTCAGGGTGCCATGCCAGCCTCTCACTGCCTATGCAGTATAGGTAAGACACCCCTCTAGCAGGCCTTACAGCCCTAAGGCAGGGTGCACTATACCATAGGTGAGGGTACCAGTGCATGAGCATGGTACCCCTACAGTGTCTAAACAAAACCTTAGACATTGTAAGTGCAGGGTAGCCATAAGAGTATATGGTCTGGGAGTTTGTCAAACACGAACTCCACAGCACCATAATGGCTACACTGAAAACTGGGAAGTTTGGTATCAAACTTCTCAGCACAATAAATGCACACTGATGCCAGTGTACATTTTATTGCAAAATACACCCCAGAGGGCACCTTAGAGGTGCCCCCTGAAACTTAACCGACTGTCTGTGTAGGCTGACTAGTTCCAGCAGCCTGCCACACCAGAGACATGTTGCTGGCCCCATGGGCAGAGTGCCTTTGTCACTCTGAGGCCAGTAACAAAGCCTGCACTGGGTGGAGATGCTAACACCTCCCCCAGGCAGGAGCTGTAACACCTGGCGGTGAGCCTCAAAGGCTCACCCCTTTGTCACAGCCCAGCAGGGCACTCCAGCTTAGTGGAGTTGCCCGCCCCCTCCGGCCACGGCCCCCACTTTTGGCGGCAAGGCTGGAGGGAACAAAGAAAGCAACAAGGAGGAGTCACTGGCCAGTCAGGACAGCCCCTAAGGTGTCCTGAGCTGTAGTGACTCTAACTTTTAGAAATCCTCCATCTTGCAGATGGAGGATTCCCCCAATAGGGTTAGGATTGTGACCCCCTCCCCTTGGGAGGAGGCACAAAGAGGGTGTACCCACCCTCAGGGCTAGTAGCCATTGGCTACTAACCCCCCAGACCTAAACACGCCCTTAAATTTAGTATTTAAGGGCTACCCTGAACCCTAGAAAATTAGATTCCTGCAACTACAAGAAGAAGGACTGCCTAGCTGAAAACCCCTGCAGAGGAAGACCAGAAGACGACAACTGCCTTGGCTCCAGAAACTCACCGGCCTGTCTCCTGCCTTCCAAAGATCCTGCTCCAGCGACGCCTTCCAAAGGGACCAGCGACCTCGACATCCTCTGAGGACTGCCCCTGCTTCGAAAAGACAAGAAACTCCCGAGGACAGCGGACCTGCTCCAAGAAAGGCTGCAACTTTGTTTCCAGCAGCCTTGAAAGAACCCTGCAAGCTCCCCGCAAGAAGCGTGAGACTTGCAACACTGCACCCGGCGACCCCGACTCGGCTGGTGGACATCCAACACCTCAGGAGGGACCCCAGGACTACTCTGATACTGTGAGTACCAAAACCTGTCCCCCCTGAGCCCCCACAGCGCCGCCTGCAGAGGGAATCCCGAGGCTTCCCCTGACCGCGACTCTTTGAATCCAAAGTCCCGACGCCTGGGAGAGACCCTGCACCCGCAGCCCCCAGGACCTGAAGGACCGGACTTTCACTGGAGAAGTGACCCCCAGGAGTCCCTCTCCCTTGCCCAAGTGGAGGTTTCCCCGAGGAACCCCCCCCTTGCCTGCCTGCAGCGCTGAAGAGATCCCGAGATCTCTCATAGACTAACATTGCGAACCCGACGCCTGTTTCTACACTGCACCCGGCCGCCCCCGCGCTGCTGAGGGTGAAATTTCTGTGTGGACTTGTGTCCCCCCCGGTGCCCTACAAAACCCCCCTGGTCTGCCCTCCGAGGACGCGGGTACTTACCTGCAAGCAGACCGGAACCGGGGCACCCCCTTCTCTCCATTCTAGCCTATGTGTTTTGGGCACCACTTTGAACTCTGCACCTGACCGGCCCTGAGCTGCTGGTGTGGTGACTTTGGGGTTGCTCTGAACCCCCCAACGGTGGGCTACCTTGGACCAAGAACTGAACCCTGTAAGTGTCTTACTTACCTGGTAAAACTAACCAAAACTTACCTCCCCTAGGAACTGTGAAAATTGCACTAAGTGTCCACTTTTAAAACGGCTATTTGTCAATAACTTGAAAAGTATACATGCAATTTTTATGATTTTAAAGTTCCTAAAGTACTTACCTGCAATACCTTTCAAATGAGATATTACATGTAGAATTTGAACCTGTGGTTCTTAAAGTAAACTAAGAAAAGATATTTTTCTATACAAAAACCTATTGGCTGGATTTGTCTCTGAGTGTGTGTACCTCATTTATTGTCTATGTGTATGTACAACAAATGCTTAACACTACTCCTTGGATAAGCCTACTGCTCGACCACACTACCACAAAATAGAGCATTAGTATTATCTATTTTTACCACTATTTTACCTCTAAGGGGAACCCTTGGACTCTGTGCATGCTATTCCTTACTTTGAAATAGCACATACAGAGCCAACTTCCTACACAAGCCCACACAGAAATTTCACCCTCAGCAGCGCGGGGGCGGCCGGGTGCAGTGTAGAAACACGCGTCGGGTTTGCAATGTTAGTCTATGAGAGATCAACGGATCTCTTCAGCGCTGCAGGCAGGCAAGGGGGGGCTTCCTCGGGGAAACCTCCACTTGGGCAAGGGAGAGGGACTCCTGGGGGTCACTTCTCCAGTGAAAGTCCGGTCCTTCAGGTCCTGGGGGCTGCGGGTGCAGGGTCTTTTCCAGGCGTCGGGACTTAGGTTTCAGAGAGTCGCGGTCAGGGGAAGCCTCGGGATTCCCTCTGCAGGCGGCGCTGTGGGGGCTCAGGGGGGACAGGTTTTGGTACTCACAGTCGTAGAGTAGTCCGGGGGTCCTCCCTGAGGTGTTGGTTCTCCACCAGCCGAGTCGGGGTCGCCGGGTGCAGTGTTGCAAGTCTCACGCTTCTTGCGGGGAGTTGCAGGGTTCTTTAAAGCTGCTTCTTGAAACAAAGTTGCAGTCTTTTTGGAGCAGGTCCGCTGTCCTCGGGAGTTTCTTGTCGTCGTCGAAGCAGGGCAGTCCTCAGAGGATTCAGAGGTCGCTGGTCCCTTTGGAAGGCGTCGCTGGAGCAGAGTTCTTTGGAAGGCAGGAGACAGGCCGGTGAGTTTCTGGAGCCAAGGCAGTTGTCGTCTTCTGGTCTTCCTCTGCAGGGGTTTTCAGCTAGGCAGTCCTTCTTCTTGTAGTTGCAGGAATCTAATTTTCTAGGGTTCAGGGTAGCCCTTAAATACTAAATTTAAGGGCGTGTTTAGGTCTGGGGGGTTAGTAGCCAATGGCTACTAGCCCTGAGGGTGGGTACAGCCTCTTTGTGCCTCCTCCCAAGGAGAGGGGGGTCACATCCCTAATCCTATTGGGGGAATCCTCCATCTGCAAGATGGAGGATTTCTAAAAGTTAGTCACCTCAGCTCAGGACACCTTAGGGGCTGACCTGACTGGCCAGTGACTCCTCCTTGTTGCTTTCTTTGTTCCCTCCAGCCTTGCCGCCAAAAGTGGGGGCCGTGGCCGGAGGGGGCGGGCAACTCCACTAAGCTGGAGTGCCCTGCTGGGCTGTGACAAAGGGGTGAGCCTTTGAGGCTCACCGCCAGGTGTTACAGCTCCTGCCTGGGGGAGGTGTTAGCATCTCCACCCAGTGCAGGCTTTGTTACTGGCCTCAGAGTGACAAAGGCACTCTCCCCATGGGGCCAGCAACATGTCTCTAGTGTGGCAGGCTGCTGGAACTAGTCAGCCTACACAGATAGTCGGTTAAGTTTCAGGGGGGCACCCCTAAGGTGCTCTCTGTGGTGTATTTTACAATAAAATGTACACTGGCATCAGTGTGCATTTATTGTGCTGAGAAGTTTGATACCAAACTTCCCAGTTTTCAGTGTAGCCATTATGGTGCTGTGGAGTTCGTGTTTGACAAACTCCCAGACCATATACTCTTATGGCTACCCTGCACTTACAATGTCTAAGGTTTTGTTTAGACACTGTAGGGGTACCATGCTCATGCACTGGTACCCTCACCTATGGTATAGTGCACCCTGCCTTAGGGCTGTAAGGCCTGCTAGAGGGGTGACTGACCTATACTTGCATAGGCAGTGAGAGGCTGGCATGGCACCCTGAGGGGAGTGCCATGTCGACTTACTCGTTTTGTTCTCACTAGCACACACAAGCTGGCAAGCAGTGTGTCTGTGCTGAGTGAGAGGTCTCCAGGGTGGCATAAGACATGCTGCAGCCCTTAGAGACCTTCCTTGGCATCAGGGCCCTTGGTACTAGCAGTACCAGTTACAAGGGACTTATCTGGATGCCAAGGTCTGCCAATTGTGGATACAAAAGTACAGGTTAGGGAAAGAACACTGGTGCTGGGGCCTGGTTAGCAGGCCTCAGCACACTTTCAATTGTAAACATAGCATCAGCAAAGGCAAAAAGTCAGGGGGCAACCATGCCAAGGAGGCATTTCCTTACAACACCCCAGAGGGCACCTTAGAGGTGCCCCCTGAAACTTAACCGACTGTCTGTGTAGGCTGACTAGTTCCAGCAGCCTGCCACACTAGAGACATGTTGCTGGCCCCATGGGCAGAGTGCCTTTGTCACTCTGAGGCCAGTAACAAAGCCTGCACTGGGTGGAGATGCTAACACCTCCCCCAGGCAGGAGCTGTAACACCTGGCGGTGAGCCTCAAAGGCTCACCCCTTTGTCACAGCCCAGCAGGGCACTCCAGCTTAGTGGAGTTGCCCGCCCCCTCCGGCCACGGCCCCCACTTTTGGCGGCAAGGCTGGAGGGAACAAAGAAAGCAACAAGGAGGAGTCACTGGCCAGTCAGGACAGCCCCTAAGGTGTCCTGAGCTGAGGTGACTCTAACTTTTAGAAATCCTCCATCTTGCAGATGGAGGATTCCCCCAATAGGATTAGGGCTGTGACCCCCACCCCTTGGGAGGAGGCACAAAGAGGGTGTACCCACCCTCAGGGCTAGTAGCCATTGGCTACTAACCCCCCAGACCTAAACACGCCCTTAAATTTAGTATTTAAGGGCTACCCTGAACCTAAAGATTTAGATTCCTGCAACAACAAGAAGAAGGACTGCCTAGCTGAAAACCCCTGCAGAGGAAGACCAGAAGACAACAACTGCCTTGGCTCCAGAAACTCACCGGCCTGTCTCCTGCCTTCCAAAGAACTCTGCTCCAGCGACGCCTTCCAAAGGGACCAGCGACCTCTGCATCCTCTGAGGACTGCCCTGCTTCGACGACGACAAGAAACTCCCGAGGACAGCGGACCTGCTCCAAAAAGACTGCAACTTTATCCAAAGGAGCAGCTTTAAAGAACCCTGCAATCTCCCTGCAAGAAGCGTGAGACTTGCAACACTGCACCCGGCGACCCCGACTCGGCTGGTGGAGAACCAACACCTCAGGGAGGACCCCCGGACTACTCTCCGACTGTGAGTACCAAAACCTGTCCCCCCTGAGCCCCCACAGCGCCGCCTGCAGAGGGAATCCCGAGGCTTCCCCTGACCGCGACTCTCTGAAACCTAAGTCCCGACGCCTGGAAAAGACCCTGCACCTGCAGCCCCCAGGACCTGAAGGACCGGACTTTCACTGCAGAAGTGACCCCCAGGAGTCCCTCTCCCTTGCCCAAGTGGAGGTTTCTCTGAGGAAGCCCCCCCCTTGCCTGCCTGCAGCGCTGAAGAGATCCCTTGATCTCTCATTGACTAACATTGCAAACCCGACGCTTGTTTCTACACTGCACCCGGCCGCCCCCCCGCTGCTGAGGGTGAAATTTCTGTGTGGGCTTGTGTCCCCCCCGGTGCCCTACAAAACCCCCCTGGTCTGCCCTCCGAAGACGCGGGTACTTACCTGCAAGCAGACCGGAACCGGGGCACCCCCTTCTCTCCATTCTAGCCTATGCGTTTTGGGCACCACTTTGAACTCTGCACCTGACCGGCCCTGAGCTGCTGGTGTGGTGACTTTGGGGTTGCTCGAACCCCCAACGGTGGGCTACCTTGGACCAAGAACTGAACCCTGTAAGTGTCTTACTTACCTGGTAAAACTAACAAAAACTTACCTCCCCCAGGAACTGTGAAAATTGCACTAAGTGTCCACTTTTAAAGTAGCTATTTGTGAATAACTTGAAAAGTATACATGCAATTGAAATAATTCAAAGTTCCTAATGTACTTACCTGCAATACCTTTCAAACAAGATATTACATGTTAAATTTGAACCTGTGGTTCTTAAAATAAACTAAGAAAAGATATTTTTCTATAACAAAACCTATTGGCTGGATTTGTCTCTGAGTGTGTGTACCTCATTTATTGTCTATGTGTATGTACAACAAATGCTTAACACTACTCCTTTGATAAGCCTACTGCTCGACCACACTACCACAAAATAGAGCATTAGTATTATCTCTTTTTACCACTATTTTACCTCTAAGGGGAACCCTTGGACTCTGTGCATGCTACTCCTTACTTTGAAATAGCACATACAGAGCCAACTTCCTACATTGGTGGATCAGCGGTGGGGTACAAGACTTTGCATTTGCTGGACTACTCAGCCAATACCTGATCACACGACAAATTCCAAAATTGTCATTAGAAATTGATTTTTGCAATTTGAAAAGTTTTCTAAATTCTTTAAAGTCCTGCTAGGGCCTTGTGTTAGTCCCTGTTAGCATTTCTTTTAGAGTTTAAAAGTTTGGTAAAAGTTTGAATTAGGTTCTAGAACCAGTTTTAGTTTCTTAAAAAGTATTCCAACTTTTAGAAGCATAATGTCTAGTACAGATGTGAATGTGGTGGAACTCGACACCACACCTTACCTCCATCTTAAGATGAGGGAGCTAAGGTCACTCTGTAAAATAAAGAAAATAACAATGGGCCCCAGACCTTCCAAACTACAGCTCCAGGAGCTGTTGGCAGAGTTTGCAAAGGCCAACCCCTCTGAGAATGGCAACACAGAGGATGAAGATAGTGACTTGGAGGAAAATTCCCCCCTACCAGTCCTATTTAGGGAGAGCAGGGCCTCTCAAGCCCTGTCTCCAAACATAATAGTCAGAGATGCTGTTCCCCTCACAGGAGGGACCAACATCTCTGAAATCACTGAGGATAACTCCAGTGAAGAGGACATCCAGTTAGCCAGGATGGCCAAAAGATTGGCTTTGGAAAGACAGATCCTAGCTATAGAAAGGGAAAGACAAGAGATGGGCCTAGGACCCATCAATGGTGGCAGCAACATAAATAGGGTCAGAGATTCTCCTGACATGTTGAAAATCCCTAAAGGGATTGTAACAAAATATGAAGATGGTGATGACATCACCAAATGGTTCACAGCTTTTGAGAGGGCTTGTGTAACCAGAAAAGTGAACAAATCTCACTGGGGTGCTCTCCTTTGGGAAATGTTCACAGGAAAGTGTAGGGATAGACTCCTCACACTCTCTGGAAAAGATGCAGAATCTTATGACCTCATGAAGGGTACTGTAGGAAGTTGGCTCTGTATGTGCTATTTCAAAGTAAGGAATAGCATGCACAGAGTCCAAGGGTTCCCCTTAGAGGTAAAATAGTGGTAAAAATAGATAATACTAATGCTCTATTTTGTGGTAGTGTGGTCGAGCAGTAGGCTTATCCAAGGAGTAGTGTTAAGCATTTGTTGTACATACACGTAGACAATAAATGAGGTACACACACTCAGAGACAAATCCAGCCAATAGGTTTTGTTATAGAAAAATATCTTTTCTTAGTTTATTTTAAGAACCACAGGTTCAAATTTAACATGTAATAGCTTGTTTGAAAGGTATTGCAGGTAAGTACATTAGGAACTTTAAATCATAAAAATTGCATGTATACTTTTCAAGTTATTGACAAATAGCTGTTTTAAAAGTGGACACTTAGTGCAATTTTCACAGTTCCTAGGGGAGGTAAGTTTTTGTTAGTTTTACCAGGTAAGTAAGACACTTACAGGGTTCAGTTCTTGGTCCAAGGTAGCCCACCGTTGGGGGTTCAGAGCAACCCCAAAGTCACCACACCAGCAGCTCAGGGCCGGTCAGGTGCAGAGTTCAAAGTGGTGCCCAAAACACATAGGCTAGAATGGAGAGAAGGGGGTGCCCCGGTTCCGGTCTGCTTGCAGGTAAGTACCCACGTCTTCGGAGGGCAGACCAGGGGGGTTTTGTAGGGCACCGGGGGGGACACAAGCCCACACAGAAATTTCACCCTCAGCAGCGCGGGGGCGGCCGGGTGCAGTGTAGAAACCAGCGTCGGGTTCGCAATGTTAGTCTATGAGAGATCTCGGGATCTCTTCAGCGCTGCAGGCAGGCAAGGGGGGGGGTTCCTCGGGGAAACCTCCACTTGGGTAAGGGAGAGGGACTCCTGGGGGTCACTTCTCCAGTGAAAGTCCGGTCCTTCAGGTCCTGGGGGCTGCGGGTGCAGGGTCTCTCCCAGGCGTCAGGACTTTGGATTCAAAGAGTCGCGGTCAGGGGAAGCCTCGGGATTCCCTCTGCAGGCGGCGCTGTGGGGGCTCAGGGGGGACAGGTTTTGGTACTCACAGTATCAGAGTAGTCCTGGGGTCCCTCCAGAGGTGTTGGATCTCCACCAGCCGAGTCGGGGTCGCCGGGTGCAGTGTTGCAAGTCTCACGCTTCTTGCGGGGAGCTTGCAGGGTTCTTTCAAGGCTGCTGGAAACAAAGTTGCAGCCTTTCTTGGAGCAGGTCCGCTGTCCTCAGGAGTTTCTTGTCTTTTCGAAGCAGGGGCAGTCCTCAGAGGATGTCGAGGTCGCTGGTCCCTTTGGAAGGCGTCGCTGGAGCAGGATCTTTGGAAGGCAGGAGACAGGCCGGTGAGTTTCTGGAGCCAAGGCAGTTGTCGTCTTCTGGTCTTCCTCTGCAGGGGTTTTCAGCTAGGCAGTCCTTCTTCTTGTAGTTGCAGGAATCTAATTTTCTAGGGTTCAGGGTAGCCCTTAAATACTAAATTTAAGGGCGTGTTTAGGTCTGGGGGGTTAGTAGCCAATGGCTACTAGCCCTGAGGGTGGGTACACCCTCTTTGTGCCTCCTCCCAAGGGGAGGGGGTCACAATCCTAACCCTATTGGGGGAATCCTCCATCTGCAAGATGGAGGATTTCTAAAAGTTAGTCACTTCAGCTCAGGACACCTTAGGGGCTGTCCTGACTGGCCAGTGACTCCTCCTTGTTGCTTTCTTTGTTCCCTCCAGCCTTGCCGCCAAAAGTGGGGGCCGTGGCCGGAGGGGGCGGGCAACTCCACTAAGCTGGAGTGCCCTGCTGGGCTGTGACAAAGGGGTGAGCCTTTGAGGCTCACCGCCAGGTGTCACAGCTCCTGCCTGGGGGAGGTGTTAGCATCTCCACCCAGTGCAGGCTTTGTTACTGGCCTCAGAGTGACAAAGGCACTCTCCCCATGGGGCCAGCAACATGTCTCTGGTGTGGCAGGCTGCTGGAACCAGTCAGCCTACACAGATAGTCTGTTAAGTTTCAGGGGGCACCTCTAAGGTGCCCTCTGTGGTGTATTTTACAATAAAATGTACACTGGCATCAGTGTGCATTTATTGTGCTGAGAAGTTTGATACCAAACTTCCCAGTTTTCAGTGTAGCCATTATGGTGCTGTGGAGTTCGTGTTTGACAAACTCCCAGACCATATACTCTTATGGCTACCCTGCACTTACAATGTCTAAGGTTTTGTTTAGACACTGTAGGGGTACCATGCTCATGCACTGGTACCCTCACCTATGGTATAGTGCACCCTGCCTTAGGGCTGTAAGGCCTGCTAGAGGGGTGACTGACCTATACTTGCATAGGCAGTGAGAGGCTGGCATGGCACCCTGAGGGGAGTGCCATGTCGACTTACTCGTTTTGTTCTCACTAGCACACACAAGCTGGCAAGCAGTGTGTCTGTGCTGAGTGAGAGGTCTCCAGGGTGGCATAAGACATGCTGCAGCCCTTAGAGACCTTCCTTGGCATCAGGGCCCTTGGTACTAGAAGTACCAGTTACAAGGGACTTATCTGGATGCCAGGGTCTGCCAATTGTGGATACAAAAGTACAGGTTAGGGAAAGAACACCGGTGCTGGGGCCTGGTTAGCAGGCCTCAGCACACTTTCAATTGTAAACATAGCATCAGCAAAGGCAAAAAGTCAGGGGGCAACCATGCCAAGGAGGCATTTCCTTACAGGTACCCTGATTGAGGGCTTTGGATTCTCCACTGAGGAGTATAGGATTAGATTCAGGGGGGCTAAAAAATCCTCGAGCCAGACCTGGGTTGATTATGTTGACTACTCAGTGAAAACACTGGATGGTTGGGTAACTGGAAATGAAGTGTATGACTATGTTGGGCTTTATAATTTGTTTATGAAAGAACACATTTTAAGTAACTGCTTCAATGAAAAGTTGCATCAGTATCTGGTAGACCTAGGTCCAATTTCTCCCCAAGAATTGGGAAAGAAGGCAGACCACTGGGTCAAGACTAGGGTAACCAAAACTTCCACGGGGGGTGACCAAAAGAAAGGGGTTACAAAGCCTCCCCAGGAGAAAGTGGGTGACACTAAAAACAAAGAAAAAGAGTCCACTGTAGGCCCCCAAAAACCAGACCAGGTGGGTGGGCCCAGAGACACAACCCAAAACCTAGGTGGGTACCAGGGTAAGAGCTGGGATGCCACTAAGGCATGGTGCCATAACTGTAAACAGACAGGGCACCACACCAAGGACACTTCTTGTCCCAAAAACAAGCCCCCTAGCAAAATCCCAGGGGTGACCAGTGTAGCCATTGGGGATGACTCCTCAGATGAGGAGGTCTTCATAGCCTTCCACTGGAAAAAGGGCCCAACAGGTGAGTTGGAGATTCCAGAGGGAAGTAGACACTTCCACCACCTACTGGTGAATGGAATCCCAGCCACTGCCCTGAGAGACACTTGTGCCAGTCACACTATGGTGCATGACAGGCTGGTGTTCTCAAACCAGTACATCCCAGGTGAGACTGCCAGAGTAAGAGTTAGCCCAGATAGGGTCACTTGTAGGCCAGTGGCTTTTGTGCCCATAGAAGTGGGTGGGACTTTTAGCTGGAGAAGGGTGGTAGTCAGTACAGACCTCCCCCTTGATTGTCTCCTTGGAAATGACTACCCAGAGGTTAGTCAGAGCCCAAGAGAGGAACTGGTCCAGTGCCAGTCCTCTCCCAAGGATTCTGGAGTGCCTACCTCTGCAGTAAATGCAAGTAGGCCCCAGAAGAAAAAGAAAAGGAAACAGAGTAGGAAAGGTGGACAACCTTTAGCCAAGGTTCCAGCAAGCCAAGGAGATTCTGCTCCAGTAGGGGAGAACTCCAAAAGTGGCTCTGATAAAGTCCAACCTGACCCACAAGAAGTCCTGGCTAGTCAGGCAACTGTTAAGCCTGAGTGGGTGGCTCCTCAGCTAACAGAAGAAAGAGTGGAAGAAGGGTGTTTACTACAAGATATGGTAACCCCCCACTCTAATACAGCAGACAGGCACCCTGAACCCAAAGAAGCCTGTAACTTAGCCCCTTCCCTTGTAGGTGAAGAGCTAAAGGTGTGGTTCTGGGCACTGACAGCTGTCAGTGGCCTCTGCTGGGTGTTAGCCTTTATGGCTGCACTATCCTTGGCATGGTGGTCTGACCCCATGCCAAACAACAAGTTAGGCCCCCTGACCCTGTTGGTCATGGTGGGGTTACTCCAGCTCTGGGTAACCTCTTTGGGTAAGCTAGGGGTGACCCTGGCTAAGATAAGATTAGCAGAGGGTGATACCTCTAACCCAAAAATAGAGAGAATGGGTGAAGACATAAAAAGCACAGACAAGAGGCAGTTCAGACTAGGTCCTATCACTGTGGAAGTGGGTCAGTTCCCCAGAGGGAATGACCTGAACAGGAGGATGTAAGTGTAGGAAGTTGGCTCTGTATGTGCTATTTCAAAGTAAGGAATAGCATGCACAGAGTCCAAGGGTTCCCCTTAGAGGTAAAATAGTGGTAAAAATAGATAATACTAATGCTCTATTTTGTGGTAGTGTGGTCGAGCAGTAGGCTTATCCAAGGAGTAGTGTTAAGCATTTGTTGTACATACACATAGACAATAAATGAGGTACACACACTCAGAGACAAATCCAGCCAATAGGTTTTGTATAGAAAACTATCTTTTCTTAGTTTATTTTAAGAACCACAGGTTCAAATTTAACATGTAATATCTTGTTTGAAAGGTATTGCAAGTAAGTACATTAGGAACTTTGAATCATTTCAATTGCATGTATACTTTTCAAGTTATTCACAAATAGCTATTTTAAAAGTGGACACTTAGTGCAATTTTCACAGTTCCTGGGGGAGGTAAGTTTTTGTTAGTTTTACCAGGTAAGTACGACACTTACAGGGTTCAGTTCTTGGTCCAAGGTAGCCCACCGTTGGGGGTTCAGAGCAACCCCAAAGTTACCACACCAGCAGCTCAGGGCCGGTCAGGTGCAGAGTTCAAAGTGGTGCCCAAAACGCATAGGCTATAATGGAGAGAAGGGGGTGCCCCGGTTCCGGTCTGCTTGCAGGTAAGTACCCGCGTCTTCGGAGGGCAGACCAGGGGGGTTTTGTAGGGCACCGGGGGGGACACAAGCCCACACAGAAATTTCACCCTCAGCGGCGCGGGGGCGGCCGGGTGCAGTGTTAGAACAAGCGTCGGGTTCGCAATGTAAGTCAATGAGAGATCAAGGGATCTCTTCAGCGCTGCAGGCAGGCAAGGGGGGGCTTCCTCGGGGAAACCTCCACTTGGGCAAGGGAGAGGGACTCCTGGGGGTCACTTCTGCAGTGAAAGTCCGGTCCTTCAGGTCCTGGGGGCTGCGGGTGCAGGGTCTTTTCCAGGCGTCGGGACTTAGGTTTCAGAGAGTCGCGGTCAGGGGAAGCCTCGGGATTCCCTCTGCAGGCGGCGCTGTGGGGGCTCAGGGGGGACAGGTTTTGGTACTCGCAGTCGGAGAGTAGTCCGGGGGTCCTCCCTGAGGTGTTGGTTTTCCACCAGCCGAGTCGGGGTCGCCGGGTGCAGTGTTGCAAGTCTCACGCTTCTTGCGGGGAGATTGCAGGGTTCTTTGAATGCCTCCTTGGCATGGTTACCCCCTGACTTTTTGCCTTTGCTGATGCTATGTTTTGAATTGAAAGTGTGCTGAAGCCCCAGCACCAGTGTTCTTTCCCTAACCTGTACTTTTGATTCCACAATTGGCACACCCTGGCATCCAGATAAGTCCCTGGTAACTGGTACCCCTGGTACCAAGGGCCCTGATGCCAGGGAAGGTCTCTAAGGGCTGCAGCATGTATTATGCCACCCTAGAGACCCCTCACTCAGCACAGACCCACTGCTTACCAGCTTGTGTGTGCTAGTGAGAACAAAATGAGTAAGTCGATGTAAGGAAATGCCTCCTTGGCATGGTTGCCCCCTGACTTTTTGCCTTTGCTGATGCTATGTTTACAATTGAAAGTGTGCTGAGGCCTGCTAACCAGGCCCCAGCACCAGTGTTCTTTCCCTAACCTGTACTTTTGTATCCACAATTGGCAGACCCTGGCATCCAGATAAGTCCCTTGTAACTGGTACTTCTAGTACCAAGGGCCCTGATGCCAAGGAAGGTCTCTAAGGGCTGCAGCATGTCTTATGCCACCCTGGAGACCTCTCACTCAGCACAGACACCCTGCTTGCCAGCTTGTGTGTGCTAGTGAGGACAAAACGAGTAAGTCGACATGGCACTCCCCTCAGGGTGCCATGCCAGCCTCTCACTGCCTATGCAGTATAGGTAAGACACCCCTCTAGCAGGCCTTACAGCCCTAAGGCAGGGTGCACTATACCATAGGTGAGGGTACCAGTGCATGAGCATGGTACCCCTACAGTGTCTAAACAAAACCTTAGACATTGTAAGTGCAGGGTAGCCATAAGAGTATATGGTCTGGGAGTTTGTCAAACACGAACTCCACAGCACCATAATGGCTACACTGAAAACTGGGAAGTTTGGTATCAAACTTCTCAGCACAATAAATGCACACTGATGCCAGTGTACATTTTATTGTAAAATACACCACAGAGGGCACCTTAGAGGTGCCCCCTGAAACTTAACCGACTGTCTGTGTAGGCTGACTAGTTTTAGCAGCCTGCCACAAACCGAGACATGTTGCTGGCCCCATGGGGAGAGTGCCTTTGTCACTCTGAGGCCAGTAACAAAGCCTGCACTGGGTGGAGATGCTAACACCTCCCCCAGGCAGGAATTGTCACACCTGGCGGTGAGCCTCAAAGGCTCACCTCCTTTGTGCCAACCCAGCAGGACACTCCAGCTAGTGGAGTTGCCCGCCCCCTCCGGCCAGGCCCCACTTTTGGCGGCAAGGCCGGAGAAAATAATGAGAAAAACAAGGAGGAGTCACTGGCCAGTCAGGACAGCCCCTAAGGTGTCCTGAGCTGAAGTGACTCTAACTTTTAGAGATCCTCCATCTTGCAGATGGAGGATTCCCCCAATAGGGTTAGGATTGTGACCCCCTCCCCTTGGGAGGAGGCACAAAGAGGGTGTACCCACCCTCAGGGCTAGTAGCCATTGGCTACTAACCCCCCAGACCTAAACACGCCCTTAAATTTAGTATTTAAGGGCTACCCTGAACCCTAGAAAATTAGATTCCTGCAACTACAAGAAGAAGGACTGCCCAGCTGAAAACCCCTGCAGCGGAAGACCAGAAGACGACAACTGCCTTGGCTCCAGAAACTCACCGGCCTGTCTCCTGCCTTCCAAAGATCCTGCTCCAGCGACGCCTTCCGAAGGGACCAGCGACCTCGACATCCTCTGAGGACTGCCCCTGCTTCGAAAAGACAAGAAACTCCCGAGGACAGCGGACCTGCTCCAAGAAAGGCTGCAACTTTGTTTCCAGCAGCTTTAAAGAACCCTGCAAGCTCCCCGCAAGAAGCGTGAGACTTGCAACACTGCACCCGGCGACCCCGACTCGGCTGGTGGAGACCCGACACCTCAGGAGGGACCCCAGGACTACTCTGATACTGTGAGTACCAAAACCTGTCCCCCCTGAGCCCCCACAGCGCCGCCTGCAGAGGGAATCCCGAGGCTTCCCCTGACCGCGACTCTTTGAATCCAAAGTCCCGACGCCTGGGAGAGACCCTGCACCCGCAGCCCCCAGGACCTGAAGGACCGGACTTTCACTAGAGAAGTGACCCCCAGGAGTCCCTCTCCCTTGCCAAGTGGAGGTTTCCCCGAGGAACCCCCCCCTTGCCTGCCTGCAGCGCTGAAGAGATCCCGAGATCTCTCATAGACTAACATTGCGAACCCGACGCCTGTTTCTACACTGCACCCGGCCGCCCACGCGCTGCTGAGGGTGAAATTTCTGTGTGGGCTTGTGTCCCCCCCGGTGCCCTACAAAACCCCCCTGGTCTGCCCTCCGAAGACGCGGGTACTTACCTGCAAACAGACCGGAACCGGGGCACCCCCTTCTCTCCATTCTAGCCTATGTGTTTTGGGCACCACTTTGAACTCTGCACCTGACCGGCCCTGAGCTGCTGGTGTGGTGACTTTGGGGTTGCTCTGAACCCCCAACGGTGGGCTACCTTGGACCAAGAACTAAGCCCTGTAAGTGTCTTACTTACCTGGTTAACCTAACAAATACTTACCTCCCCTAGGAACTGTGAAAATTGCACTAAGTGTCCACTTTTAAAACAGCTATTTGTCAATAACTTGAAAAGTATACATGCAATTTTGATGATTTGAAGTTCCTAAAGTACTTACCTGCAATACCTTTCGAATGAGATATTACATGTAGAATTTGAACCTGTGGTTCTTAAAATAAACTAAGAAAAGATATTTTTCTATACAAAAACCTATTGGCTGGATTTGTCTCTGAGTGTGTGTACCTCATTTATTGTCTTTGTGTATGTACAACAAATGCTTAACACTACTCCTTGGATAAGCCTACTGCTCGACCACACTACCACAAAATAGAGCATTGGTATTATCTATTTTTTGCCACTATCTTACCTCTAAGGGGAACCCTTGGACTCTGTGCATACTATTCCTTACTTTGAAATAGTGCATACAGAGCCAACTTCCTACAGTCGACATGGCACTCCCCTCAGGGTGCCATGCCAGCCTCTCACTGCCTATGCAGTATAGGTAAGACACCCCTCTAGCAGGCCTTACAGCCATTAGGCAGGGTGCACTATACCATAGGTGAGGGTACCAGTGCATGAGCACTGTGCCCCTACAGTGTCTAAGCAAAACCTTAGACATTGGAAGTGCAGGGTAGCCATAAGAGTATATGGTCTGGGAGTCTGTTTTACACGAACTCCACAGCACCATAATGGCTACACTGAAAACTGGGAAGTTTGGTATCAAACTTCTCATCACAATAAATGCACACTGATGCCAGTGTACATTTTATTGTAAAATACACCACAGAGGGCACCTTAGAGGTGCCCCCTGAAACCTAACCGACTATCTGTGTAGGCTGACTGGTTCCAGCAGCCTGCCACACTAGAGACATGTTGCTGGCCTCATGGGGAGAGTGCCTTTGTCACTCTGAGGCCAGTAACAAAGCCTGCACTGGGTGGAGATGCTAACACCTCCCCCAGGCAGGAGCTGTAACACCTGGCGGTGAGCCTCAAAGGCTCACCCCTTTGTCACAGCACCGCAGGACACTCCAGCTAGTGGAGTTGCCCGCCCCCGGCCCCCACTTTTGGCGGCAAGGCCGGAGAAAATAATGAGAATAACAAGGAGGAGTCACTGACCAGTCAGGACAGCCCCTAAGGTGTCCTGAGCTGAGGTGACTCTAACTTTTAGAAATCCTCCATCTTGCAGATGATGGATTCCCCCAATAGGATTAGGGATGTGACCCCCCTCCCCTTGGGAGGAGGCACAAAGAGGGTGTACCCACCCTCAGGGCTAGTAGCCATTGGCTACAAACCCCCCAGACCTAAACACGCCCTTAAATTTAGTATTTAAGGGCTTCCCTGAACCTAAAGTTTTAGATTCCTGCAACTACAAGAAGAAGGACTGCCGAGCTGACAAACCCCTGCAGAGGAAGAACAGAAGACACCAACTGCCTTGGCCCCAGACTTACCGGCCTGTCTCCTGCCTTCCAAAGAAACCTGCTCCAGCGACGCTTTCCAAGGGACCAGCGACCTCTGAATCCTCTGAGGACTGCCCTGCTTCAAAAAAGACAAGAAACTCCCGAGGACAGCGGCACTGCTCCAAAAGAACTGCAACTTTGTTACAAGGAGCAGATTTAAAGACCCCTGCAACTCCCGCAAGAAGCGTGAGACTTGCAACACTGCAACCGGCGACCCCGACTCGACTGGTGGAGAACAACCAACTCAGGGAGGACCCTCCGGCGACTCTACGACTGTGAGTAACCAAAGTTGTCCCCCCTGAGCCCCCACAGCGACGCCTGCAGAGGGAATCCTCAGGCTCCCCCTGACCGCGACTGTCCGAACTCCATTTCCCGACGGCTGGAAAAGACCCTGCACCCGCAGCCCCCAGCCCCTAAAGAAACGGAACTTCTGTGCAGGAGTGACCCCCAGGAGGCCCTCTCCCTTGCCCAGGTGGTGGCTACCCCGAGGAGCCCCCCCCTTGCCTGCCTGCATCGCTGAAGAGACCCCTTGGTCTCCCATTGAAACCTGAAGGAAACCCGACGCGTGTTTGCACACTGCACCCGGCCGCCCCCGCGCTGCTGAGGGTGTACTTTCTGTACTACTTTGTGTCCCCCTCGGTGCCCTACAAAACCCCCCTGGTCTGCCCTCCGTAGACGCGGGTACTTACCTGCTGGCAGACTGGAACCGGGGCACCCCCTTCTCTCCATTATAGCCTATGTGTTTTGGGCACCTCTTTGACCTTTGCACCTGACCGGCCCTGAGCTGCTGGTGTGATAACTTTGGGGTTGCTCTGAACCCCCAACGGTGGGCTACCTTGGACCAAAAACTGAAACCTGTAAGTGCCTTACTTACCTGTTGAAACTAACAATAACTTACCTCCCCCAGGAACTGTGAAAATTGCACTAAGTGTCCACTTTTAAAACAGCTTATTGTGTTTTATGTAAAAAGTATACATGCTAAAGTAATGATTCAAAGTTCCTAGAGTACTTACCTGCAATACCTTTCAAAAGAGCTATTACATGTAAAATTTGAACCTGTGGTTCTTAAAATAAACTAAGAAGATATTTTTCTATAACAAAACCTATTGGCTGGATTTGTCTGAGTGTGTGTACCTCATTTATTGTCTATGTGTATGTACAACAAATGCTTAACACTACTCCTTGGATAAGCCTACTGCTCGACCACACTACCACAAAATAGAGCATTAGTATTATCTCTTTTTACCACTATTTTACCTCTAAGGGGAACCCTTGGACTCTGTGCATGCTATTCCTTACTTTGAAATAGCACATACAGAGCCAACTTCCTACAACATGTTTGCAGAAGTTGACTGAACTATAAGGTACAAAGGTTATTTTAGCTTTCACACCTCACCTTGTTTGAAAATAAGTCTACCTATGCGCCTATGACAGTAGAAATAGTTTCACTCCTCGTGCATCTAGACCCCTCATCTTGGCTTCAATACGTTTATAGCTACTTGTCTTAACCATAATTAGAGACATTCCTGTTCTACCCCTCACAAAGTTCTTAAACACCATGTTGTGAAAACTGGCACCAGAGCGGAGTTGATTCACTATTCCTTAGAAGTGGCCGACTTTGAGTGTCAACTGCTGCCGTATACATAGTTAGTGGAGGAAATTCTTTCAGGAAACTGGTGTCTTTTACCAATACAAGTAAAGAAATAAACCCAATGACCTCCCAATACCCTTAACAACTTGGCCCACCCCCAAAAGAATGAAATAATAAAAACAAACAAATTAGCTCTATATGCTCCAAGAGCTTTAAAAAAAAGAGTTCTACACAGTCTAATCACATTAGGTGCTTCAGTCCTTAACCTTAGTACTTTATCACGCTGAGAGAAAAATGTACAAGAACCATTTTTGCTCCTAAACTCAGTCTGCTAAAAATAGACCAAAAACGTTATGCTGTGCTATGTCTTTATCTTGAAAACCAGCAATTTTTTCACGTCTTCTCTGCTTGTCATGATTCTGCTGCTACCTAATGAAGCAAAATGCATAAACAACTTGCGTGGTTAACAGAATCTTACACTCCTTCTCTCCAACCATTATGAACTAAAATTTGTTGGTTGTCTCTGCTTTTATCAAAATTCAGAGACTCTCCTCTGAGCCCCTGATGTTTGAAATTATAGCTTGCATGGCTTATTCTTTATTTGAATCCACATCCATGATCTGGAAACTCTCCTTTTTTTTTGTCTCTAAGAAAGATTTAAAACCACTTCTTTCAAGCAAAAATGTTTGCTTAGCACTACTATTCTGTGCTGTCCATCTCTTTACAATGGCTACACCTCCCTATGCTGGCCCTATTCCTACATTCTAACTAAATTGCCTTCATTACTGCGTTCTAACTGCTTGCCTTCATTACTCTTGAAGCAATGGTTGTAAATATATATTTGCCACCCCAGGCAGTTGTTGTGTTTGCCTACTTTCAGTTCTAGCAATTTCTCAAGCATAGTAGTGTAATTTTTGTGCTTCAGTTTTATCTTATTGTGCGCGTCTCCGTAATATTGTCCAGTGTTTTAACTTGTCATTGTAATCCCTGGTCATCAATGTACTTCAGCTGCATTTCAATATGTGAAGTGCTCCGATACGCGCCTGGGCTTGTCTGTGCTATATAAAGCCGCAAAACAAACAGAAATGTACAGGTTCTTCTTTATTTTATTTTCTATATAATAATGGGAACTCAATTAATGTTTTTAAGTTAAGTTGAATTCACCTCTTTATATTTGCACCTGGTGTCCTACTATGGACACGCCTACTCTTGCCCTTTTTGTTATAGTGTTAACATTGGTCAAGAACGGTGAACTGGAATCTGTTAGAATCAAAGTGAAGGGACCCATTGGGCCAGGGTGATAACTTGAAATAATCCTTGATGCCACTGTGGCGGCATCTTACAAAGACTGATTCTGTTTTGGGATTCATTTACTATCTACATCGGCTGCGATATCAATCAAAGGGTGCAACATTGAAAATGAGTAAACGTGTGCTCTTACCTGAGGAGCAGCTTGAAATGGCAACAGCTGCTCTGAAGAGTTGGGAGTGACAAACCAGCATTATTATTTATATGCTGCAGTTCACAGCCGAACTGTTGCACAGTGTAGCTCCCACTGGCAGCATCTGTGCGTAAGAGACCTGATAGTCCACTCACTTTGGGTCTCATGGGTTTGTTTCTTCCATACCCTCTTTACAGTGTGGTACAGATCAATGTTTATAGTGTTCTACATTAACCTGATGAACATTGAGCTGCTTTCTTTACCAACCCTGTCCTTTTCTCTGCTTAACCCGGACACCAGAATGTGCTTGGTGCCTGTGTTATCTATCATTTCTATGTCCATATTTATCTGACATTTCTCTGTTGTGTTGCTGGTCTTGTCTGTTTTAGGCCAATAAAGGTGTTATGTTGTTGCATTATAGGTGCGCACTGCAATTGCTTAAAAGGAACTAGCAAAATCAAGTGTCTAACTAATGTGCTGTTAACCAGTTGGTTGACGTTAATTGATCTATTGGATAGGTTTTAACTAACTGGTATTTTCTCTGGTTTGTCGCTGAATGATATAATGTTTATGCGCCATTGGGTAGTTTATTTGATTTTTGGAGTTTACAGGCATACAACTGTGTATAATTTGACACTTTTTTTTTTTTTTTGTAATTCCCCTTCAAAAATACTCATTCTCAGAAAGTTGAAAACCAGGAGAAAGAAGACATTTTGGCAGGTTTCATAGGCAAAGCAGTAAAAGGCAAGGTTGGAAAACCAAAGTATAAGAAGATGCAGTTGGAAGAGACGATGCCTTCAGAGTTGGGTAGGAGAGTCATTCCAGAGGTTACATCTGCAATGAAGGCCGATGCCAGCAAGAAGCTGATGAAGAAGAAGAAGGTTTGTCCTAGTTAAACTTCTTTTTTGCTTTTGGGCAGTTTCCAAACCCTCCTAAGCTGTTGTTTAAACTGACCAACTAAATGCACAGACCAAAGTTACTACCACAATAAGACCTTTGTTGTTAGCTGTTAAATTTACTTCCCGACATTTTATACACACAGTGAGTGTTTAGTCAGTAATTGAATGGGGATAATAAAATGGGCTGCTCCTTGATATTGTTTCAGCCATTCTGATTTGCCAGCATGCGGTCCCCAGCAGTCACCACTACTTTACTGAAAATAAATTGCTGCCTTCTGCATGCATTAGAAGACGAGATTAAGTACTTCACATAGACAAATTCTACAGTGTCAGAGGAATCTTCAAGTTTTTTTATTGGGTGGCAGCACAGTTTTTAGAACTAAGCAGAGCTATAAGATAGAAACTGCAACCTTTGGACCCAGTACCTCAACCTTAAGAGCTTATCTATTTTTTCCCCTACCACTCATCCAAGGAAACACCATCCAGCCAAATAAATGGGTATGAAAAACAAGCATATTCACATGTTTGCTATCTTGCAGATCATTGCCTTAAAAGGCAGACAGGCATTTATAAAGTGTAGGCTGCAATAGGAAATATTTCTAGGCTCTTGCCATCAAGTAACCTTGTGGAGGAAGCTGGATTATAATTCAGCAAAGCTTGCTTCTGTTGTGAGACGCGTGCAATGTATTCCAACACCAAACTCCTATGTGGTTAAGTCTAATGCCACCTGCAGTAGATAGGTTACTTGCATTATGAGAAGATATGGTCTGCTGCAAATATGGGGAAGCTTTCTTCTGATTCACACTTACAAAGCTCGCACCCCATGCTACCATTTATTCAGACAGACCATACTGTAGTCTTAATACCCTTATAATTTTAGGTTTTTCAGCTTCTTACACCTGAACGTCCCTCTCAAAAGCACTGCAAGCATATACTACATTTGCCATGAACTAGAGGCAAAGTGGTTGGAACTCTATACAGCAATTTTTGTAACAGCTGCTGACTCAGGCCCACATTTCATGCAAAACATACTGCAGCTTACACAAGTGCACGTAAAGATGAACACCAGTCTGCTAGCAAAATGCAGATTAGTTGGATCTATGGCCTGCTAACTTGGCTCTTTTGTACGCCTGAAATCTGATATTCTGTGTAATTTATTGTATTGGAGTAGCTTCTGCTAATATCGGGTTGTATGATTCGTATGTGCATTTTATAAAATTATTTGAAACTCCAGTCATTATAAGTGTGCTTTTTCAGGACTCACCCCGTACCAGTAGAAGGGGAACACTGTATAAGCTGCTTCTTTTATTAATCGCATCGGTATTGCATTTTGTCACTCCAGGGTGATATGGATTCCATTGCCTTAAAAATGGAATTTGATGAAGATTTTGGGATGATGGGAGGTGAGGGAGTCGATGACTCGCAGAGTACACCTCAGATGACCCCTCAGGGCACCCCTGCACCTAAAACTCCACGGGTCAAACGGGAGAAGAAGGAACCAAAGGAACCAGGTTAAGATGACACTACATCTATCCATGCTTTTAAAGACCGCCAGCTTCATGGCCTATATGAACACAGTGCCTGCAGCTTCAGCACTTCCAGTTTCCATGCACCCATCCTCACAAATCCTTTCTCACTTTTTGTATTCCTGTTTGTCCTCTTTCTCCTGTTTGCCTTTCACTTTCAGTACGTCTTGCATCCTTCAAACTTTCCGCCAATAGATGTCTCAAGCATATCACTCTCTTGTTATGTCTTCCTGCTACTCGTCAGAGGTGCTGCCCTGTGACTGAATCTTTTAAACTGTTTTCCAATTCTTTTCTAATGCACAGTAGTTTTAAATTAAACACATTTCTTACTAGTCCTTTTTGCCATGTCTATGGCAGGCAATTATTAATTATCACTGCACATAGTTCATTGTCTAAGCACTGGAGCCCTCGGTCCAAGCCTCACTGTTTTTCAAACTTTTGAACATCCTTTGCTTAATTATGATTCAGGTTCCAGATCACGAAAAACACCTGGAACTGCCAGAGGGTCAGGAAAGAAGGTCAAAAAGCGAAATCCGTGGTCTGAGGACGAATCCAAATCCGAAAGTGAGCCTGAGGAAATTGTGGAGCCTTTGGTTATCCCAAGAGATTCACTTCTTCGGCGAGCTGCAGGTATTGTATGGTAACATTTTTAGAATGCTTAATACCTCTGTGTGGTCATTTGAAGCACTTGCCCACGTAGGCTGCAGTCTACACTGTTGTCCTAAATGTTCATATTTTGCAGTAGGTTGTTGGTTGGACATAAAATGTTAATTTTTGATTGACTGCTACAGTGACTTTCCAGGTCCCGTATCTTGCATGTAGGTATTGCAAAAGATGAAATGAAGTAAGGTTCAAAGGAAATCTTTATACACATCTGTAGGAGGCTGTCTATGTAGTGTACCAATGTAAGGGTACAACATGCAGATAGTCCACTCGACCCTTATTGTTTTACAGAGATTAAAGTAATAACCATGAATACTCTTTGTAGGAAAGTAGCCTCTTTCTAGCATGGTTACCCCTACATTTTGGTTTGTTTGTCAGTGTGTTTGACTCTGTTCACTGGTATCCTGCTAACCAGACCCTAGTGAGTATGCTCTCTCCTTTAAACTTGGTTGCTGGAACATTTTTCCCCCCACATTTGGCATACTGGTACCCCCATGTAAGTCCCTAGTATATGGTACATAGGTACCCAGGGCATTGGGGTACCAGGGGATCCCTATGGGCTGGAGCATGCATTATGCCACCCATTGGAAGCCCATGCAAAGGGTTCTACAGGCCTGCCTTTGACTGCATGAAACAGGTGCATGCACCCATTTTCACTACAGGTCACTGTAAGTCACCCCTATTGTAGGCCCTATCAGCCCAGAGGGCAGGGTGCAGGTACCCGTGTGTCAGGGCACCCTTGCCTTAGCAGAGGCCCCCCGCAAATTCCAGATCCATTTCCCTGGACTTTGTGAGTGTGGGGATGCAATTTTATGCCTGTACTGGACATAGGTCACTACCTATGTCCAGCTATGTAATGTTAACTCCGAACCTGGGCATGTCTGGTATCAAACATGTTGAAATCATACCCCAATACTTTTGCAAGTCCTTAGAGGACCCCCCGCATTGCTGCCACCAGTCTTACAGGGTTTTCCGGGCAGCCCAGCTGCTGCAAGGCCTCAGACAGGTTTCTGCCCTCCTGCTGCTTGATCTGATCAAGCCCATGAAGGCAGAACCCAGGATTTCCTTTGGGAGAGGGAGGTAACACCCTCTCCCTTTGGAAATAGGTGTGACTGGCTTGGGAGGGTTATCCTCCCCACGCCACTGGTTTGCTTTGAAGGGCACATTTGGTGCCCTTCGTGCATAAACCAGTCCACGCTGGTTCAGGGATCCCAGTCCCTGCTCTGGCACGAAACTGGACAATGGAAAAGGGAGTGACCACTCCCCTGTCCATCACCACCCCAGGGTTGGTGCCCAGAGCTCCTGTAGAGAGTCTCTGGGTTCTGCCATCTTGTTTCCAAGGTTGGCAGGGAACTCTGGGAGCATCTGAGAGGCCAGGCAGGTGACATCTGAGCCTCCTTTTGATACATGCTTACCTGGTTAGGTGACAAATCCCCCTTTCAGGGCTATTTAGGGTCTCTCTCTTGGGTGGGTCCTCAGATTTGGCCTGCAAGATTCCAGCAGGACTCCTCTGCAACCTCTTCTTCGACGTCTGGCCACTGGAACCGCGGGTGGACCCTCCAGGAACCGACAAACGCTGCTGCAACGAAGAAGACTCTTCTGCAACTTCGTTTTCGCATCT
This sequence comes from Pleurodeles waltl, assembly GCF_031143425.1. NCBI lineage: Eukaryota > Metazoa > Chordata > Amphibia > Caudata > Salamandridae > Pleurodeles > Pleurodeles waltl. The sequence goes on from NC_090449.1 coordinate 1,044,739,745, forward strand.
CTTGCCAGCTTTGCAACATTTTCCCGGCCGTGCATCCTCAGAAGACTGCAAGTCTTCAGCCTGCACAAGAAGGAGGAATCTCCCTTGGAGTGAAGGAGTCACTCCACTGCAACCGCAGGCACCTGCAAGAAGCGACGACCGGCTGCGTGGATCCTGCATCATGGTGGTGGTTGTCCGGAGTAGTCCTCTTGGTCCTCCTTTCTGCCAGCTGTCCAACTTTGGTGGAGGTAAGCCTTTGCCTTCCCACGCAGGACAGTACCCCCGTGCACCCGCGTCTCTTGTTGCTGCTAAGGCTTGTTGGCATCTCCTCCAAGGGATTTTCAGGTGACGTATGGCTCGTGTCCCCTGCACTCCATCATGCAAACCACAGCCTCCTGTATGGTTCTCCTGCGGCGTGGGTCACCCTTTTGTTGTGCTGTGTGGGCTTCTTCTGTGAGTGCTGCCCCTACTCTTCTGGACTCTCTGTGACGCTCAGGGTCCCCTGTGACTCCTCCTGGGTTGAGTTCTCCTGGGCCTTGCTGGTCCCTGGCTGCACCTCTTTGCCACTAACCGCGAGTTTGCCTTTGCCAAGGCATGTTGGTGGAATTCCTGCACCAACACCCATCTGCAATCTTCCTTCCAGCGTGGGACTTCATCTGCATCCATCACAAACTCTTCTTCAGCTCCACGGCTGCAGTGCTGACCTGTTAATCACCGTCTACCAACTCCTGCATCCACAGCTGGGTGGGTAGTAGCTCCTACTCCTCCTGGACTCCACTGTGACTCTTGGACTTGGTCCCCTCTCTCCACAGGTTGTCTTTCTTCAGGAGTCCACTGCTGGTTTTCTTCCATTCTTGTCTGGGTGTCTTCTTTTTCTTCTTTTCCTCCTTTTGGGTGGTTTGGGGAAGATCCAGTGTTTTTACTCCTGCATTCCTGGTCGCTGGTGTGTACTGTTACCTCTGTGGTTTTCTAGTACCCCAGCTCCCCTCTACACGTTTTATTTACCTAGGTGGGGGTACCTTGTTAGCATTATTTTATTTTATTTTTTTAAGTATATGGTTTGTGCTCCTGGGGGCCACTATTGGTTATTACTATTTGCACTGTTTTCTAACATTTTCTGTGCCTATTTCTGATTGCTAGTGTATATATTTAGTGTATTACTTACCTCCTAAGGGTGGGTTAGCTGTCTAGTAATTCGTGGTGATGTGTTCCAAGAATAAAGTACCTTTATTTTTGTACAACTGAGTGTTTTCTTTCATGTGTGTAAGTGCTGTGTGACTACAGTAGTATTGCATGAGCTTTGCATGTCTCCTAGATACGCCTTGGCTGCTCATCCACAGCTACCTCTAGACAGCCTGGCTTCTAGACACTGCCTACACTTCACTAAGAGGGGATACCTGGTATAAGGTGTAAGTACCATAGGTACCCACCAGGCCAGCTTCCTACACCATTGCAAACAATGCATGTAGAAAAGTCAATGACAAAGTGTAGGAAGTTGGCTCTGTATGCACTATTTCAAAGTGAGGAAGAGTATGCACAGAGTCCAAGGGTTCCCCTTAGAGGTAAGATAGTGGCAAAAAGAGATAATACTAATGCTCTATTTTGTGGTAGTGTGGTCGAGCAGTAGGCTTATCCAAGGAGTAGTGTTAAGCATTTGTTGTACATACACATAGACAATAAATGAGGTACACACACTCAGAGACAAATCCAGCCAATAGGTTTTTATATAGAAAAATATCTTTTCTTAGTTTATTTTAAGAACCACAGGTTCAAATTCTACATGTAATATCTCATTCGAAAGGTATTGCAGGTAAGTACTTTAGGAACTTCAAATCATCAAAATTGCATGTATACTTTTCAAGTTATTCACAAATAGCTGTTTTAAAAGTGGACACTTAGTGCAATTTTCACAGTTCCTAGGGGAGGTAAGTATTTGTTAGGTTAACCAGGTAAGTAAGACACTTACAGGGCTTAGTTCTTGGTCCAAGGTAGCCCACCGTTGGGGGTTCAGAGCAACCCCAAAGTCACCACACCAGCAGCTCAGGGCCGGTCAGGTGCAGAGTTCAAAGTGGTGCCCAAAACACATAGGCTAGAATGGAGAGAAGGGGGTGCCCCGGTTCCGGTCTGCTTGCAGGTAAGTACCCGCGTCTTCGGAGGGCAGACCAGGGGGGTTTTGTAGGGCACCGGGGGGGGGACACAAGTCCACACAGAAATTTCACCCTCAGCAGCGCGGGGGCGGCCGGGGGCAGTGTAGAAACAGGCGTCGGGTTCGCAATGTTAGTCTATGAGAGATCTCGGGATCTCTTCAGCGCTGCAGGCAGGCAAGGGGGGGATTCCTCGGGGAAACCTCCACTTGGGAGAGGGACTCCTGGGGGTCACTCCTCCAGTGAAAGTCCGGTCCTTCAGGTCCTGGGGGCTGCGGGTGCAGGGTCTCTCCCAGGCGTCGGGACTTTAGGTTCAAAGAGTCGCGGTCAGGGGAAGCCTCGGGATTCCCTCTGCAGGCGGCGCTGTGGGGGCTCAGGGGGGACAGGTTTTGGTACTCACAGTATCAGAGTAGTCCTGGGGTCCCTCCTGAGGTGTTGGATCGCCACCAGCCGAGTCGGGGTCGCCGGGTGCAGTGTTGCAAGTCTCACGCCTTTTGCGGGGAGCTTGCAGGGTTCTTTAAAGCTGCTGGAAACAAAGTTGCAGCTTTTCTTGGAGCAGGTCCGCTGTCCTCGGGAGTTTCTTGTCTTTTCGAAGCAGGGGCAGTCCTCAGAGGATGTCGAGGTCGCTGGTCCCTTTGGAAGGCGTCGCTGGAGCAGGATCTTTGGAAGGCAGGAGACAGGCCGGTGAGTTTCTGGAGCCAAGGCAGTTGTCGTCTTCTGGTCTTCCGCTGCAGGGGGTTTTCAGCTGGGCAGTCCTTCTTGTAGTTGCAGGAATCTAATTTTCTAGGGTTCAGGGTAGCCCTTAAATACTAAATTTAAGGGCGTGTTTAGGTCTGGGGGGTTAGTAGCCAATGGCTACTAGCCCTGAGGGTGGGTACTCCCTCTTTGTGCCTCCTCCCAAGGGGAGGGGGTCACAATCCTAACCCTATTGGGGGAATCCTCCATCGGCAAGATGGAGGATTTCTAAAAGTCAGTCACCTCAGCTCAGGACACCTTAGGGGCTGTCCTGACTGGCCAGTGACTCCTCCTTGTTTTTCTCATTATTTTCTCCGGCCTTGCCGCCAAAAGTGGGGCCTGGCCGGAGGGGGCGGGCAACTCCACTAGCTGGAGTGTCCTGCTGGGTTGGCACAAAGGAGGTGAGCCTTTGAGGCTCACCGCCAGGTGTGACAATTCCTGCCTGGGGGAGGTGTTAGCATCTCCACCCAGTGCAGGCTTTGTTACTGGCCTCAGAGTGACAAAGGCACTCTCCCCATGGGGCCAGCAACATGTCTCGGTTTGTGGCAGGCTGCTAAAACTAGTCAGCCTACACAGATAGTCGGTTAAGTTTCAGGGGGCACCTCTAAGGTGCCCTCTGGGGTGTATTTTACAATAAAATGTACACTGGCATCAGTGTGCATTTATTGTGCTGAGAAGTTTGATACCAAACTTCCCAGTTTTCAGTGTAGCCATTATGGTGCTGTGGAGTTCGTGTTTGACAGACTCCCAGACCATATACTCTTATGGCTACCCTGCACTTACAATGTCTAAGGTTTTGTTTAGACACTGTAGGGGTACCATGCTCATGCACTGGTACCCTCACCTAGGGTATAGTGCACCCTGCCTTAGGGCTGTAAGGCCTGCTAGAGGGGTGTCTTACCTATACTGCATAGGCAGTGAGAGGCTGGCATGGCACCCTGAGGGGAGTGCCATGTCGACTTACTCGTTTTGTCCTCACTAGCACACACAAGCTGGCAAGCAGGGTGTCTGTGCTGAGTGAGAGGTCTCCAGGGTGGCATAAGACATGCTGCAGCCCTTAGAGACCTTCCTTGGCATCAGGGCCCTTGGTACTAGAAGTACCAGTTACAAGGGACTTATCTGGATGCCAGGGTCTGCCAATTGTGGATACAAAAGTACAGGTTAGGGAAAGAACACTGGTGCTGGGGCCTGGTTAGCAGGCCTCAGCACACTTTCAATTGTAAACATAGCATCAGCAAAGGCAAAAAGTCAGGGGGCAACCATGCCAAGGAGGCATTTCCTTACACAACCCCCCCCCCCAAACGAAAGAGGATGAGACTAACCTTTCCCAAGAGAGTCTTCATTTTCTAAGTGGAAGAACCTGGAAAGGCCATCTGCATTGGCATGGGCAGTCCCAGGTCTGTGTTCCACTATAAAGTCCATTCCCTGTAGGGAGATGGACCACCTCAACAGTTTAGGATTTTCACCTTTCATTTGCATCAGCCATTTGAGAGGTCTGTGGTCAGTTTGAACTAGGAAGTGAGTCCCAAAGAGGTATGGTCTCAGCTTCTTCAGGGACCAAACCACAGCAAAGGCCTCCCTCTCAATGGCACTCCAACGCTGCTCCATGGGGAGTAACCTCCTGCTAATGAAAGCAACAGGTTGGTCAAGGCCATCATCATTTGTTTGGGACAAAACTGCCCCTATCCCATGTTCAGAGGCATCAGTCTGCACAATGAACTGCTTAGAATAATCTGGAGCTTTTAGAACTGGTGCTGAGCACATTGCCTGTTTCAGGGTGTCAAAGGCCTGTTGGCATTCCACAGTCCAGTTTACTTTCTTGGGCATTTTCTTGGAGGTGAGTTCAGTGAGGGCTGTCACAATGGATCCATATCCCTTCACAAACCTCCTGTAATACCCAGTCAAGCCAAGGAATGCCCTGACTTGAGTCTGGGTTTTTGGAGCTACCCAGTCCAGAATAGTCTGGATCTTGGGTTGGAGTGGCTGAACTTGGCCTCCACCTACAAGGTGTCCCAAGTAAACCACAGTTCCCTGCCCTATCTGGCATTTGGATGCCTTGATAGAGAGGCCTGCAGATTGCAGAGCCTTCAAAACCTTCTTCAGGTGGACCAGGTGATCCTGCCAGGTGGAGCTGAAGACAGCAATATCATCAAGATAAGCTGTGCTAAAGGACTCCAAGCCAGCAAGGACTTGATTCACCAACCTTTGGAAGGTGGCAGGGGCATTCTTTAAACCAAAGGGCATAACAGTAAACTGATAATGCCCATCAGGTGTGGAGAATGCTGTCTTTTCTTTTGCTCCAGGTGCCATTTTTATTTGCCAGTACCCTGCTGTCAAGTCAAAGGTACTTAGGAATTTGGCAGCACCTAATTTATCAATGAGCTCATCAGCTCTTGGAATTGGATGGGCATCTGTCTTGGTGACAGAATTGAGCCCTCTGTAGTCCACACAAAACCTCATCTCTTTCTTTCCATCTTTGGTGTGAGGTTTGGGGACTAAGACCACTGGGCTAGCCCAGGGACTGTCAGAGCGCTCAATTACTCCCAATTCCAGCATCTTGTGGACTTCCACCTTGATGCTTTCCTTAACATGGTCAGACTGTCTAAAGATTTTGTTTTTGACAGGCATGCTGTCTCCTGTGTCCACATCATGGGTACACAGGTGTGTCTGACCAGGGGTTAAGGAGAAGAGTTCAGGAAACTGTTGTAGGACTCTCCTACAATCAGCTTGCTGTTGGCCAGAGAGGGTGTCTGAGTAGATCACTCCATCTACTGAGCCATCTTTTGGGTCTGATGACAGAAGATCAGGGAGAGGTTCACTCTCTGCCTCCTGATCCTCATCTGTTACCATTAACAGATTCACATCAGCCCTGTCGTGGAAGAGCTTAAGGCGGTTCACATGGATCACCCTCTTGGGGCTCCTGCTTGTGCCCAGGTCCACCAGGTAGGTGACCTGACTCTTCCTCTCTAGCACTGGGTAAGGGCCACTCCATTTGTCCTGGAGTGCCCTGGGAGCCACAGGCTCCAGAACCCAGACTTTCTGCCCTGGTTGGAACTCAACCAGTGCAGCCTTTTGGTCATACCAAAACTTCTGGAGTTGTTGGCTGGCCTCAAGGTTTTTGGTTGCCTTTTCCATGTACTCTGCCATTCTAGACAGAAGGCCAAGTACATAGTCCACTATGTCCTGTTTAGGCTCATGGAGAGGTCTCTCCCAGCCTTCTTTAACAAGGGCAAGTGGTCCCCTTACAGGATGACCAAACAGAAGTTCAAAGGGTGAGAATCCTACTCCCTTCTGTGGCACCTCTCTGTAAGCGAAAAGCAGACATGGCAAGAGGACATCCCATCTCCTTTTGAGTTTTTCTGGGAGCCCCATGATCATGCCTTTTAATGTCTTGTTGAATCTCTCAACCAAGCCATTAGTTTGTGGATGGTATGGTGTAGTGAATTTATAAGTCACTCCTCACTCATTCCACATGTGCTTTAGGTATGCTGACATGAAGTTGGTACCTCTGTCAGACACCACCTCCTTAGGGAAACCCACTCTGGTAAAGATACCAATGAGGGCCTTGGCTACTGCAGGGGCAGTAGTCGACCTAAGGGGAATAGCTTCAGGATACCTGGTAGCATGATCCACTACTACCAGGATATACATATTTCCTGAGGCTGTGGGAGGTTCTAGTGGACCAACTATGTCCACACCCACTCTTTCAAAGGGAACCCCCACCACTGGAAGTGGAATGAGGGGGGCCTTTGGATGCCCACCTGTCTTACCACTGGCTTGACAGGTGGGGCAGGAGAGGCAAAACTCCTTAACCATGTTGGACATATTGGGCCAGTAGAAGTGGTTGACTAACCTCTCCCACGTCTTGGTTTGTCCCAAATGTCCAGCAAGGGGAATGTCATGGGCCAATGTTAGGATGAACTCTCTGAACAGCTGAGGCACTACCACTCTCCTAGTGGCACCAGGTTTGGGGTCTCTGTCCTCAGTGTACAGGAGTCCATCTTCCCAATAGACCCTATGCGTTCCATTTTTCTTGCCTTTGGACTCTTCAGCAGCTTGCTGCCTAAGGCCTTCAAGAGAGGGACAGGTTTCTTGTCCCTTACACAGCTCCTCCCTTGAGGGTCCCCCTGGGCCTAAGAGCTCAACCTGATAAGGTTCAAGCTCCAAAGGCTCAGTTCCCTCAGAGGGCAGAACTTCTTCCTGAGAAGAGAGGTTCCCTTTCTTTTGCTGTGTTGCAGTTGGTTTCCCAACTGACTTTCCTGTTCTCTTGGGAGGCTGGGCCATTTTTCCAGACTCCAGCTCTACTTGTTCACCCTGTGCCTTGCATTGTGCTCTTGTTTTCACACACACCAGTTCAGGGATACCCAGCATTGCTGCATGGGTTTTTAGTTCTACCTCAGCCCATGCTGAGGACTCCAGGTCATTTCCAAGCAGACAGTCCACTGGGATATTTGAGGAGACCACCACCTGTTTCAGGCCATTGACCCCTCCCCATTCTAAAGTAACCATTGCCATGGGATGTACTTTTCTCTGATTGTCAGCGTTGGTGACTGTGTAAGTTTTTCCAGTCAGGTATTGGCCAGGGGAAACCAGTTTCTCTGTCACCATGGTGACACTGGCACCTGTATCCCTCAGGCCCTCTATTCTAGTCCCATTAATTAAGAGTTGCTGTCTGTATTTTTGCATGTTAGGCGGCCAGACAGCTAGTGTGGCCAAATCCACCCCACCCTCAGAAACTAGAATAGCTTCAGTGTGGACCCTGATTTGCTCTGGGCACACTGTTGATCCCACTTGGAGACTAGCCATACCAGTGTTACCTGGATGGGAGTTTGGAGTGGAACCTTTCTTGGGACAGGCCTTGTCTCCAGTTTGGTGTCCATGCTGTTTACAGCTATGACACCAGGCCTTTTTGGGATCAAAGTTTTTACCCTTGTACCCATTGTTTTGTGAAGAGGCTCTGGGCCCACCCTCCTGTGCAGGTTTTTGGGGGCCTGTAGAAGACTCTTTACTATTTTTAGTTTTGGTTGTCTCATCACCCTTCCCCTGGGGAGTCTTTGTGACCCCTTTCTTTTGGTCACCCCCTGTTGAAGTCTTGGACACCCTTGTCTTGACCCAATGGTCCGCCTTCTTTCCCATTTCTTGGGGAGAAATTGGTCCTAGGTCTACCAGATGCTGATGCAGTTTATCATTGAAACAATTACTTAACAGGTGTTCTTTCACAAATAAATTGTACAGCCCATCATAATTACTTACACCACTGCCTTGAATCCAACCATCTAGTGTTTTCACTGAGTAGTCTACAAAGTCAACCCAGGTCTGGCTCGAGGATTTTTGAGCCCCCCTGAATCTAATCCTATACTCCTCAGTGGAGAATCCAAAGCCCTCAATCAGGGTACCCTTCATGAGGTCATAAGATTCTGCATCTTGTCCAGAGAGTGTGAGGAGTCTATCCCTACACTTTCCTGTGAACATTTCCCAAAGGAGAGCACCCCAGTGAGATCTGTTCACTTTTCTGGTTACACAAGCCCTCTCAAAAGCTGTGAACCATTTGGTGATGTCATCACCATCTTCATATTTAGTTACAATCCCTTTAGGGATTTTCAACATGTCAGGAGAATCTCTGACCCTATTTATGTTGCTGCCACCATTGATGGGTCCTAGGCCCATCTCTTGTCTTTCCCTCTCTATGGCTAGGATCTGTCTTTCCAAAGCCAATCTTTTGGCCATCCTGGCTAACTGGATGTCCTCTTCACTGGGGCTATCCTCAGTGATTTCAGAGGTGTTGGTCTCTCCTGTGAGGGAACCAGCATCTCTGACTATTATTTTTGGAGTCAGGGTTTGAGGGACCCTGTTCTCCTTATATAGGACTGGTAGGGGGGAATTGTCCTCCAAGTCACTATCCTCTTCCTCTGAGTTGCCACCCTCAGAGGGGTTGGCCTTTTCAAACTCTGCCAAAAGCTCCTGGAGCTGTATTTTGGTAGGTTTGGGGCCCATTGTTATTTTCTTTATTTTACAGAGTGACCTTAGCTCCCTCATCTTAAGATGGAGGTAAGGTGTGGTGTCGAGTTCCACCACAGTCACATCTGTGCTAGACATTTTGCTTCTAAAAGTTGGAATACTTTTTAAGAATCTACAACTGGTTCTAGAATCTAATTCAAACTTTTACAAACTTTTAAACTCTAAAAGAAATGCTAAACAGGATCTAACACAAGGCCCTAGCAGGTCTTTTAAGAATTTAGAAAACTTTTCAAATTGCAAAAATCAATTTCTAATGACAATTTTGGAATTTGTCGTGTGATCAGGTATTGGCTGAGTAGTCCAGCAAATGCAAAGTCTTGTACCCCACCGCTGATCCACCAATGTAGGAAGTTGGCTCTGTATGCACTATTTCAAAGTGAGGAATAGTATGCACAGAGTCCAAGGGTTCCCCTTAGAGGTAAGATAGTGGCAAAAAGAGATAATACTAATGCTCTATTTTGTGGTAGTGTGGTCGAGCAGTAGGCTTATCCAAGGAGTAGTGTTAAGCATTTGTTGTACATACACATAGACAATAAATGAGGTACACACACTCAGAGACAAATCCAGCCAATAGGTTTTTATATAGAAAAATATCTTTTCTTAGTTTATTTTAAGAACCACAGGTTCAAATTCTACATGTAATATCTCATTCGAAAGGTATTGCAGGTAAGTACTTTAGGAACTTCAAATCATCAAAATTGCATGTATACTTTTCAAGTTATTCACAAATAGCTGTTTTAAAAGTGGACACTTAGTGCAATTTTCACAGTTCCTAGGGGAGGTAAGTATTTGTTAGGTTAACCAGGTAAGTAAGACACTTACAGGGCTTAGTTCTTGGTCCAAGGTAGCCCACCGTTGGGGGTTCAGAGCAACCCCAAAGTCACCACACCAGCAGCTCAGGGCCGGTCAGGTGCAGAGTTCAAAGTGGTGCCCAAAACACATAGGCTAGAATGGAGAGAAGGGGGTGCCCCGGTTCCGGTCTGCTTGCAGGTAAGTACCCGCGTCTTCGGAGGGCAGACCAGGGGGGTTTTGTAGGGCACCGGGGGGGGGACACAAGTCCACACAGAAATTTCACCCTCAGCAGCGCGGGGGCGACCGGGGGCAGTGTAGAAACAGGCGTCGGGTTCGCAGTGTTAGTCTATGAGAGATCTCGGGATCTCTTCAGCGCTGCAGGCAGGCAAGGGGGGGATTCCTCGGGGAAACCTCCACTTGGGCGAGGGAGAGGGACTCCTGGGGGTCACTCCTCCAGTGAAAGTCCGGTCCTTCAGGTCCTGGGGGCTGCGGGTGCAGGGTCTCTCCCAGGCGTCGGGACTTTAGGTTCAAAGAGTCGCGGTCAGGGGAAGCCTCGGGATTCCCTCTGCAGGCGGCGCTGTGGGGGCTCAGGGGGGACAGGTTTTGGTACTCACAGTATCAGAGTAGTCCTGGGGTCCCTCCTGAGGTGTTGGATCGCCACCAGCCGAGTCGGGGTCGCCGGGTGCAGTGTTGCAAGTCTCACGCCTTTTGCGGGGAGCTTGCAGGGTTCTTTAAAGCTGCTGGAAACAAAGTTGCAGCTTTTCTTGGAGCAGGTCCGCTGTCCTCGGGAGTTTCTTGTCTTTTCGAAGCAGGGGCAGTCCTCAGAGGATGTCGAGGTCGCTGGTCCCTTTGGAAGGCGTCGCTGGAGCAGGATCTTTGGAAGGCAGGAGACAGGCCGGTGAGTTTCTGGAGCCAAGGCAGTTGTCGTCTTCTGGTCTTCCGCTGCAGGGGGTTTTCAGCTGGCAGTCCTTCTTGTAGTTGCAGGAATCTAATTTTCTAGGGTTCAGGGTAGCCCTTAAATACTAAATTTAAGGGTGTGTTTAGGTCTGGGGGGTTAGTAGCCAATGGCTACTAGCCCTGAGGGTGGGTACACCCTCTTTGTGCCTCCTCCCAAGGGGAGGGGGTCACAATCCTAACCCTATTGGGGGAATCCTCCATCGGCAAGATGGAGGATTTCTAAAAGTCAGAGTCACCTCAGCTCAGGACACCTTAGGGGCTGTCCTGACTGGCCAGTGACTCCTCCTTGTTTTTCTCATTATTTTCTCCGGCCTTGCCGCCAAAAGTGGGGCCTGGCCGGAGGGGGCGGGCAACTCCACTAGCTGGAGTGTCCTCCTGGGTTGGCACAAAGGAGGTGAGCCTTTGAGGCTCACCGCAAGGTGTGACAATTCCTGCCTGGGGGAGGTGTTAGCATCTCCACCCAGTGCAGGCTTTGTTACTGGCCTCAGAGTGACAATGGCACTCTCCCCATGGGGCCAGCAACATGTCTCGGTTTGTGGCAGGCTGCTAAAACTAGTCAGCCTACACAGATAGTCGGTTAAGTTTCAGGGGGCACCTCTAAGGTGCCCTCTGGGGTGTATTTTACAATAAAATGTACACTGGCATCAGTGTGCATTTATTGTGCTGAGAAGTTTGATACCAAACTTCCCAGTTTTCAGTGTAGCCATTATGGTGCTGTGGAGTTCGTGTTTGACAAACTCCCAGACCATATACTCTTATGGCTACCCTGCACTTACAATGTCTAAGGTTTTGTTTAGACACTGTAGGGGTACCATGCTCATGCACTGGTACCCTCATCTAGGGTATAGTGCACCCTGCCTTAGGGCTGTAAGGCCTGCTAGAGGGGTGTCTTACCTATACTGCATAGGCAGTGAGAGGCTGGCATGGCACCCTGAGGGGAGTGCCATGTCGACTTACTCGTTTTGTCCTCACTAGCACACACAAGCTGGCAAGCAGGGTGTCTGTGCTGAGTGAGAGGTCTCCAGGGTGGCATAAGACATGCTGCAGCCCTTAGAGACCTTCCTTGGCATCAGGGCCCTTGGTACTAGAAGTACCAGTTACAAGGGACTTATCTGGATGCCAGGGTCTGCCAATTGTGGATACAAAAGTACAGGTTAGGGAAAGAACACTGGTGCTGGGGCCTGGTTAGCAGGCCTCAGCACACTTTCAATTGTAAACATAGCATCAGCAAAGGCAAAAAGTCAGGGGGCAACCATGCCAAGGAGGCATTTCCTTACACAAAGCAAGTCCAGTTAAGGAACTAGAAGGTAACACGCGCTTCACCAAGTAGAACTGCATCAGACTATCATGCAGCAAGTTGTGTGCAACAAGGGAAAATTAAAAGGACGCTAGAAGTCTACTCAGTACCATGGCCGCAGCTGTTATTATCATTTTTAATGCAATCGTATTTAAATTCTTCCATCAGTACAGAGAAATAAAAGTGAAGACATTTTTGTATTTCATGTGAAACTTGAATTGCCAGTATTGTCACCAAATCCACAGTCACCTTTAGAAGGATTGTGGACAGAGCAGATTATGGGCACTTGCTCATCACATGGATAGAACAGTTTGTCAGATAGCACTGCCCAACCTTTTGTTGCTTACAGGCTACCAAATGGGTGCACCCCTGTTCTTAATGTATTTTCTCACTCTAAATGCTATTGTTTTCTACATTGGCCAATGCAACGCTCTTGGAAATGTAACAAAAATAATGCAAAAACAAGTCAGAAATCTCTGCTCTTTCATTCATTGTGGCTATGATAAATGGATGTCAATTGTGACGCAGCTGGGCTTTTTGCATGCAATTTTCACCCATTTTACAGAACCATGTCCTTTATTTCAGCAGTAATCTCACCTTTGATCTGCCTTAATACATTTTTGTACAGGATTTAAAAGCATTTCTTGGATGATTAAACCTTAAATCTTCCTCTTTTCACCTCCTTTACTCCAGCTGAGCGGCCCAAGTACACATTTGATTTCTCAGAAGAGGAAGACGCTGAAGAAGATGAAGAACTTTTGCATGACTGTAATGACTTAAATGACCTCCAACCAAAGTCCTCCCCAGTCAGAAATAATGAGGTGGAGGAGGTAGACGAGCCAGACGACCTGGAGGAGGAGGTGGAGGAGGATGAGGGGAATGTGCGATTGGACACGTTTGATAAGGACGATTTGAGCTCCTCCCCCGTCAAAGCTACCCCTCCTCTGAAACCACCATCTCCTGAGAAACCTTCTCCCCCTTTCAAATCCACCCCCCCTATCAAAACGTCAATCAAATTTTCCGCTGTCAAGTCGTCCATCAAGTCTTCGCCTTTCAAGTTCAAGCTTACTACGGAGTAAGTATATTCATTGCTCCTAGGCTTTGTCAGATGTTTGAAATGATAAAGTAGTTTGTATATCACATCTGGAAGATTACTAAATTGTCATCTGCCCTGCCAAGCGATGCAGGTCAGTGTAAATTCTCATTGGATGTACTGTTGAGATGTAATACAGCGGCGGTAATCATTTAGGTTGTCGCTATAATCAGAACTGGCGGACCTTTTCAGGTCTTGAGTGTTTTGCTAATTTGAGGATTTGTTAAGTGATGTAGAGGAGAATGAAAGGTGGCTATAGCTTAAAAACTGTATGTCTGGGCAACGGTCATCGAATGTTGTGGGACCAATGACTGCAGCAATAATTTCCACTGTATTGAAAGCTCTACCTTGCCCTTGAATTGTCCTGATCGGTGAGAAGAGTTTGTTCGCAGAATGGAGCCTGTTGGGAGGAAGTCCCTTTCCTTTCACTGGCTTCACCAGAGGACAGATTTTCAACCTCAATTTAAACCTTCTACCTGAGCAGAAAGAGAGGTTCCTGAAGCTTTTTTGCTCTTTAGTCTGGCACCCACCATAGTGCTAATCTGTGGCAGAAGGTCTGTATTAGAAAGTTACTCTGTCAGTAGTATGATGGTCACAAAAGAGCTATGATTCTGCAAAAGGTGTTTGTAGGAAGTTGGCTCTGTATGTGCTATTTCAAAGTAAGGAATAGCATGCACAGAGTCCAAGGGTTCCCCTTAGAGGTAAAATAGTGGTAAAAAGAGATAATACTAATGCTCTATTTTGTGGTAGTGTGGTCGAGCAGTAGGCTTATCCAAGGAGTAGTGTTAAGCATTTGTTGTACATACACATAGACAATAAATGAGGTACACACACTCAGAGACAAATCCAGCCAATAGGTTTTGTTATAGAAAAATATCTTTTCTTAGTTTATTTTAAGAACCACAGGTTCAAATTCTACATGTAATATCTCATTTGAAAGGTATTGCAGGTAAGTACTTTAGGAACTTTAAATCATAAAAATTGCATGTATACTTTTCAAGTTATTGACAAATAGCTGTTTTAAAAGTGGACACTTAGTGCAATTTTCACAGTTCCTGGGGGAGGTAAGTTTTTGTTAGTTTTACCAGGTAAGTAAGACACTTACAGGGTTCAAGTCTTGGTCCAAGGTAGCCCACCGTTGGGGGTTCAGAGCAACCCCAAAGTTACCACACCAGCAGCTCAGGGCCGGTCAGGTGCAGAGTTCAAAGTGGTGCCCAAAACACATAGGCTAGAATGGGGAGAAGGGGGTGCCCCGGTTCCGGTCTGCTTGCAGGTAAGTACCCGCGTCTTCGGAGGGCAGACCAGGGGGGTTTTGTAGGGCACCGGGGGTGACACAAGCCCACACAGAAATTTCACCCTCAGCAGCGCGGGGGCGGCCGGGTGCAGTGTAGAAACAAGCGTCGGGTTCGCAATGTTAGTCTATGAGAGATCTCGGGATCTCTTCAGCGCTGCAGGCAGGCAAGGGGGGGATTCCTCTGGGAAACCTCCACTTGGGCAAGGGAGAGGGACTCCTGGGGGTCACTTCTCCAGTGAAAGTCCGGTCCTTCAGGTCCTGGGGGCTGCGGGTGCAGGGTCTCTCCCAGGCGTCGGGACTTAGGATTCAAAGAGTCGCGGTCAGGGGAAGCCTCGGGATTCCCTCTGCAGGCGGCGCTGTGGGGGCTCAGGGGGGACAGGTTTTGGTACTCACAGTATCAGAGTAGTCCTGGGGTCCCTCCTGAGGTGTTGGATCTCCACCAGCCGAGTCGGGGTCGCCGGGTGCAGTGTTGCAAGTCTCACGCTTCTTGCGGGGAGCTTGCAGGGTTCTTTCAAGGCTGCTGGAAACAAAGTTGCAGCCTTTCTTGGAGCAGGTCCGCTGTCCTCGGGAGTTTCTTGTCTTTTCGAAGCAGGGGCAGTCCTCAGAGGATGTCGAGGTCGCTGGTCCCTTTGGAAGGCGTCGCTGGAGCAGGATCTTTGGAAGGCAGGAGACAGGCCGGTGAGTTTCTGGAGCCAAGGCAGTTGTCGTCTTCTGGTCTTCCTCTGCAGGAGTTTTTCAGCTAGGCAGTCCTTCTTCTTGTAGTTGCAGGAATCTAATTTTCTAGGGTTCAGGGTAGCCCTTAAATACTAAATTTAAAGGCGTGTTTAGGTCTGGGGGGTTAGTAGCCAATGGCTACTAGCCCTGAGGGTGGGTACACCCTCTTTGTGCCTCCTCCCAAGGGGAGGGGGTCACAATCCTAACCCTATTGGGGGAATCCTCCATCTGCTAGATGGAGGATTTCTAAAAGTTAGAGTCACCTCAGCTCAGGACACCTTAGGGGCTGTCCTGACTGGCCAGTGACTCCTCCTTGTTATTCTCATTATTTTCTCCGGCCTAGCCGCCAAAAGTGGGGGCCGGGCCGGATTGGGCGGGCAACTCCACTAGCTGGAGTGTCCTGCGGTGCTGTGACAAAGGGGTGAGCCTTTGAGGCTCACCGCCAGGTGTTACAGCTCCTGCCTGGGGGAGGTGTTAGCATCTCCACCCAGTGCAGGCTTTGTTACTGGCCTCAGAGTGACAAAGGCACTCTCCCCATGGAGCCAGCAACATGTCTCTAGTGTGGCAGGCTGCTGGAACTAGTCAGCCTACACAGATAGTCGGTTAAGTTTCAGGGGGCACCTCTAAGGTGCCCTCTGGGGTGTATTTGGCAATAAAATGTACACTGGCATCAGTGTGCATTTATTGTGCTGAGAAGTTTGATACCAAACTTCCCAGTTTTCAGTGTAGCCATTATGGTGCTGTGGAGTTCGTGTTTGACAAACTCCCAGACCATATACTCTTATGGCTACCCTGCACTTACAATGTCTAAGGTTTTGTTTAGACACTGTAGGGGTACCATGCTCATGCACTGGTACCCTCACCTATGATATAGTGCACCCTGCCTTAGGGCTGTAAGGCCTGCTAGAGGGGTGACTGACCTATACTTGCATAGGCAGTGAGAGGCTGGCATGGCACCCTGAGGGGAGTGCCATGTCGACTTACTCGTTTTGTTCTCACTAGCACACACAAGCTGGCAAGCAGTGTGTCTGTGCTGAGTGAGAGGTCTCCAGGGTGGCATAAGACATGCTGCAGCCCTTAGAGACCTTCCTTGGCATCAGGGCCCTTGGTACTAGAAGTACCATTTACAAGGGACTTATCTGGATGCCAGGGTCTGCCAATTGTGGATACAAAAGTACAGGTTAGGGAAAGAACACTGGTGCTGGGGCCTGGTTAGCAGGCCTCAGCACACTTTCAATTGTAAACATAGCATCAGCAAAGGCAAAAAGTCAGGGGGCAACCATGCCAAGGAGGCATTTCCTTACAGTGTTCCTTGCCTGCTCACCAGCAAGGGGAAGAGTAGCTGAACTAGTCAAGTGAAGGAGGCATGAACAAAGGACAAGGCTGCTTGCCCTCCCCCTCACCCTCTCCTCCCATGCATTTTCCTCCTCTACCACCTCCAACTCCTCCCACCTCATCTACGACTTCTCAGGGGTCACCAGCCTTATTATGACTCTGGTATCCCTAGTCCATACTCTTCAGCACTGGACTTTGGGGGTGCCTGTTAACCCCCATCCCACAGATGACCCTTGGGAGTACAGTGATGTGGAACACCCAGGGTACCAGGAATTGGAGCTTATCCCAGTTGGGGGTTCCACAGAGGGCAATACCATTGCTTACCACATTGTCATCCAGTGCCTGGCTGCCGACAGGGGTGACTGGTGTTTGAGCACAAGGGACGTTGCCCTGCCACCCTCTGGGGAGAGGCAGGAACAGTGAAAATAAACACAGAACATTTTTTACTGCTCTGAGACAGTGTGCTGAATCTCCTGGATGAACTCTAGTGAACTTTGCAGATGTCCTACTGAGCCAGTGCCAGGCGCACAAGGTTTTATTTGACCTGCAGGCACAAGCTACAGCAGTGACATCACAGGAAAGGAAATGCTGAATTAGAATGCAATTGATCTTGTTGCTTTTGGGGCGTGTGAGCAGAGGCCTGGGAGAAGTTTCAAAACTCCATTCCCTTCAGTGTCTGGGGGTGGGGCAGGCCGATGAGGACAAGGATGGTGTGGGTGGAAACAATTTGCTTATCACAGAGGGGCAGGCTGTAGGAGGGGGCAGAGGGGCCGCTCTCCTGGCAGTAGCCTGTTTAGTGCTGCATTTGGTTTCAACTTAAACAAGCATTTACAATGCAGCGGGTCTCGTGTTTGCTCATGTTAGAGCTGATCGCGTTGTGAACTCCTAACCCGACTTTTCACCTATCGGGCAAAAGTGCATTTATGTATGTAACCCGAAAAAGTGAAATTAACTATGTAAAGCGCTCGACTTCTGCCAAGCGAGATCGGGCTCGTAAATTAGAGAAAATGAAGTCCACGAGCCCTATGGAAAACAGTGAGCCTCGCATGTTTTCTGTACTTGGTTGCTGCGCTCGAGGAGGGCTAGCCACCGGAAAAGGCATGACGTATGCATGCCTTCCACTAATGCAAGCAGATTTTATTAGGCAAGCCCGCAAACCAATAAAAAACACTGACGTGAAGTTGACAGGGCTCTGAGCCCTTTTCACAATACAAAAGAGTCTCGCTGCGCAGGCTCGACCTTAAAATAACATTATGGAACTGAGCCTGAGCCCATCCCTTATTTCGACTCCTTGGCTGCTTAGGGGCCCAAGAGAAGGAATAAACCAGCTGCGGACAACTGCACTAGTGGGCTTAGGGATACATACGCAGTTAAGCTTCTGCATCAGGGGCATAGTCACAGCTACACTAGACCCTCCTTATTTTGTGCTCCATTTTTATTGCATCAAGAGTCAATAATTATTCAGTCTTGGTACAAGGAAAATAAAATAGAGGCCCGCTTCAGGACCATCGACAAACTGAGGCAGCCAGTGACATTGTTTGATTGCTGACACAGGTGACTGGAGGTGCCTGCGCCAGCGATCCGAGATACTGTTCAGAGCTGGTATAACTCCAGCACTGTGGGCATGTCTAATAGTTACATTGAGAGTCAGTGAAGGAGTGAGAGTGAGTGACGGTAAGAATGAGTATGTCTGATAACGAATGTGAGTGAGGGAGGATGGCAGTGTAACTGTGTGAGGAACACTGACTAATTTAGAATGAGAGGGACTGAGTAAGACAGTGGGTCAGAGTAGAACGAGTGAGACTGCATGAATTAGTGAGACTGAGTCAAAGTGAGACAATAAATTTAGGGGGTTATTTACAAGAGGCCTGCGCCGCAAGCTTCCTTTTTTCTGACGGTGTGGGGGCGCAGGCCTCTCAGTCATATCTGAGGCCATGCAAAGCCACTCTGTGTTGCTTTGCGTGGCCTCAAAGATATGCAGTAAGGCAAGGCAGCGCAAATCGCTGTTGCCTTAATCTACATCAAGGAGGCGTTCTATGGCTTTACAGTGGGTTTTCACATGAAACACCTATGGATTTGACGCTGCCCCAGATTTACAAAGTCACATAAACTTGGGGCTGCGCCAAACCTTGCGCCTTCCAGAGCAGGCGTAACAAGGAGCAATGTTTTCATTTTGCCTCCTTTTTCCTCTTTCTGCGTGTGCTGCATCCTGTAGCACAAACAAAGTGGATAACATCTCCATGGATTATTTTTGTGCAGGAAGGTGGCCCTTCCATTGCAAAATCAATCCTGCCAATAGCGCAGACACCCTTGCGCTATGGTGTAAGGGTGTCTGCGTTGGCGCTAGGCACCAAATTACATGCTGGCTGAATGGTCAGGAATTCAGTGTATCTCGTAGATGCAGTCCATTCCTACCCTTTCAAATTGATGTAGGGCAGTGCAGCAAAAAAGACTTGCAGCACTGCCTTACGCCCAATCTTTGATGCCCTTAGTGCAAGAAATTGAGAGAACCCTTCAAGAAGAAACCAGATTATGCCCCACTACCTCTAAAGGTCACCAGCCACCTCTGGCTGCCTACCAGAAGGTAGGCATTCACATCACACCAGATGATAATGATTCTCTGGTGGAGACGCTATTCATAACCGAGCACTCCCTCCATTTTCTCCCCGTGTTAGAGTATGGTTAAATGTGCCTCGAGGAGCCTATGGAATCATAGGTATTAACACCCATTGTTGAGAAAAAAAAGTTTAAACCTGTTGTAAGGAAATGCCTCCTTGGCATGGTTACCCCCTGACTTTTTGCCTTTGCTGATGCTATGTTTTGAATTGAAAGTGTGCTGAGGCCTGCTAACCAGGCCCCAGTACCAGTGTTCTTTCCCTAACCTGTACTTTTGATTCCACAATTGGCACACCCTGGCATCCAGATAAGTCCCTTGTAACTGGTACCTCTGGTACCAAGGGCCCTGATGCCAGGGAAGGTCTCTAAGGGCTGCAGCATGTATTATGCCACCCTAAGAGACCCCTCACTCAGCACAGACACACTGCTTACCAGCTTGTGTGTGCTAGTGAGAACAAAATGAGTAAGTCGACATGGCACTTCCCTCAGGGTGCCATGCCAGCCTCTCACTGCCTATGCAGTATAGGTAAGACACCCCTCTAGCAGGCCTTACAGCCCTAAGGCAGGGTGCACTATACCATAGGTGAGGGTACCAGTGCATGAGCACTGTGCCCCTACAGTGTCTAAGCAAAACTTTAGACATTGTAAGTGCAGGGTAGCCATAAGAGTATATGGTCTGGGAGTCTGTTTTACACGGACTCCACAGCACCATAATGGCTACACTGAAAACTGGGAAGTTTGGTATCAAACTTCTCAGCACAATAAATGCACACTGATGCCAGTGTACATTTTATTGTAAAATACACCACAGAGGGCACCTTAGAGGTGCCCCCTGAAACTTAACAGACTATCTGTGTAGGCTGACTGGTTCCAGCAGCCTGCCACACTAGAGACATGTTGTTGGCCCCATGGGGAGAGTGCCTTTGTCACTCTGAGGCCAGTAACAAAGCCTGCACTGGGTGGGGATGCTAACACCTCCCCCAGGCAGGAGCTGTAACACCTGGCGGTGAGCCTCAAAGGCTCACCCCTTTGTCACAGCCCCGCAGGACACTCCAGCTAGTGGAGTTGCCCGCCCCCTCCGGCCCCGGCCCCCCACTTTTGGCTTCAAGGCCGGAAAAAATAATGAGAATAACAAGGAGGAGTCACTGGCCAGTCAGGACAGCCCCTAAGGTGTCCTGAGCTGAGGTGACTCTAACTTTTAGAAATCCTCCATCTTGCAGATGGAGGATTCCCCCAATAGGATTAGGGATGTGACCCCCTCCCCTTGGGAGGAGGCACAAAGAGGGTGTACCCACCCTCAGGGCTAGTAGCCATTGGCTGCTAACCCCCCAGACCTAAACACGCCCTTAAATTTAGTATTTAAGGGGTTCCCTGAACCTAAAGATTTAGATTCCTGCAACTACAAGAAGGACTGCCGAGCTGACAAACCCCTGCAGAGGAAGAACAGAAGACACCAACTGCCTTGGCCCCAGACTTATCGGCCTGTCTCCTGCCTTCCAAAGAAACCTGCTCCAGCTACGCTTTCCAAGGGACCAGCGACCTCTGAATCCTCTGAGGACTGCCCTGCTTCGAAAAAGACAAGAAACTCCCGAGGACAGCGGCACTGCTCCAAAAGAACTGCAACTTTGTTACAAGGAGCAGATTTAAAGACCCCTGCAACTCCCCGCAAGAAGCGTGAGACTTGCAACACTGCACCCGGCGACCCCGACTCGACTGGTGGAGAACAACCAACTCAGGGAGGACCCTCCGGCGACTCTACGACTGTGAGTAACCAAAGTTGTCCCCCCTGAGCCCCCACAGCGACGCCTGCAGAGGGAATCCCCAGGCTCCCCCTGACCGCGACTGTCTGAACTCCATTTCCCGACGGCTGGAAAAGACCCTGCACCCGCAGCCCCTAAAGAAACGGAACTTCTGTGCAGGAGTGACCCCCAGGAGGCCCTCTCCCTTGCCCAGGTGGTGGCTACCCCGAGGAGCCCCCCCCTTGCCTGCCTGCATCGCTGAAGAGACCCCTTGGTCTCCCATTGAAACCTGAAGGAAACCCGACGCGTGTTTGCACACTGCACCCGGCCGCCCCCGCGCTGCTGAGGGTGTACTTTCTGTACTACTTTGTGTCCTCCCCGGTGCCCTACAAAACCCCCCTGGTCTGCCCTCCGAAGACGCGGGTACTTACCTGCTGGCAGACTGGAACCGGGGCACCCCCTTCTCTCCATTATAGCCTATGTGTTTTGGGCACCTCTTTGACCTTTGCACCTGACCGGCCCTGAGCTGCTGGTGCGATAACTTTGGGGTTGCTCTGAACCCCCAACGGTGGGCTACCTTGGACCAAAAACTCAAACCTGTAAGTGACTTACTTACCTGTGAAAACTAACAATAACTTACCTCCCCCAGGAACTGTGAAAATTGCACTAAGTGTCCACTTTTAAAACAGCTTATTATGTTTTATGCAAAAAGTATACATGCTAAAGTAATGATTCAAAGTTCCTAGAGTACTTACCTGCAATACCTTTCAAAAGAGCTATTACATGTAAAATTTGAACCTGTGGTTCTTAAAATAAACTAAGAAAAGATATGTTCGATGGCATCTGTCGCTGTAGATACGCATGTTTTGCATAGGTCGCCATCTGGTGTTGGGCCGGAGTGTTACAAGTTGTTTTTCTTCGAAGAAGTCTTTCGAGTCACGGGACCGAGTGACTCCTCCTTTTGTCTCCATTGCGCATGGGCGTCGACTCCATCTTCGATTGTTTTTTTTCCGCCATCGGGTTCGGACGTGTTCCTGTCGCTCCGAGTTTCGGAACAGAAAGATAGCTAATTTCGGAAGATTTTCGTCGGTATTGTTGCGTTCGGGGTCGGCGTAGTTAGATTCAACACCGCGTCTAAGATCGAAGAGCTCCGGTGCCCTTCGGGGTAATTTTTTCGATCCCCCGTCGGGGCCTGGTCGGCCCGACCGCGTGCAGAAGAACGCCAATGGAACGGACCCCGTTCCGTTTCTGTCCCAAATGCCACAATAAATACCCCTATACAGACCAACACTTGGTCTGCAACCTGTGCCTGTCACCTGAGCACAGTGAAGACACCTGCGAGGCCTGTCGTGCGTTCCGGTCCCGAAAAACTCTCCGAGACCGTCGAGCCAGAAGACTTCAGATGGCGTCCGCGCCGACAGCCCACCGGGATTTCGAGGAACAAGAAGAGGAGGGAACCTTTTCGATCCAAGAATCGGACTCCGAAGGATTCGACGATACTCAAACCGTGAGTAGGACGTCGAAAACCACTCAGAAGAAGATTTACAAGGCCCAGGGGACGCCACTGCCACCAGGCCATGGCTCGACCCATAAATTCGGTGACCGACCGTCGGCACCGAAAAAGGCCCAAACAGTGCCGAGATCGTCCGACTCCGGTCGAGACACCGGCACGCAGCCTTCTCGGGACCGAGAAAGTGCTGGAGACAAGCATCTGCACCGAGATACCGGTGTTGACACGGCTCGACGCCGAGACAGCGGCACCGAAGAAGATCGACGCCGAGAGGTTTCGGCCCCGAAAAAGAAAAAAGTCACCTCGGAGCCGAAAAAAGATGCAGACAGGGTTTTGGTGCCAAAACAAACTGCAACCGACCCAGTTTCAGGCTCTTATACAGAAGAGCACTCGCTAACCTCCCAAATGCAAAAGCATAGGTTTGAGGAAGAACTACACTCAACGGATGTAGACCCTACGCAAAAGCGTATTTTCATACAGCAGGGGACAGGAAAAATAAGCACCCTTCCCCCTATTAGAAGAAAGAGAAGATTGGAGTTCCAAACTGAACAAACACCACAAACAAAAGTGGTAAAAAAAGTTACCCCACCACCCTCTCCTCCACCTGTGATTAACGTCTCACCAGCACAAACTCCATCACATTCCCCAGCTCACACCACCATGAGCCAGGGTGACCAAGATCAAGACGCATGGGACTTATACGACGCCCCAGTGTCAGATAACAGTCCGGAGGCATACCCTACGAAGCCAATCCCCACCAGAGGACAGCACTGCGTATTCTCAAGTGGTGGCTAGAGCAGCACAATTTCACAATGTAAGCCTCCACTCGGAACAGGTCGAGGATGACTTTTTATTCAACACACTCTCCTCCACCCACAGCTCCTACCAAAGCCTGCCTATGCTCCCTGGTATGCTCCGGCACGCAAAAGAAATCTTTAAGGAGCCGGTCAAAAGTAGGGCAATCACACCAAGAGTGGAAAAAAAGTATAAGGCGCCTCCTACAGACCCGGCTTTCATCACTACACAGCTGCCACCAGACTCTGTTGTTGTAGGAGCAGCTAGGAAAAGGGCCAACTCCCACACATCTGGAGATGCACCACCCCCAGATAAAGAAAGCCGCAAGTTCGATGCAGCTGGTAAAAGAGTCGCAGCACAAGCTGCAAACCAGTGGCGCATCGCTAACTCCCAGGCACTACTTGCGCGCTATGACAGAGCCCATTGGGATGAGATGGAACATCTCATTGACCATCTGCCCAAGGACCTACAAAATAGGGCAAAACAAGTGGTTGAGGAGGGACAGACCATTTCCAACAACCAAATCCGCTCCTCCATGGACGCTGCAGATACAGCTGCACGGACAATTAATACATCTGTAACTATCAGAAGGCATGCATGGCTCCGAACGTCTGGATTTAAACCAGAGATTCAGCAAGCAGTTCTCAATATGCCTTTTAACGAAAAAGAACTGTTCGGTCCAGAAGTGGACACAGCGATTGAGAAACTCAAAAAAGACACGGACACTGCTAAAGCCATGGGCGCACTCTACTCCCCGCAGAGCAGAGGCAATTACAGCACATTCCGTAAAACACCCTTTAGAGGGGGGTTTCGGGGTCAGAGCACACAAGCCAGCACCTCACAGGCAACACCGTCCAGTTACCAGGAACAGTACAGAGGAGGTTTTCGGGGACAATATAGAGGAGGGCAATTTCCTAGGAATAGAGGAAAATTTCAAAGCCCCAAAACCCCTACTACTAAACAGTGACTCACATGTCACTCACCCCCTCCACACAACACCAGTGGGGGGAAGAATAAGTCATTATTACAAAGCATGGGAGGAAATCACTACAGACACTTGGGTTCTAGCAATTATCCAACATGGTTATTGCATAGAATTTCTACAATTCCCTCCAAACATACCACCAAAAGCACAAAATCTGACAAAACATCATTCCAATCTCCTGGAGATAGAAGTGCAGGCACTATTGCAAAAGAATGCAATCGAATTAGTGCCAAACACACAAATAAACACAGGAGTTTACTCACTGTACTTTCTGATACCAAAGAAGGACAAAACGCTGAGACCAATCCTAGACCTCAGAATAGTGAACACATTCATCAAATCAGACCACTTTCACATGGTCACACTACAAGAAGTATTACCATTGCTAAAACTACACGACTACATGTCAATTTTAGACCTCAAGGACGCGTATTTCCATATACCAATACACCCATCGCACAGGAAATACCTAAGGTTTGTATTCAAAGGAATACATTACCAATTCAAGGTACTGCCTTTCGGATTAACAACCGCACCAAGAGTCTTTACC
This sequence comes from Pleurodeles waltl, assembly GCF_031143425.1. Taxonomy (NCBI): domain Eukaryota; kingdom Metazoa; phylum Chordata; class Amphibia; order Caudata; family Salamandridae; genus Pleurodeles; species Pleurodeles waltl. Next base: position 1,044,764,298 of record NC_090449.1, read on the forward strand.
AAATGTCTAGCGGTAGTCGCTGCACACATCAGAAGGCAGCAAATACATGTGTTCCCATATCTAGACGACTGGCTAATCAAGGCCCATTCGTTAATAGAGTGCTCAAATCACACAAATCAGATCATACAAACCCTCTTCAAACTAGGGTTCACCGTCAACTTCACGAAATCCAACATTCTGCCGTGCAAGGTACAACAATACCTAGGAGCCATAATAGACACAACAAAAGGAGTAGCCACTCCAAGTCCCCAAAGAATTCAAAATTTCAACACCATCATACAACGGATGTATCCAACACAAAAGATACAAGCAAAGATGATATTACAACTCCTAGGCATGATGTCTTCATGCATAGCCATTGTCCCAAACGCAAGACTGCACATGAGGCCCTTACAACAGTGCCTAGCATCACAGTGGTCTCAAGCACAGGGTCATCTTCTAGATCTGGTGTTAATAGACCGCCAAACTTACCTCTCGCTTCTGTGGTGGAACAACATAAATTTAAACAAAGGGCGGCCTTTCCAAGACCCAGTGCCACAATACGTAATAACAGATGCTTCCATGACAGGGTGGGGAGCACACCTCGATCAACACAGCATACAAGGACAATGGAACGTACATCAAACAAAACTGCATATAAATCACCTAGAACTTCTAGCAGTTTTTCAAGCACTAAAAGCTTTCCAACCAATAATAGTTCACAAATACATTCTCGTCAAGACAGACATGACAACAATGTATTATCTAAACAAGCAAGGGGGGACACACTCCACGCAGTTAAGCCTGCTAGCACAAAAAAATTGGCGTTGGGCAATTCACAACCAAATTCGCCTAATAGCACAATTTATACCAGGGATCCAAAATCAACTCGCAGACAACCTCTCTCGATATCACCAACAGGTCCACGAATGGGAAATTCACCCCCAAATTCTGAACACCTATTTCAAACTCTGGGGAACACATCAAATAGACTTGTTTGCGACAAAGGAGAACACAAAATGCCAAAACTTTGCATCCAGATACCCACACAAACAGTCCCAAGGCAATGCCCTATGGATGAACTGGTCAGGGGTATTTGCTTACGCTTTTCCTCCTCTCCCTCTCCTTCCTTACCTGGTAAACAAACTCAGTCAAAACAAACTCAAACTCATATTAATAGCACCAACTTGGGCAAGGCAACCCTGGTACACAACGCTGCTAGACCTATCAGTAGTACCCTACATCAAATTGCCCAACAGGCCAGATCTGTTGACACAACACAACCAAAAGATCAGACACCCAGATCCAGCATCGCTGAATCTAGCAATCTGGCTCCTGAGATCCTAGAATTCGGGCACTTACAACTTACCCAAGAATGTATGGAAGTCATAAAGCAAGCCAGAAGGCCATCCACCAGGCACTGCTATGCAAGTAAATGGAAGAGGTTTGTTTGCTACTGCCATATTAATCAAATACAACCATTACACACAACTCCAGAACATGTAGTGGGTTACTTGCTTCACTTACAAAAATCTAACCTGGCTTTCTCTTCCATTAAAATACACCTTGCAGCAATATCTGCATACCTGCAGACTACCTATTCAACTTCCCTATATAAGATACCAGTCATTAAAGCATTCATGGAGGGCCTTAGGAGAATTATACCACCAAGAACACCACCTGTTCCTTCATGGAACCTAAATGTTGTCCTAACTAGACTTATGGGTCCACCTTTTGAACCCATGCACTCCTGCGAAATACAGTTCCTATCCTGGAAGGTTGCATTTCTCATCGCCATTACTTCCCTTAGAAGAGTAAGCGAGATTCAGGCGTTTACAATACAAGAACCTTTTATACAACCACACAAGAATAAGGTCGTCCTAAGGACTAATCCTAAATTTTTGCCAAAGGTTATTTCACCGTTCCATCTAAATCAAACAGTGGAACTTCCAGTGTTCTTTCCACAGCCAGATACCGTAGCTGAAAGGGCACTACATACATTAGATGTCAAAAGAGCATTAATGTATTACATTGACAGAACAAAGAACATCAGAAAGACTAAACAACTATTTATTGCATTTCAAAAACCTCATGCAGGAAACCCAATATCAAAACAAGGTATAGCCAGATGGATAGTTAAATGCATCCAAATCTGCTACCTTAAAGCTAAACGACAGCTGCCCATTACACCAAGGGCACACTCAACCAGAAAGAAAGGTGCTACCATGGCCTTTCTAGGAAACATCCCAATGCAAGAAATATGTAAGGCAGCCACATGGTCTACGCCTCACACATTCACCAAGCACTACTGTGTAGATGTGTTATCCGCACAACAAGCCACAGTAGGTCAAGCCCTATTAAGAACATTATTTCAAACTACTTCCACTCCTACAGGCTGAGCCACCGCTTTTGGGGAGATAACTGCTTACTAGTCTATGCAAAACATGCGTATCTACAGCGACAGATGCCATCGAACTGAAAATGTCAGTTACCCAGTGTACATCTGTTCGTGGCGTCAGTCGCTGTAGATTCGCATGTGCCCACCCGCCTCCCCGGGAGCCTGTAGCAGTTTGGAAGTTACCTTCAACTATTTGTATATGTATCATCTCAACCTTAAATAGGTACATACTTAGTCACTCCATTGCATGGGCACTATTACTACAATTCAACTCCTACCTCACCCTCTGCGGGGAAAAACAATCGAAGATGGAGTCGACGCCCATGCGCAATGGAGACAAAAGGAGGAGTCACTCGGTCCCGTGACTCGAAAGACTTCTTCGAAGAAAAACAACTTGTAACACTCCGGCCCAACACCAGATGGCGACCTATGCAAAACATGCGAATCTACAGCGACTGACGCCACGAACAGATGTACACTGGGTAAGTGACATTTTCATTTTCTATAACAAAACCTATTGGCTGGATTTGTCTCTGAGTGTGTGTACCTCATTTATTGTCTATGTGTATGTACAACAAATGCTTAACACTACTCCTTGGATAAGCCTACTGCTCGACCACACTACCACAAAATAGAGCATTAGTATTATCGCTTTTTACCACTATTTTACCTCTAAGGGGAACCCTTGGACTCTGTGCATGCTATTCCTTACTTTGAAATAGCACATACAGAGCCAACTTCCTACATTGGTGGATCAGCGGTGGGGTACAAGACTTTGCATTTGCTGGACTACTCAGCCAATACCTGATCACACAACAAATTCCAAAATTGTCATTAGAAATTGATTTTTGCAATTTGAAAAGTATTCTAAATTCTTAAAAGTCCTGCTAGGGCCTTGTGTTAGTCCCTGTTTGCATTTCTTTTAGAGTTTAAAAGTTTGTAAAAGTTTGAATTAGATTCTAGAACTAGTTTTAGATTCTTAAAAGCATTCCAACTTTTAGAAGAATAATGTCTAGTACAGAGATGAATGTGGTGGAACTCGACACCACACCTTACCTCCATCTCCAGATGAAAGAGCTAAGGTCACTCTGTAACATAAGAAAAATAACAATCGGCTCCAGACCTACCAAAGTACAGCTCCAGGAGCTGTTGGCAGAGTATGATAGAGCCAACCCCTCTGTGGATAACACAGAGGAGGATGATAGTGAACTGGAGGAAGAATCCCCTCCACCAGTCCTATCTAGGGAGAACAGGGCTTCTCAAGCCCTGACTCCAAAAATAATAGTCAGAGATGTTGGCTCCCTCACAGGAGGGTCCAGCCTCTCTGAAATCACTGAGGATAACCCCAGTGAAGAGGACATCCAGTTAGCCAGGATGGCCAAAAGATTGGCTTTGGAAAAACAGATCCTAGCCATAGAAAGGGAAAGACAAGAGATGGGCCTAGGACCCATCAATGGTGGCAGCAACATAACTAGGGTCAGAGATTCTCCTGACATGTTGAAAATCCCCAAAGGGATTGTAACTAAATATGAAGATGGTGATGACATCACCAAATGGTTCACAGCTTTTGAGAGGGCTTGTGAAACCAGAAAAGTGAACAAATCTCACTGGGGTGCTCTCCTTTGGGAAATGTTCACAGGAAAGTGTAGGGATAGACTCCTCACACTCTCTAAAAAAGATGCAGAATCTTATGACCTCATGAAGGGTACCCTGATTGAGGGCTTTGGATTCTCCACTGAGGAGTATAGGATTAGATTCAGGGGGGCTCAAAAATCCTCGAGCCAGACCTGGGTTGACTTTGTAGACTACTCAGTAAAAACACTAGATGGTTGGATTCAAGGAAATGGTGTAAATGATTATGATGGGCTGTACAATTTATTTGTGAAAGAACACCTATTAAGTAATTGTTTCAATGATAAACTGCATCAGCATCTGGTGGACCTAGGACCAATTTCTCCCCAAGAATTGGGAAAGAAGGCGGACCATTGGGTCAAGACTAGTGTAAAGAAATGGCTCCCTGTTGCAGTTACCCCCCACTTTTTGCCTGATACTGATGCTGACTTGACTGAGAAGAGTGCTGGGACCCTGCTAACCAGGCCCCAGCACCAGTGTTCCTTCACCTAAAATGTACCATTGTATCCACAATTGGCACACCCTGGCATTCAGATAAGTCCCTTGTAACTGGTACTTCTAGTACCAAGGGCCCTGATGCCAAGGAAGGTCTCTAAGGGCTGCAGCATGTCTTATGCCACCCTAGAGACCCCTCACTCAGCACAGACACACTGCTTTCAAGCCTGTGTGTGCTAGTGAGAACAAAATGAGTAAGTCGACATGGCACTCCCCTCAGGGTGCCATGCCAGCCTCTCACTGCCTATGCAGTATAGGTAAGACACCCCTCTAGCAGGCCTTACAGCCCTAAGGCAGGGTGCACTATACCATAGGTGAGGGTACCAGTGCATGAGCACTGTGCCCCTACAGTGTCTAAACAAAACCTTAGACATTGTAAGTGCAGGGTAGCCATAAGAGTATATGGTCTGGGAGTCTGTTTTACACGAACTCCATAGCACCATAATGGCTACACTGAAAACTGGGAAGTTTGGTATCAAACTTCTCAGCACAATAAATGCACACTGATGCCAGTGTACATTTTATTGCAAAACACACCCCAGAGGGCACCTTAGAGGTGCCCCCTGAAACTTAACCGACTGTCTGTGTAGGCTGACTAGTTCCAGCAGCCTGCCACACCAGAGACATGTTGCTGGCCCCATGGGGAGAGTGCCTTTGTCACTCTGAGGCCAGTAACAAAGCCTGCACTGGGTGGAGATGCTAACACCTCCCCCAGGCAGGAGCTGTAACACCTGGCGGTGAGCCTCAAAGGCTCACCCCTTTGTCACAGCCCAGCAGGGCACTGCAGCTTAGTGGAGTTGCCCGCCCCCTCCGGCCACGGCCCCCACTTTTGGCGGCAAGGCTGGAGGGAACAAAGAAAGCAACAAGGAGGAGTCACTGGCCAGTCAGGACAGCCCCTAAGGTGTCCTGAGCTGAAGTGACTCCAACTTTTAGAAATCCTCCATCTTGCAGATGGAGGATTCCCCCAATAGGGTTAGGACTGTGACCCCCTCCCCTTGGGAGGAGGCACAAAGAGGGTGTACCCACCCTCAGGGCTAGTAGCCATTGGCTACTAACCCCCCAGACCTAAACACGCCCTTAAATTTAGTATTTAAGGGCTACCCTGAACCCTAGAAAATTAGATTCCTGCAACTACAAGAAGAAGGACTGCCTAGCTGAAAACCCCTGCAGAGGAAGACCAGAAGACGACAACTGCCTTGGCTCCAGAAACTCACCGGCCTGTCTCCTGCCTTCCAAAGATCCTGCTCCAGCGACGCCTTCCAAAGGGACCAGCGACCTCGACATCCTCTGAGGACTGCCCCGGCTTCGAAAAGACAAACTCCCGAGGACAGCGGACCTGCTCCAAGAAAAGCTGCAACTTTGTTTCCAGCAGCTTTAAAGAACCCTGCAAGCTCCCCGCAAGAAGCGTGAGACTTGCAACACTGCACCCGGCGACCCCGACTCGGCTGGTGGCGATCCAACACCTCAGGAGGGACCCCAGGACTACTCTAAGACTGTGAGTACCAAAACCTGTCCCCCCTGAGCCCCCACAGCGCCGCCTGCAGAGGGAATCCCGAGGCTTCCCCTGACCGCGACTCTTTGAATCCTAAGTCCCGACACCTGGGAGAGACCCTGCACCCGCAGCCCCCAGGACCTGAAGGACCGGACTTTCACTGGAGGAGTGACCCCCAGGAGTCCCTCTCCCTTGACCAAGTGGAGGTTTCCCCGAGGAACCCCCCCCTTGCCTGCCTGCAGCGCTAAAGAGATCCCTAGATCTCCCATTGACTTCCATTACAAACCCGACGCTTGTTTCTACACTGCACCCGGCCGCCCCCGCGCTGCTGAGGGTGAAATTTCTGTGTGGGCTTGTGTCCCCCCCGGTGCCCTACAAAACCCCCCTGGTCTGCCCTCCGAAGACGCGGGTACTTACCTGCAAGCAGACCGGAACCGGGGCACCCCCTTCTCTCCATTCTAGCCTATGTGTTTTGGGCGCCACTTTGAACTCTGCACCTGACCGGCCCTGAGCTGCTGGTGTGGTAACTTTGGGGTTGCTCTGAACCCCCAACGGTGGGCTACCTTGGACCAAGAACTAAGCCCTGTAAGTGTCTTACTTACCTGGTTAACCTAACAAATACTTACCTCCCCTAGGAACTGTGAAAATTGCACTAAGTGTCCATTTTTAAAACAGCTATTTGTGAATAACTTGAAAAGTGTACATGCAATTTTGATGATTTGAAGTTCCTAAAGTACTTACCTGCAATACCTTTCGAATGAGATATTACATGTAGAATTTGAACCTGTGGTTCTTAAAATAAACTAAGAAAAGATATTTTTCTATACAAAAACCTATTGGCTGGATTTGTCTCTGAGTGTGTGTACCTCATTTATTGTCTATGTGTATGTACAACAAATGCTTAACACTACTCCTTGGATAAGCCTACTGCTCGACCACACTACCACAAAATAGAGCATTAGTATTATCTCTTTTTACCACTATTTTACCTCTAAGGGGAACCCTTGGACTCTGTGCATGCTATTCCTTACTTTGAAATAGCACATACAGAGCCAACTTCCTACAACTAGGGTGTCCAAAACTTCCACAGGGGGTAACCAAAAGAAAGGGGTCACAAAACCTCCCCAGGGGAAAGGTGGTGTGTAGGAAGTTGGCTCTGTATGTGCTATTTCAAAGTAAGGAATAGCATGCACAGAGTCCAAGGGTTCCCCTTAGAGGTAAAATAGTGGTAAAAAGAGATAATACTAATGCTCTAATTTGTGGTAGTGTGGTCGAGCAGTAGGCTTATCCAAGGAGTAGTGTTAAGCATTTGTTGTACATACACATAGACAATAAATGAGGTACACACACTCAGAGACAAATCCAGCCAATAGGTTTTGTTATAGAAAAATCTTTTCTTAGTTTATTTTAAGAACCACAGGTTCACATTTAACATGTAATATCTTGTTTGAAAGGTATTGCAGGTAAGTACATTAGGAACTTTGAATCATTTCAATTGCATGTATACTTTTCAAGTTATTCACAAATAGCTATTTTAAAAGTGGACACAGTGCAATTTTCACAGTTCCTGGGGGAGGTACGTTTTTGTTAGTTTTACCAGGTAAGTACGACACTTACAGGGTTCAGTTCTTGGCCCAAGGTAGCCCACCGTTGGGGGTTCAGAGCAACCCCAAAGTTACCACACCAGCAGCTCAGGGCCGGTCAGGTGCAGAGTTCAAAGTGGTGCCCAAAACGCATAGGCTTCAATGGAGAGAAGGGGGTGCCCCGGTTCCAGTCTGCCAGCAGGTAAGTACCCGCGTCTTCGGAGGGCAGACCAGGGGGGTTTTGTAGGGCACCGGGGGGGACACAAGCCCACACAGAAATTTCACCCTCAGCGGCGCGGGGGCGGCCGGGTGCAGTGTTAGAACAAGCGTCGGGTTCGCAATGGAAGTCAATGAGAGATCAAGGGATCTCTTCAGCGCTGCAGGCAGGCAAGGGGGGGCTTCCTCGGGGAAACCTCCACTTGGGCAAGGGAGAGGGACTCCTGGGGGTCACTTCTGCAGTGAAAGTCCGGTCCTTCAGGTCCTGGGGGCTGCGGGTGCAGGGTCTTTTCCAGGCGTCGGGACTTAGGTTTCAGAGAGTCGCGGTCAGGGGAAGCCTCGGGATTCCCTCTGCAGGCGGCGCTGTGGGGGCTCAGGGGGGACAGGTTTTGGTACTCACAGTCGTAGAGTAGTCCGGGGGTCCTCCCTGAGGTGTTGGTTCTCCACCAGCCGAGTCGGGGTCGCCGGGTGCAGTGTTGCAAGTCTCACGCTTCTTGCGGGGAGATTGCAGGGGTCTTTAAATCTGCTCCTTTGGATAAAGTTGCAGTCTTTTTGGAGCAGGTCCGCTGTCCTCGGGAGTTTCTTGTCGTCGAAGCAGGGCAGTCCTCAGAGGATTCAGAGGTCGCTGGTCCCTTTGGAAGGCGTCGCTGGAGCAGAGTTCTTTTGAAGGCAGGAGACAGGCCGGTGAGTTTCTGGAGCCAAGGCAGTTGTTGTCTTCTGGTCTTCCTCAGCAGGGGTTTTCAGCTAGGCAGTCCTTCTTCTTGTTGTTGCAGGAATCTAGTTTCTAGGTTCAGGGAGAGCCCTTAAATACTAAATTTAAGGGCGTGTTTAGGTCTGGGGGGTTAGTAGCCAATGGCTACTAGCCCTGAGGGTGAGTACACCCTCTTTGTGCCTCCTCCCAAGGGGAGGGGGTCACATCCCTAATCCTATTGGGGGAATCCTCCATCTGCAAGATGGAGGATTTCTAAAAGTTAGAGTCACCTCAGCTCAGGACACCTTAGGGGCTGTCCTGACTGGCCAGTGACTCCTCCTTTTTATTCTCATTATTTTCTCCGGCCTTGCCGCCAAAAGTGGGGGCCGGGGCCGGAGGGGGCGGGCAACTCCACTAGCTGGAGTGTCCTGCGGTGCTGTGACAAAGGGGTGAGCCTTTGAGGCTCACCGCCAGGTGTTACAGCTCCTGCCTGGGGGAGGTGTTAGCATCTCCACCCAGTGCAGGCTTTGTTACTGGTCTCAGTGTGACAAAGGCACTCTCCCCATGGGGCCAGCAACATGTCTCTAGTGTGGCAGGCTGCTGGAACCAGTCAGCCTACACAGATAGTCGGTTAAGTTTCAGGGGGCACCTCTAAGGTGCCCTCTGTGGTGTATTTTACAATAAAATGTACACTGGCATCAGTGTGCATTTATTGTGCTGAGAAGTTTGATACCAAACTTCCCAGTTTTCAGTGTAGCCATTATGGTGCTGTGGAGTTCGTGTAAAACAGACTCCCAGACCATATACTCTTATGGCTACCCTGCACTTACAATGTCTAAGGTTTTGCTTAGACACTGTAGGGGCACAGTGCTCATGCACTGGTACCCTCACCTATGGTATAGTGCACCCTGCCTTAGGGCTGTAAGGCCTGCTAAAGGGGTGTCTTACCTATACTGCATAGGCAGTGAGAGGCTGGCATGGCACCCTGAGGGGAGTGCCATGTCGACTTACTCATTTTGTTCTCACTAGCACACACAAGCTGGTAAGCAGTGTGTCTGTGCTGGGTGAGGGGTCTCTAGGGTGGCATAATACATGCTGCAGCCCTTAGAGACCTTCCCTGGCATCAGGGCCCTTAGTACCAGAGGTACCCGTTACAAGGGACTTATCTGGGTGCCAGGGTGTGCCAATTGTGGAATCAAAAGTACAGGTTAGGGAAAGAACACTGGTGCTGGGGCCTGGTTAGCAGGCCTCAGCACACTTTCAATTCAAAACATAGCATCAGCAAAGGCAAAAAGTCAGGGGGTAACCATGCCAAGGAGGGCTGCGGGTGCAGGGTCTTTTCCAGGCGTCGGGACTTAGGTTTCAGAGAGTCGCGGTCAGGGGAAGCCTCGGGATTCCCTCTGCAGGCGGCGCTGTGGGGGCTCAGGGGGGACAGATTTTGGTACTCACAGTCGTAGAGTAGTCCGAGGGTCCTCCCTGAGGTGTTGGTTCTCCACCAGCCGAGTCGGGGTCGCCGGGTGCAGTGTTGCAAGTCTCACGCTTCTTGCGGGGAGTTGCAGGGTTCTTTAAAGCTGCTTCTTGAAACAAAGTTGCAGTCTTTTTGGAGCAGGTCCGCTGTCCTCGGGAGTTTCTTGTCGTCGTCGAAGCAGGGCAGTCCTCAGAGGATTCAGAGGTCGCTGGTCCCTTTGGAAGGCGTCGCTGGAGCAGAGTTCTTTGGAAGGCAGGAGACAGGCCGGTGAGTTTCTGGAGCCAAGGCAGTTGTCGTCTTCTGGTCTTCCTCTGCAGGGGTTTTCAGCTAGGCAGTCCTTCTTCTTGTTGTTGCAGGAATCTAAATTCTTAGGTTCAGGGGAGCCCTTAAATACTAAATTTAAGGGCGTGTTTAGGTCTGGGGGGTTAGTAGCCAATGGCTACTAGCCCTGAGGGTGGGTACACCCTCTTTGTGCCTCCTCCCAAGGGGAGGGGGTCACATTCCTATCCCTATTGGGGGAATCCTTCTTCTACAAGATGGAGGATTTCTAAAAGTCAGAGTCACCTCAGCTCAGGACACCTTAGGGGCTGTCCTGACTGGCCAGTGACTCCTCCTTGTTTTTCTCATTATCTCTCCTGGACTTGCCGCCAAAAGTGGGGGCTGGGTCCAGGAGGCGGGCATCTCCACTAGCTAGAGTGCCCTGGGGCATTGTAACACGAAGCTTGAGCCTTTGAAGCTCACTGCTAGGTGTTACAGTTCCTGCAGGGGGAGGTGTGAAGCACCTCCACCCAGAGCAGGCTTTGTTTCTGTCCTCAGAGAGCACAAAGGCTCTCACCGCATGAGGTCAGACACTCGTCTCTCAGCAGCAGGCTGGCACAGACCAGTCAGTCCTGCACTGAACAATTGGGTAAAATACAGGGGGTATCTCTAAGATGCCCTCTGTGTGCATTTTTTAATAAATCCAACACTGGCATCAGTATGGGTTTATTATTCTGAGAAGTTTGATACTAAACTTCCCAGTATTCAGTGTAGCCATTATGGAGCTGTGGAGTTCGTTTTTGGCAGACTCCCAGCCCATATACTCTTATGGCTACCCTGTACTTACAATGTCTAAGGTTTTGCTTAGACACTGTAGGGGCATAGTGCTCATGCACATATGCCCTCACCTGTGGTATAGTGCACCCTGCCTTAGGGCTGTAAGGCCTACTAGAGGGGTGACTTACCTATGCCACAGGCAGTGGGAAGTTGGCATGGCACCCTGAGGGGAGTGCCATGTCGACTTAGTCATTTTCTCCCATCAGCACACAAGCTGGCAAGCAGTGTGTCTGTGCTGAGTGAGGGGTCCCTAGGGTGGCATAAGACATGCTGCAGCCCTTAGAGACCTTCCCTGGCATCAGGGCCCTTGGTACCAGGGGTACCAGTTACAAGGGACTTACCTAGGTGCCAGGGTTGTGCCAATTGTGGAAACAATGGTACATTTTAGGTGAAAGAACACTGGTGCTGGGGCCTGGTTAGCAGGGTCCCAGCACACTTCTCAGTCAAGTCAGCATCAGTATCAGGCAAAAAGTGGGGGGTAACTGCAACAGGGAGCCATTTCTTTACACATAGTCCACTATGTCTTGTTTAGGCTCATGAAGAGGTCTCTCCCAGCCTTCTTTAACAAGAGCAAGTGGTCCCCTTACAGGGTGGCCAAACAGAAGTTCAAAGGGTGAGAATCCTACTCCCTCCTGAGGCACCTCTCTGTAAGCGAAAAGCAGACATGGCAGGAGGACATCCCATCTCCTTTTGAGTTTTTCTGGGAGCCCCATGATCATGCCCTTTAATGTCTTGTTGAATCTCTCAACAAGGCCATTAGTTTGTGGTTGATATGGTGTAGTGAATTTGTAAGTCACTCCACACTCATTCCACATGTGTTTTAGGTATGCTGACATGAAGTTGGTACCTCTGTCAGACACCACCTCCTTAGGGAAACCCACTCTGGTAAAGATACCAATGAGGGCCTTGGCTACTGCAGGGGCAGTAGTCGACCTAAGGGGAATAGCTTCAGGATACTTAGTAGCATGATCCACTACTACTAGGATGTACATATTTCCTGAGGCGGTGGGAGGTTCTAGTGGACCAACTATGTCCACACCCACTCTTTCAAAGGGGACCCCCACCAATGGAAGTGGAATGAGGGGGGCCTTTGGGTGCCCACCTGTCTTACCACTGGATTGACAGGTGGGGCAGGAGAGGCAAAACTCCTTAACCTTCTGGGACATATTGGGCCAGTAGAAGTGGTTGACTAACCTCTCCCACGTCTTGGTTTGTCCCAAATGCCCAGCAAGGGGAATATCATGGGCTAAGGTCAGAATAAACTCTCTGAAACCCTGAGGCACTACCACTCTCCTAGTGGCACCAGGTTTGGGATCTCTTGCCTCAGTGTACAGGAGTCCATCTTCCCAATAGACCCTATGTGTTCCATTTTTCTTGCCTTTGGACTCTTCAGCAGCTTGCTGCCTAAGGCCTTCAAGAGAGGGACAGGTTTCTTGTCCCTTACACAACTCTTCCCTTGAGGGTCCCCCTGGGCCCAAGAGCTCAACCTGATAAGGTTCCAGCTCCATAGGCTCAGTTCCCTCAGAGGGCAGAACTTCTTCCTGAGAAGAGAGGTTCTCTTTTTGGTGGTGTGTTGCAGCTGGTTTCCCAGCTGACTTTCCTTTTCTCTTGGTAGGCTGGGCCATTTTTCCAGACTCCAGCTCTACTTTTCACCCTGTGCCTTGCACTGTGCCCTAGTCTTGACACACACCAGTTCAGGGATACCCAGCATGGCTGCATGGGTTTTCAGTTCTACCTCAGCCCATGCTGAGGACTCCAGGTCATTTCCAAGCAAACAGTCTACTGGGATATTTGAGGAGACCACCACCTGTTTCAGGCCATTGACCCCTCCCCATTCTAAAGTTACCATTGCCATGGGATGTACTTTAGTTTGATTGTCAGCATTGGTGACTGGATAGGTTTGTCCAGTCAGGTATTGGCCAGGGGAAACCAGTTTCTCTGTCACCATGGTGACACTGGCACCTGTATCCCAGAGGCCCTCTACACTTGTCCCATTAATTAAGAGCTGCTGCCTGTATTTTTGCATGTTAGGGGGCCAGGCAGCCAGTGTGGCTAAATCCACCCCACCCTCAGAGACTAATGTAGCTTCAGTGTGACACCTGATTTGCTCTGGGCACACTGTTGATCCCACTTGGAGACTGGCCATTCCAGTTTTAGCTGGATGGGAGTTAGAAGTGGCATCTTTCTTGGGACAGGCCTTGTCTCCAGTTTGGTGTCCAGACTGACTACAGTTTCGACACCAGGCCTTTTTGGGATCAAAGTTTTTACCCTTGTACCCAGGATTGTTTTGTGAAGAGGCTCTGGGCCCACCCTCCTGTGCAGGTGTTTGGGGGCCTGTAGAAGACTCTTTACTTTGTGACCCCTTTCTTTTGGTCACCCCCTGTGGAAGTTTTGGACACCCTAGTCTTGACCCAATGGTCCGCCTTCTTTCCCAATTCTTGGGGAGAAATTGGTCCTAGGTCCACCAGATGCTGATGCAGTTTATCATTGAAACAATTACTTAATAGGTGTTCTTTCACAAATAAATTGTACAGCCCATCATAATCATTTACACCATTTCCTTGAATCCAACCATCTAGTGTTTTTACTGAGTAGTCTACAAAGTCAACCCAGGTCTGGCTCGAGGATTTTTGAGCCCCCCTGAATCTAATCCTATACTCCTCTGGAGAATCCAAAGCCCTCAATCAGGGTACCCTTCATGAGGTCATAAGATTCTGCATCTTTTTTAGAGAGTGTGAGGAGTCTATCCCTACACTTTCCTGTGAACATTTCCCAAAGGAGAGCACCCCAGTGAGATTTGTTCACTTTTCTGGTTTCACAAGCCCTTTCAAAAGCTGTGAACCATTTGGTGATGTCATCACCATCTTCAAATTTAGTTACAATCCCTTTGGGGATTTTCAACATGTCAGGAGAATCTCTGACCCTAGTTATGTTGCTGCCACCATTGATGGGTCCTAGGCCCATCTCTTGTCTTTCCCTTTCTATGGCTAGGATCTGTTTTTCCAAAGCCAATCTTTTGGCCATCCTGGCTAACTGGATGTCCTCTTCACTGGAGTTATCCTCAGTGATTTCAGAGAGGCTGGACCCTCCTGTGAGGGAGCCAGCATCTCTGACTATTATTTTTGGAGTAAGGGCTTGAGAGGCCCTGTTCTCCCTAGATAGGACTGGTGGTGGGGAATCAACCTCCAAGTCACTATCATCCTCCGCTGTGTTATCCACAGAGGGGTTGGCTCTATCATACTCTGCCAACAGCTCCTGGAGCTGTGCTTTGGTAGGTCTGGAGCCCATTGTTATTTTTCTTATGTTACAGAGTGACCTTAGCTCTCTCATCTGGAGATGGAGGTAAGGTGTGGTGTCGAGTTCCACCACATTCACATCTGTATTAGACATTATGCTTCTAAAAGTTGGAATACTTTTTAAGAAACTAAAACTAGTTCTAGAATCTAATTCAAACTTTTACCAAACTTTTAAACTCTAAAAGAAATGCTAAACAGGATCTAACACAAGGCCCTAGCAGGTCTTTTAAGAATTTAGAAAACTTTTCAAATTGCAAAAATCAATTTCTAATGACAATTTTGGAATTTGTCGTGTGATCAGGTATTGGCTGAGTAGTCCAGCAAATGCAAAGTCTTGTACCCCACCGCTGATCCACCAATGTAGGAAGTTGGCTCTGTATGTGCTATTTCAAAGTAAGGAATAGCATGCACAGAGTCCAAGGGTTCCCCTTAGAGGTAAAATAGTGGTAAAAAGAGATAACACTAATGCTCTAATTTGTGGTAGTGTGGTCGAGCAGTAGGCTTATCCAAGGAGTAGTGTTAAGCATTTGTTGTACATACACATAGACAATAAATGAGGTACACACACTCAGAGACAAATCCAGCCAATAGGTTTTGTTATAGAAAAATATCTTTTCTTAGTTTATTTTAAGAACCACAGGTTCAAATTTAACATGTAATATCTTGTTTGAAAGGTATTGCAGGTAAGTACATTAGGAACATTGAATCATTTCAATTGCATGTATACTTTTCAAGTTATTCACAAATAGCTATTTTAAAAGTGGACACAGTGCAATTTTCACAGTTCCTGGGGGAGGTAAGTTTTTGTTAGTTTTACCAGGTAAGTACGACACTTACAGGGTTCAGTTCTTGGCCCAAGGTAGCCCACCGTTGGGGGTTCAGAGCAACCCCAAAGTTACCACACCAGCAGCTCAGGGCCGGTCAGGTGCAGAGTTCAAAGTGGTGCCCAAAACGCATAGGCTTCAATGGAGAGAAGGGGGTGCCCCGGTTCCAGTCTGCCAGCAGGTAAGTACCCGCGTCTTCGGAGGGCAGACCAGGGGGGTTTTGTAGGGCACCGGGGGGGACACAAGCCCACACAGAAATTTCACCCTCAGCGGCGCGGGGGCGGCCGGGTGCAGTGTTAGAACAAGCGTCGGGTTCGCAATGGAAGTCAATGAGAGATCAAGGGATCTCTTCAGCGCTGCAGGCAGGCAAGGGGGGGCTTCCTCGGGGAAACCTCCACTTGGGCAAGGGAGAGGGACTCCTGGGGGTCACTTCTCCAGTGAAAGTCCGGTCCTTCAGGTCCTGGGGGCTGCGGGTGCAGGGTCTTTTCCAGGCGTCGGCACTTAGGTTTCAGAGAGTCGCGGTCAGGGGAAGCCTCGGGATTCCCTCTGCAGGCGGCGCTGTGGGGGCTCAGGGGGGACAGGTTTTGGTACTCACAGTCGTAGAGTAGTCCGGGGGTCCTCCCTGAGGTGTTGGTTCTCCACCAGCCGAGTCGGGGTCGCCGGGTGCAGTGTTGCAAGTCTCACGCTTCTTGCGGGGAGATTGCAGGGGTCTTTAAATCTGCTCCTTTGGATAAAGTTGCAGTCTTTTTGGAGCAGGTCCGCTGTCCTCAGGAGTTTCTTGTCGTCGTCGAAGCAGGGCAGTCTTCAGAGGTCGCTGGTCCCTTTGGAAGGCGTCGCTGGAGCAGAGTTCTTTGGAAGGCAGGAGACAGGCCGGTGAGTTTCTGGAGCCAAGGCAGTTGTTGTCTTCTGGTCTTCGTCTGCAGCGGTTTTCAGCTAGGCAGTCCTTCTTCTTGTTGTTGCACGAATCTAGTTTCTAGGTTCAGGGAGAGCCCTTAAATACTAAATTTAAGGGCGTGTTTAGGTCTGGGGGGTTAGTAGCCAATGGCTACTAGCCCTGAGGGTGAGTACACCCTCTTTGTGCCTCCTCCCAAGGGGAGGGGGTCACATCCCTAATCCTATTGGGGGAATCCTCCATCTGCAAGATGGAGGATTTCTAAAAGTTAGTCACCTCAGCTCAGGACACCTTAGGGGCTGTCCTGACTGGCCAGTGACTCCTCCTTGTTATTCTCATTATTTTCTCCGGCCTTGCCGCCAAAAGTGGGGGCCGGGGCCAGAGGGGGCGGGCAACTCCACTAGCTGGAGTGTCCTGCGGTGCTGTGACAAAGGGGTGAGCCTTTGAGGCTCACCGCCAGGTGTTATAGCTCCTGCCTGGGGGAGGTGTTAGCATCTCCACCCAGTGCAGGCTTTGTTACTGGCCTCAGAGTGACAAAGGCACTCTCCCCATGGGGCCAGCAACATGTCTCTAGTGTGGCAGGCTGCTGGAACCAGTCAGCCTACACAGATAGTCGGTTAAGTTTCAGGGGGCACCTCTAAGGTGCCCTCTGTGGTGTATTTTACAATAAAATGTACACTGGCATCAGTGTGCATTTATTGTGCTGAGAAGTTTGATACCAAACTTCCCAGTTTTCAGTGTAGCCATTATGGTGCTGTGGAGTTCGTGTAAAAAAGACTCCCAGACCATATACTCTTATGGCTACCCTGCACTTACAATGTCTAAGGTTTTGCTTAGACACTGTAGGGGCACAGTGCTCATGCACTGGTACCCTCACCTATGGTATAGTGCACCCTGCCTTAGGGCTGTAAGGCCTGCTAGAGGGGTGTCTTACCTATACTGCATAGGCAGTGAGAGGCTGGCATGGCACCCTGAGGGGAGTGCCATGTCGACTTACTCATTTTGTTCTCACTAGCACACACAAGCTGGTAAGCAGTGTGTCTGTGCTGGGTGAGGGGTCTCTAGGGTGGCATAATACATGCTGCAGCCCTTAGAGACCTTCCCTGGCATCAGGGCCCTTAGTACCAGAGGTACCAGTTACAAGGGACTTATCTGGGTGCCAGGGTGTGCCAATTGTGGAATCAAAAGTACAGGTTAGGGAAAGAACACTGGTGCTGGGGCCTGGTTAGCAGGCCTCAGCACACTTTCAATTCAAAACATAGCATCAGCAAAGGCAAAAAGTCAGGGGGTAACCATGCCAAGTAGGCATTTCCTTACATGGTGAGACAGCCAAAAACAAAGATAGTAAAGAGTCTTCTACAGGCCCCCAAAAACCTGCACAGGAGGGTGGGCCCAGAGCCTCTTCACAAAACAATTCTGGGTACAAGGGTAAAAACTTTGATCCCAAAAAGGCCTGGTGTCGTAACTGTAGTCAGTCTGGACACCAAACTGGAGACAAGGCCTGTCCCAAGAAAGATACCACTCCAAACTCCCATCCAGCTAAAACTGGAATGGCCAGTCTCCAAGTGGGATCAACAGTGTGCCCAGAGCAAATCAGGTGTCACACTGAAGCTACATTAGTCTCTGAGGGTGGGGTGGATTTAGCCACACTGGCTGCCTGGCCCCCTAACATGCAAAAATACAGGCAGCAGCTCTTAATTAATGGGACAAGTGTAGAGGGCCTGAGGGATACAGGTGCCAGTGTCACCATGGTGACAGAGAAACTGGTTTCCCCTGGCCAATACCTGGCTGGACAAACTTACCCAGTCACCAACGCTGACAATCAGACTAAAGTACATCCCATGGCTATGGTAACTTTAGAGTGGGGAGGGGTCAGAGGCCTGAAACAGGTGGTGGTCTCATCAAATATCCCAGTAGACTGTTTGCTTGGAAATGACCTGGAGTCCTCAGCATGGGCTGAGGTAGAACTGAAAACCCATGCAGCCATGCTGGGTATCCCTGAACTGGTGTGTGTCAAGACTAGGGCACAGTGCAAGGCACAGGGTGAAAAAGTAGAGCTGGAGTCTGGAAAAATGGCCCAGCCTACCAAGAGAAAAGGAAAGTCAGCTGGGAAACCAGCTGCAACAACACCAAAAAGAGAATCTCTCTTCTCAGGAAGAAGTTCTGCCCTCTGAGGGAACTGAGCCTATGGAGCTGGAACCTTATCAGGTTGAGCTCCTGGGCCCAGGGGGACCCTCAAGGGAAGAGTTGTGTAAGGGACGAGAAACCTGTCCCTCTCTTGAAGGCCTTAGGCAGCAAGCTGCTGAAGAGTCCAAAGGCAAGAAAAATGGAACACATAGGGTCTATTGGGAAGATGGACTCCTGTACACTGAGGCAAGAGATCCCAAACCTGGTGCCACTAGGAGAGTGGTAGTGCCTCAGGGTTTCAGAGAGTTTATTCTGACCTTAGCCCATGATATTCCCCTTGCTGGGCATTTGGGACAAACCAAGACGTGGGAGAGGTTAGTCAACCACTTCTACTGGCCCAATATGTCCCAGAAGGTTAAGGAGTTTTGCCTCTCCTGCCCCACCTGTCAATCCAGTGGTAAGACAGGTGGGCATCCAAAGGCCCCCCTCATTCCACTTCCAGTGGTGGGGGTCCCCTTTGAAAGAGTGGGTGTGGACATAGTTGGTCCACTAGAACCTCCCACAGCCTCAGGAAATATGTACATCCTAGTAGTAGTGGATCATGCTACTAGGTATCCTGAAGCTATTCCCCTTAGGTCGACTACTGCCCCTGCAGTAGCCAAGGCCCTCATTGGTATCTTTACCAGAGTGGGTTTCCCTAAGGAGGTGGTGTCTGACAGAGGTACCAACTTCATGTCAGCATACCTAAAACACATGTGGAATGAGTGTGGAGTGACTTACAAATTCACTACACCATATCATCCACAAACTAATGGCCTTGTTGAGAGATTCAACAAGACATTAAAGGGCATGATCATGGGGCTCCCAGAAAAACTCAAAAGAAGATGGGATGTCCTCCTGCCATGTCTGCTTTTCGCTTACAGAGAGGTGCCTCAGAAGGGAGTAGGATTCTCACCCTTTGAACTTCTGTTTGGCAACCCTGTAAGGGGACCACTTGCTCTTGTTAAAGAAGGCTGGGAGAGACCTCTTAATGAGCCTAAACAAGACATAGTGGACTATGTACTTGGCCTTCGCTCAAGGATGGCAGAGTACATGGAAAAGGCAAGTAAAAACCTTGAGGCCAGCCAACAACTCCAGAAGTTGTGGTATGACCAAAAGGCTGCACTGGTTGAATTTCAACCTGGGCAGAAAGTCTGGGTTCTGGAGCCTGTGGCTCCCAGGGCACTTCAGGACAAATGGAGTGGCCCTTACCCAGTACTAGAGAGGAAGAGTCAGGTCACCTACCTGGTGGACCTGGGCACAAGCAGGAGCCCCAAGAGGGTGATCCATGTGAACCGCCTTAAGCTCTTCCATGACAGGGCTGATGTAAATCTGTTGATGGTAACAGATGAGGACCAGGAAGCTGAGAGTGAACCTCTCCCTGATCTCCTCTCATCAGACCCTAAAGATGGCTCAGTAGATGGAGTGATCTACTCAGACACCCTCTCTAGCCAACAACAGTCTGACTGCAGGAAGGTCCTGCAGCAGTTTGCTGAACTCTTTTCCCTAACCCATGGTCAGACACACCTGTGTACCCATGATGTGGACACAGGAGACAGCATGCCTGTCAAAAACAAAATATTTAGACAGTCTGACCAAGTTAAGGAAAGCATCAAGGTGGAAGTCCACAAGATGCTGGAATTGGGAGTAATTGAGTACTCTGACAGCCCCTGGGCTAGCCTAGTAGTCTTAGTCCCCAAACCTCACACCAAAGAAGGAAAGAGAGAGATGAGGTTTTGTGTGGACTACAGAGGTCTCAACTCTGTCACCAAGACAGATGCTCATCCCATTCCTAGAGCTGATGAGCTAATAGACAAATTAGGGGCTGCCAAATTCTTAAGTACCTTTAACTTAACAGCAGGGTACTGGCAAATCAAAATGGCCCCTGGAGCAAAAGAAAAGACGGCATTCTCCACACAGTATCAGTTCACTGTAATGCCCTTTGGTTTAAAGAATGCCCCTGCCACCTTCCAAAGGTTGGTGAATCAAGTCCTTGCTGGGTTGGAATCCTTTAGTGCAGCTTATCTGGATGATATTGCGGTCTTCAGCTCCACCTGGCAGGATCACCTGGTCCACCTGAAGAAGGTTTTGAAGGCCCTGCAATCTGCAGGCCTCTCTATCAAGGCATCCAAATGCCAGATAGGGCAGGGAACTGTGGTTTACTTGGGACACCTTGTAGGTGGAGGCCAAGTTCAGCCACTCCAGCCTAAGATCCAGACTATTTTGGACTGGGCAGCTCCAAAAACCCAGACTCAAGTCAGGGCATTCCTTGGCTTGACTGGGTACTATAGGAGGTTTGTGAAGGGATATGGATCCATTGTGACAGAACTCACCTCCAAGAAAATGCCCAAGAAAGTAAACTGGACTGTAGAATGCCAACAGGCCTTTGACACCCTGAAGCAAGCTATGTGCACAGCACCAGTTCTAAAAGCTCCAGATTACTCCAAGCAATTCATTGTGCAAACCGATGCCTCTGAACATGGGATAGGGGCAGTTTTGTCCCAAACAAATGATGATGGCCTTGACCAGCCTGTTGCTTTCATTAGCAGGAGGTTACTCCCCAGGGAGCAGCGTTGGAGTGCCATTGAGAGGGAGGCCTTTGCTGTGGTTTGGTCCCTGAAGAAGCTGAGACCATACCTCTTTGGTACTCACTTCCTAGTTCAGACTGACCACAGACCTCTCAGATGGCTGATGCAAATGAAAGGTGAAAATCCAAAACTGTTGAGGTGGTCCATCTCCCTACAGGGAATGGACTTTATAGTGGAACACAGACCTGGGACTGCCCATGCCAATGCAGATGGCCTTTCCAGGTTCTTCCACTTAGAAAATGAAGACTCTCTTGGGAAAGGTTAGTCTCATCCTCTTTCGTTTGGGGGGGGGGGGGGGGGGGGGGGGGGTTGTGTAAGGAAATGCCTCCTTGGCATGGTTACCCCCTGACTTTTTGCCTTTGCTGATGCTATGTTTTGAATTGAAAGTGTGCTGAGGCCTGCTAACCAGGCCCCAGCACCAGTGTTCTTTCCCTAACCTGTACTTTTGATTCCACAATTGGCACACCCTGGCATCCAGATAAGTCCCTTGTAACTGGTACCTCTGGTACCAAGGGCCCTGATGCCAGGGAAGGTCTCTAAGGGCTGCAGCATGTATTATGCCACCCTAAGAGACCCCTCACTCAGCACAGACACACTGCTTACCAGCTTGTGTGTGCTAGTGAGAACAAAATGAGTAAGTCGACATGGCACTTCCCTCAGGGTGCCATGCCAGCCTCTCACTGCCTATGCAGTATAGGTAAGACACCCCTCTAGCAGGCCTTACAGCCCTAAGGCAGGGTGCACTATACCATAGGTGAGGGTACCAGTGCATGAGCACTGTGCCCCTACAGTGTCTAAGCAAAACCTTAGACATTGTAAGTGAAGGGTAGCCTTAAGAGTATATGGTCTGGGAGTCTGTTTTAATACGGACTCCACAGCACCATAATGGCTACACTGAAAACTGGGAAGTTTGGTATCAAACTTCTCAGCACAATAAATGCACACTGATGCCAGTGTACATTTTATTGTAAAATACACCACAGAGGGCACCTTAGAGGGTGCCCCCTGAAACTTAACCGACTATCTGTGTAGGCTGACTGGTTCCAGCAGCCTGCCACACTAGAGACATGTTGCTGGCCCCATGGGGAGAGTGCCTTTGTCACTCGGAGGCCAGTAACAAAGCCTGCTCTGGGTGGAGATGCTAACACCTCCCCCAGGCAGGAGCTGTAACACCTGGCGGTGAGCCTCAAAGGCTCACCCCTTTGTCACAGCCCCGCAGGACACTCCAGCTAGTAGAGTTGCCCGCCCCCTCCGGCCCCCCACTTTTGGCGGCAAGGCCGGAGAAAATAATGAGAATAACAAGGAGGAGTCACTGGCCAGTCAGGACAGCCCCTAAGGTGTCCTGAGCTGAGGTGACTCTAACTTTTAGAAATCCTCCATCTTGCAGATTGAGGATTCCCCCAATAGGATTAGGGATGTGACCCCCTCCCCTTGGGAGGAGGCACAAAGAGGGTGTACCCACCCTCAGGGCTAGTAGCCATTGGCTACTAACCCCCCAGACCTAAACACGCCCTTAAATTTAGTATTTAAGGGGTTCCCTGAACCTAAAGATTTAGATTCCTGCAACTACAAGAAGGACTGCCGAGCTGACAAAACCCCTGCAGAGGAAGAACAGAAGACACCAACTGCCTTGGCCCCAGACTTACCGGCCTGTCTCCTGCCTTCCAAAGAAACCTGCTCCAGCGACGCTTTCCAAGGGACCAGCGACCTCTGAATCCTCTGAGGACTGCCCCTGCTTCGAAAAAGACAAGAAACTCCCGAGGACAGCGGCACTGCTCCAAAAGAACTGCAACTTTGTTACAAGGAGCAGATTTAAAGACCCCTGCAACTCCCCGCAAGAAGCGTGAGACTTGCAACACTGCACCCGGCGACCCCGACTCGACTGGTGGAGAACAACCAACTCAGGGAGGACCCTCCGGCGACTCTACGACTGTGAGTAACCAAAGTTGTCCCCCCTGAGCCCCCACAGCGACGCCTGCAGAGGGAATCCCCAGGCTCCCCCTGACCGCGACTGTCTGAACTCCATTTCCCGACGGCTGGAAAAGACCCTGCACCCGCAGCCCCCAGCCCCTAAAGAAACGGAACTTCTGTGCAGGAGTGACCCCCAGGAGGCCCTCTCCCTTGCCCAGGTGGTGGCTACCCCGAGGAGCACCCCCCTTGCCTGCCTGCATCGCTGAAGAGACCCCTTGGTCTCCCATTGAAACCTGAAGGAAACCCGACGCGTGTTTGCACACTGCACCCGGCCGCCCCCACGCTGCTGAGGGTGTACTTTCTGTACTACTTTGTGTCCCCCCCCGGTGCCCTACAAAACCCCCCTGGTCTGCCCTCCGAAGACGCGTGTACTTACCTGCTGGCAGACTGGAACCGGGGCACCCCCTTCTCTCCATTATAGCCTATGTGTTTTGGGCACCTCTTTGACCTTTGCACCTGACCGGCCCTGAGCTGCTGGTGCGATAACTTTGGGGTTGCTCTGAACCCCCAACGGTGGGCTACCTTGGACCAAAAACTCAAACCTGTAAGTGACTTACTTACCTGTGAAAACTAACAATAACTTTCCTCCCCCAGGAACTGTGAAAATTGCACAGTGTCCACTTTTAAAACAGCTTATTATGTTTTATGCAAAAAGTATACATGCTAAAGTAATGATTCAAAGTTCCTAGAGTACTTACCTGCAATACCTTTCAAAAGAGCTATTACATGTAAAATTTTAACCTGTGGTTCTTAAAATAAACTAAGAAA
Organism: Pleurodeles waltl; assembly: GCF_031143425.1. Lineage (NCBI taxonomy): Eukaryota > Metazoa > Chordata > Amphibia > Caudata > Salamandridae > Pleurodeles > Pleurodeles waltl. The sequence goes on from NC_090449.1 coordinate 1,044,787,852, forward strand.
AGATATTTTTCTATAACAAAACCTATTGGCTGGATTTGTCTCCGAGTGTGTGTACCTCATTTATTGTCTATGTGTATGTACAACAAATGCTTAACACTACTCCTTGGATAAGCCTACTGCTCGACCACACTACCACAAAATAGAGCATTAGTATTATCTCTTTTTACCACTATTTTACCTCTAAGGGGAACCCTTGGACTCTGTGCATGCTATTCCTTACTTTGAAATAGCACATACAGAGCCAACTTCCTACACCTGTGCTGTCTGATCCTCTGTATATGAGAGGCCTTGCAGCCCAAACCACAGGTGATGCCCCCCCTCTTCTGATGATGAGAGTAAGTGAATGGATGCAACTGGCCAAATTGTCGCAATTGGTGACGCCACACACTGACGCATTGCCAATTCTATGGGTTTCCTGTCCAGATACAACAGGGCCCAATGGAAAGAAATGAAGGCCCTGCGCTAATATCTTCCTGACCTACAATGAAGAGGTTGGAAGAGATATTTGGGGGGAAGGAGGAACCCTATATAACACCACTATATGTGCAGCATGAATCTTTTCTTCATTACCATGCTGTGCATTGTTCCGCCATCTAGTGATCAGGTCCAGAATTCTCCAATACTGTAGTACTTATTTTTCCTCTGTTGGATCTGGAAGCGTAGCAGAAGGCTCTCCCAATTTGTGGAAAAAAGAGGTTTGGACTAAATTTGTTAAAGAAAAATTGGACAAAGACCACCAAAGAGAGGTACTAGGGAAGATCCCTGTTGAGAACAGGAGTTTGAGTTGATTTCGGAGAATGCCTGGACAGAGAGCCCCTGTTCAGTGTCATTGACAAGACTCCTTTTCACTTCTGCTCGAAGGGCCGCCATAAATCCGTGCAGAAAATAAACGTAAGATGTGTAACCTCCGTCTGTCACTTGTCTGTCAGAGCGACAGGAGAGGGAACCCCTCAGATCCCTGGGCAGTGACAGAGCAGGCAGCAAAACCCCTAAAAAGACTACGTTGTCGAAAGACTATCGAAGTTGGGATTTTTCGACGTAGGAGGCTGGCTCTGTGTGTGTGGTGGACACCTATGTTGTCACACCTTATTCTGGGCCCACACGAACCCTTATTAGATAGTGGTAGTGTCCAGATAGCGAGGGCTCTCTAGTGGTAGCTTTGGTGAGCAGCCAAGCCTTATCTAGGAGGAGTGTGAAGCACTTGAACTACCACAGCAGTCACACAGGTACTTATCACACCTGAAAGGAACCACACAGTGTTACAAAAATAAAGGTAGTATATATTTCAAGAACACCGAACTAGAATACTACTGACAATCCCCCTTTCTGGAGGTAAATACACACAGAATATACACAGGTAAGTACTAGGAATTAGCATAAAAACACCAGAAATAGCAAGAAATCACACTATAGGGGCGGCCAAACCATTTACTAAAATAGTGACATTTGAGAATGTGTCCCCCACCAGAGGATATGGAATAGTTAGGTTTCGCCTGTGGGATTAATAATCAACTGTGTTTTGTTGTAAGTTGTAGTTTAGCGAGCAGTTGTGCAATATAAGTTACTGAAACTCTGTTAAAGTGTTATGACCTGTTTATTGAGAAAGGCAATATAGTGTCCTATTACTGTTGATACTATAAAGAATGTAGCAAAAGTGATAGTGTAAACATGAAGTTAGAACCATTCCTGCGCCACTCTGGTGCCATTGGTTAACTGAGGGACAAGACCGTTGTCATTGTGTATGTGGGCTGGAGTGTTATGGATAGAGCAACATTATAGTCTATTAAATCAAACACATCCCTGTGGTCAGCTGCCCCCAAGTCCCCATTTACTGCTGTATGAGTTGATCCAACTTGTCAGAGGTGCTGCCAGTAAATGAACCGCTGAATAAGGCTGACCTACATTCCCCCAGTTTACAAATGATCAATGTGGGCCCAACCAGAAGGTGCTTGCCAGGATGACAGAGTAATCAATTGAGAGGGTTGATTTATAATGTCTGATGCATTGACTTCAAAAGCTCTGACAGTCGCTCAAGCTGTCATCAACAAAAATTTAAGTAAAGATTTATTTTTTTAACCTGAAATTTCTACAAATGGTAAGATAAGATAAATGTAAGTTTTAAGAAGATGTTGTTTGCACCATAAAGGGAACAATGATTTCATGTTTGTGCATGAAATAAAGAGCCCGAGCGCTGCTGCGTGGGCACATCATGGTTCTGTCCTTGTTAGATCTGCAATGACATATATTTTTGGAGAAGAATTTATTGTATGACTTCGGTTAAATATCTCCTGCTTTCATCAGCAATTATCACTTGAAATGCATCCGAAATTAAAAACATCAACCTGATTTTTGAGAGAGTCGCAAGCC